>NC_056484.1:16709237-17309237 GCF_008729295.1 Plectropomus leopardus
ATGAAAGCTGGCCCTAGATGACCCTAAGCCGAGGGTTTTTTGGCGGTGAGTTATGTTTGACCTGAGGACAGACGTGTGGCTACAGGAAGTATCAGAACTCACAGGTCAGGGTGAGGGCACAGCAAACTCCTCTAATGTTTGTGAATGGTGCTGTGATTGGGTGAGTTTAGGTCACGACCCTCTGTGTGGGCAAAATGTCAAAGGCTAAATCCTTACACGAAGGTTACAAGAGGATTTCTAGTAGAGGGGAAGAGAGGCTCACAAATCAGGCGACAACAATGGTATGTTATTTGTAAAGTCAAATATCAGAACATAGGAACAGTTTGCTTCTCTTGTTTCACCAAAATTATTCGATTTTAGTCATATAATAGTTGAGTCAACTCAGAGCAGCTTATAAAAGCAAACACTTTGTAGATCGTGCTTGAGTTTTTGACCCATGCACTCCAAATCACTTCTGTTTCAAATTACTACCAACCATTTTCCAAGTCCATAGCCTGTAATTTCAGTATAGTGTGTAAATCAAATTACTGCAACTTAAAACTCTCTTGAGGCAGGAAATCCATCACAATGTACATCCACTTTTTTTTAAATTTTCCAGCAGATGTTATCTTATGATGTCGTTGGACGAAGGTACTAGTTTGAAACCTCTCTATTTTGGTGTGTTCTCAGACTTGGCAGTCAATTGTTGAAAAACATCTTAGTCATAAATTATGTTGTCGAAAAATAAAACCCAGAGAAAAAAAAGGACAGATCATGTTTGCTGTGAAAAGAATTGTTTGAATTTAGCCGTTTCTTACATAGAAGTCATGATAGCTGTTCAGTGTGAGGCTTTACTTCGGCACAGTGGCAGTGTTGCCAACTTTTTTATAATAAAAGTATCCATCACTACCCCCAAAAATTGCTAAAATCAACGGATGACCTCACATGTTCATTTGTGTATTAATGACGCAGTCATGTCATCATTTGAATATAGGATTCTGGAAGTATTAAAACTTGAAAACTTAAGTTGATTCAGTAGAAAAATCTTATACAAAAAGGTTTAGGGCTGTGGGCTACAATTATTCTGAGCTGCGTGCACGTCCGGTTGGCACTGGATGTAAATATGATGTAGGAAAGATATTAGATTCTTACAACGGACAGACGTTGAATTTTGTTTGCAATGAAAATCGGCCCCTCCTCTTCATGATAGCAGATGGGACATGGGCTGAACAAAAACATCAAAAACACACCAAATACATTTTTCCCAAACATATTTTATGTCTTTTAAGGTAGTTCTTTTCACACTAGTGTTTGTTCAAGTTTTTGTTTTTCTGATAAGTTTGGATGTAATTAGTTATTTGATGCCATAAAAATGGTACCACTAACAATTGGTTGGTCATTTACGTGGGTGGAAAGTCGATAATGGGCCATGTGCCACTGCCACTGAGTCTTGCTTCAAATGATGTCACCAGCACAAGATAGCAGCACCATATCCAGGATACTTTGAGCTCATTTTTGGACAGTGGGAGGCAGTGGAGATGCTGTTAAATTGTTGAGATATTGGCCAAATGGTGAACTGGCTAACCGACTAACATCCATAAAGCCATAGATTTTCTGTCTAGGACATTCTACCATGAAAATAGAGAGGAACAACTTAAGGTTAATAAATAACTGACTGCCTATCTCAAAGAAGACAGCAATCTAAAAGTTGATTGTCATACTTTGCAAGAGTTTTTTGAAACCATTAGCTAGTACAAAGGTAGGGAAGTACTGTTCTGTGTCACAGAAATGCCATAATACGCTTTGGAAAATGTTCCTCAGTAATGAAGTATACTGAACTTCATTTGTGCTGGTTTGAGCATCTTGTCCAAGGTCATTTTCAGTGATCATGGGTCATTTCCGTGAGTTAAGCCTCCCATGAAGGCCTTCCTGTGAATGCATACAAACTCAAACTTGTCTGCTCGGCTTTGCAGACCATAACCACAATGCTGGCCAAGAGCTTGACCTTTACCCCCTCTATTTTCCTGGGAAACACTGTTGCTGATGGGATGGAACCTGCAGGACAGGGTTTATAAATACTGGACTGTCCTGCTGTGTCTTATGCATAGTGAATGAAGAGGGATGTTTAGCATGTGACCATCATCACAGCTTCCACCGAGGTGATATAACAGTGTTATCACAGGCTTTATATTAGAGCGCTTGTGCTGAATGTCAACACTCATGTGTGAGTGAAAGCGTGAATGAGCAAAATTAAGGCCAACTGGGATGCTGTCGCTCACCAGAGGTCTGACACTACCTCGTACACGTTCCCCGCCATGATTTTATCCTTTGTGTCTGTGTATGCAAACACATGAGGGGTTCGGCACAAAGGCAGGAGAGGGGAAAGGCTGTAGTTTCAGGGTGGGGGATGTTCTGAGTCTGAACTTTGGCAAGTCTGTTTACCCTAGTTGACCTCTTCCAAGGGAAGAGCAAATGCCCTGCAGTCATCACCAGTATGTGTTTTGACTGTGGATAAAAAAGCATGACCCTAGCTGATCAACGAATCTACTTAAAACCTTATGAAAGGGTGGCCATGAACTTTAAGGAACAGCAGGAACTTTAAAGAAACAGTTTTGGAATTTGTCTCCTTTCTGTATTTCTTTCTGGGGGACTTTTTAACTCAGTTTTGTCTTTTTGTTTGTACTCCTGTGTAAAGACCTTTATCCTTGAAATGTTTAAATGAAGGATCATTTAAACATTTCAAGGATAAAGGTCTTTACACACCTGGGGCATGACTAATTTGACACAAAAATGCATAGTACTGAAACGCTGAATATTTTGCATCAAAGCTATTCATACTTGTGGCGATGCAAATTTGTGTAGATTCACCAACAGCATTGCAAATTTGTGAATACCACCAGGATCCACCAGGTAAACAGTTACTTAGTGATGACTCGGCTTTCTGTGTGTAAAATTACCTGGATTTTCAGCATCGTTGGGCCCATAGAGCAAGCACACTGGAGACTTTGCCAGCTGAGTGGCTAAGTTGTGCCAGCTGAGCAGGCTACTTACAGTTTAGCCCATCACTAAAAAGAAGGGGGATAAAATTATTTAATTGTGCGGTTCTTCAAGAATTTAAAAATGTTATAAGGCTGAATGGATCAAATTTCAATAATGGAACAAGTCATTTTGCAGAGGTTGTGACACTCAAAAAAATGTATCCACTGATTTAAAGATGTTGCTTTCACAATGCAAGTCAATGGGTATTTTGGGTAAAGTATTTTGGGCCCAAGGACCAGGTAGTTGTAATTCCACATTTGGCCACTAACAAAATGGCTTCAAAGTCCGGTGCAGTTCCTGGGGGGCTGACAGAGCCGTTGTTGGTTTTTGTTTTATAATGTTTAGAAGTAAAATTGCAATATGATTGATTGATGCTTTTATTTACAGTGCGAAAGTTTAGGAATATTGACATAATTCTGAACATAATGACGTCCCTCTTTCTGCCAATAATGCTCATATTCTGTACGAAAGTGCTCATGACAAAAAAACATTTTCAAAAAATATTTTATGTGCAAATGAATCGCATGAAAAAAAAATGCCTCTGGAGTGGAAAGGTCCTGCTAGCAGTAGTGCTTAATGTCAGCATGTTAACCTGCTGAATGACTGTGTTAATACGCTGATGTTTAGCAGGGCTAACGTTAACCATGTTCACCAACTCAGTTTACCATGTTAGCATGCTAACATTTGCTAAGTAGCACAAAACCCAAAATATGGCTGATATTTAGTCATAAAATAAAATATTTGACAAACTGAAGTTTTGATCTGATGATGGTGCTAGATGAAAAGTCCAGGATTGCAAAATTATGATAACGTATGTGCTAAATTTACAGGCAATCCATCCAATAGTTGTGGAGGCATTTCATTTGAAATGTGAATTTCATGGTGGAGAAAAAGCTCCCAATCTGATGCCAATCTGTCCGCTAGTTGGTGACATAATTCACTGGATAAGCGAAAACTTTGTGGATTTATCCGCTTATCCAAAACAGACCATATCTCAAATGATATAGTGATGATTATCACTTTTATTTTGGGTTTCTTTGTCTTTGAAAATCGTTTTTACTCAATTAAACACTGAAATCGACTGAAGAATACTCTCAAACTTTGGAGGAGTTGAACATGCACCAACACAACCCACACTGCGAGCTGCCCAATGCAACCACAACCACAGTTGAGAGTCCAGTTCAACGAGAGGGAAGTGCATCCCGTTCACTTCCACTGCCCACATTTATCCTGGCTGTCTCAGTTTACCCGGAGAGATGATTTACAGATGTTAAAAACCTCACATCTGCAGCTTCAGCTCCATGCTGCTGTTGATTTGTGTCAGCATTTTGCTGAGTGAGATGATGAGCATTAGTCATTGTGACTGGTTGGCTCAGTTTAAAATAGGCACTGGATGCTAATCTCCTGATGTATAATGAACCACAGCAGGAGGTAACGTGGGAGTCAGAGGTGTGTTTTTGTAAAACTGGATGCTTTTACACATGATAAGTGAGCAAGTCTGGCTGTTGCAGGAATTAATTTTTTTTTGTTATATAGTGCAACCATGGTAACTCTGCAATATATGCAGGTTATTAGATTATTGTTCCTTGCTGTGTGCCAGGAGTTGGAGATGCTGCACGGTGAGAGACGGACGTATAGATATGAGGTTTTCTGGGGGTGTGAGAGGAAAAATTAAGAGAACGAATGAAGACAGACATCTGCACACATTGGCTTTTTTTCTGAATTTCTGTGGTATCAGGGTCACCGATGGTGACATCAGGCCCATGCATTTTCACGACCGTGTACACACACACGGCCTAAAGCTTCACTTCCCACACACTTTCACTCTTGAGGCAGCTCTTTTATCTGGTTTGACAGACATCGATCAGATCAAACAAGGGCAAAACCTGCACCCAGGCTTTGCACTGGTAAAGCACAAGCATGTGTGCCTGTGTGTGTGTGTGTGTGTGTGTGTGTGTGTGTGTGTGTGTGTGTGTGTGTGCATGAGAGAGAGAGAGACGGGGTAAACGGCGAGCTCTAACAGAAAACAACATGTACGTATGTCTGTCTAAACCACAAGCCAAATGTCACATCCAGTACATCACTGGTGAGAGGAAAACCACTGAACCGAGTTCCTTTTCTCACAATAAACAAATATATTACACTCATTTCATATTTTTAATACAATTAAAAAGTGACTTATGGAACTGCATAAAGACACTTTGGACTTGGTGGGTTCTTTGACGGAAAAAGAGCTTAAAGTTCAAATGTTTTCAGTAAGAATTGTATGGTATAATATCACTATCAGAGGGGTAGAAAGTCAGCGTATTCAGCACCAGCTGGCTGTCTGCCCTCTGGACATTAACCATCTGTCCACACAGTCTGCAGTGAAATCAACAAGACTTACCTGTGTGCATTTGAGCCTGTTCCAAAAGCATGGCTCCTCTTTTTTTTATGATTAATGATGATGCATTTAGGCTGTGATAAGCTGCAACATGGCTGTATTGGTTGATCATTAACTGTAATTAAGGTCTTGGGTCACACTTAAGTGAATGTTCTTTGGGTTTGCTTCAAGTGCACCTGCACAAAGGGCAGTCTAGTGTGCACAATCAACTGACAGATGGACGAAAAATTGAACTATTTTTTGGCAAGTTCAAAGTTCAGGTTCAAAAGGCAGCAAACAGTTTCTCTGAAAAAGTTTGCCTTTTCATTTCGCTGAGATCAAATTAACTGTTTGGCCATGCTTTATGCAGTAAAAATCAATTTTTTGGGGGGTTTTATATGATTCATTTCTTTTATGTTTTGAAAATGATTTTAGGCTCTGCTTTGAGTGAAACGGTCCATGTGTTTTTCATTTTCTTAATGTCCTTGTACTATTCACACATTCTGCATCACTGTATCACATCTGTGCATCATTGACTTATCATGCAATTTATTACACCTCTGCTTTTCTTTTTATTTTCAGCTGCCAAGGTTTAAACAGAGTCCTTCCGCAGAAGCCAGCTAGTGTACTTATCAGTTGCAATGACAGTTCTAACTATATAAAAGTTGATAAACATTGCAATAATTTCACAATCTTTCACAATTTCCACGCATAGTATAAGAAAGTAGTTAGATTTATAGTTATTAAAGTCATTTTTGAGGTCTATCTTGAATAAACATTTAGCTAAAAGTGTTAAAGCCAAGTGGGTTGGCTTGCATTATTTGCTGAACAACCTTGATAGCTGTAAGGTCGTTGCAAACATTTGAAGCTATCTGTTCCATTGAATTGGCTCTGGATCATAGCCCGAGTATGTAAAGAAACTTTTTGTAACTGTAACCTGAACTGTGTTTACACAGATATTAGTTGAAATTACCATAGCTGAGTCATGATAAAAGCAACATTGATGTTGCTTTATGGTCCTTTAAATGATATTTGCTCTTCTTATTGGAGAACTGCCTTCTCTTATCTGTAGTGCGCGCAAGTTTGGCGCAGAGAGCTTGTTGGTTTTTATCGAGAGGAGGGTTTGCTTTGCTTATACAAGCAACCTGGTCATACAGGTTACATCTGTCACTCAGATAATGTTTCGTGGGCTAAATGATTACACACAAGTACTTTTTCCTATTTAAAGGATAAGGCTGACAATATTTCTTTATTTCCTGTTGTCAACAATGTGTTTTTCTTCTTAATTCCAACTCTCTGGCTTTCCCAACCCATATGTTGTTCACAGCTCCAAGCCCATTCACTTCTACAGAAGACACAAAGTAAAAGTATTGCTGCTGTATGGGATTTACACATAAATAATGGACGAAGCCACTGTACGTCACTCATTCTTTTGAAGACACTTTTTTTAAGCCTTGAGTTTGGCAGTTTGTCTCCAGCTTGTGTTTTGGAGCCAGCGTTGGCCAAATTTGGATGTGGGGGTGAAGATACCCCTAAAGGTTAACTGCTTAGTTAGTATGGTGCATTCACAGCTGCCATTAACTTTGATAATGCTGACACTAATGCTAATTTTTGATAGCAAAAAACAGGCTTGAAACCATTAAAACAAAATATACTTACTGGAATTTTTTATTTATTTATTTATTTTTACTCCTTTAAGGGTCTTTTAGTACAACTATATTGTGGGAATTTGGGCTTATGCCATGGTTAAATTACTGAACCAACGCTGTTGTTTTGGTAGTGACTTGTTATTGGAAAGCACCCACCTGTCACTCAAGGTGGCAGTGCTCTTCATTATGTGTAACTTTAAACCTTAATAATATTTCTACGGTTCAGCACAATAAAAATTGACCATTGTAGACTTACTATGAATGATGAAATTAGCTGTAGAGACAAAAAAAAAAGTTTTTGTACCAGTAAGCATGTTTATTTCTGCTGTAAAGTTGGGCATTTTAACATGGGGGTCTATGGGGACTGTCTCACTCTTGGAGCCAGCCTCAAGTGGCCATTTGAGGAACTGTAGTTTATTGCACTTCTGCATTGGCTTCATTTTTTAGCCCTGGAGGTTGCCGTTTGATTTTGACAGGGCAGTGGCTGGACACACACTGACCGATGTAGGCATCAGACCTCTGACAATTATGTTATAGGACCGTCCTTTGTAAATCTCTTTGTTGTCACTGAGCTCCATTATTATATAATGTAGCTTAGTGTACCAAATTCTTAGACATAAAAAAACATTTTTTTTTTTTTTTTTGTCTATGGGCAACGGTGGTTGGTGAACCCTAAAGTTTTACCACCATTTTACCACCTAACCACACTGAACACAATAGAACCACTGACTGATCTGTGTTTCTGTCTGCCAAAGAGTTTGGTACACAAACTTACAGGCCGCAGCAACAATTTAACCAGAATATGACTGGTGGCTGTTGTTAATTTCCCAACCTGTCTGTCACCCAGGCCATTTCTGCAACTGAGTGAATTCTGAGCTTCCTCTATGGCTCCAAAGAGGCCTATAAAATGAGCCATAATTGTTATGTAGATGAGCGATGAGGTTATGTCCTCGGGTGTATAAATATATCTTTATATGAGAGCATGGTAGGTAATGAGCAGTCATTATGATAGGGGCCGTCTTAGATTGCACACTGAGTCACATCCCAAGGGCACACACACACACACACACACACACACACAAACACACACTGTGCTGGCAGTTTTCTCTCTGGCCCACAAATGGATAGAAGGAAGTGAAAGGAAAGAAAGAAGGAGAGCTCACAGACAGCAGATAGCTGAAACCACCGCTCTTCACTGGTCTGACAGAGAAAGGGAGATAAATGGAGAAGAGTTCGACACCGAGACAGAAAGGAAAGGCAGTGAAAGAAATAGAGAAATCCTACCACACAACTGCAGGAATTTGTTGGCTTTCACACACAACTGCCATTACTAGAGAAAGAGAGGGAGGACTGGTGTGTTTGGCAGCAGCAGCCTCTAAATCAAACACATGAGCTACAGCGAGGGGAAACCACTGCAGGGAAATCATGAATTTGATTTTGCTGTTATCGGTGTCAGCTCTCCTATCTCGTGCTCAACTACTGGGGTTTCTGCGCCTTGTGCAGTAATCTTACATTTACATGCTTCTCTGGAGGCGGATAAAACCATAAGGCCAGCATTGTCACGTTCATCACCACAGCACACACACAGGTTTACACAGCAGCCACGCCCTTCCTCACAAAAACTTACTGACACCACAAAGCACACTCTGAACGCCCAACCACATTTGTACTTGTCCCAAAAATACTTAGAGGAACAAATAGTACTAGTTTGTCTTGTGTTTATGTATATTAACTGAACCCTCAGCTTGTATAAATTATGTTTCTTTCATTTTTTTTTCTGTGTTTTGCCTACACACTAATGAGGCCCACTGTTACAAAGGCTACTGTTTAAGTACTGAATAACACTGCCACAACAAAGACCTTCTTAAAGCTGCACTAATCTATATTTTTACATTAACAATAAATCAAATGAAAAAATATAAAGAGAAAGTGATTACCTGTGACAAACCCTTCACAGAATTATCACCTGACTGCAGCATTTTAGCATCTTTCAGCTTATTGTTTTGGTTTCATGGCCCACAAAATTTCGGTTAGATTCGCAAACAGATCATTCTTTTAGAATGACTCTTATACAAGAACAAGTTAACTAAATTTGCAAACAGAGGTGAATCCTGAATTCTGTGCATGCACAGTTTTACTTAAGAGCCAGGTTAACTGCAGGCGCACAGTTCCGATTTGAGTTGGAAGTTTGAGGCGTACTATGCAGGATTATCCAAGGGAAAAAAAGTATGGATTCTTAATAAAGTAATCTCTTGTCAATCATCACTTCAAACTAAATATAAGTTTGTGTTGGTGTATTTATCTGCATGAACCCCTGCCCACTGCCTGTTTTTTCTAATATTCTTCTTATTCTGCTGACTTTGGAGGTGAAGCTAGGACTTTTTGAAAAGATAGCAACCAGGTGCCAGACCATAAACAGCACGCAGAGGAAGTATCATTGGATATATTTTGCCCTCTGCTGACTTAAGCTAACGGCTAGCATCAACAAAAACTTTTAACAAGGATAAAAAGGATGAATAATTACTAAATAATTATTAAAGACATTCACTATTGGATTTATTAGTTATTAGTTAGTTTTTAAAAAACTTTAAAGTTTTTAAAAATAAACTGCTATTTCATGTTAGATTACAAAACTTCTGAAAGTAGCAGGATTGCATCAGAGTGCTCATTAGAAATCTATATTTTTAACAAGCAGAGGCTATCTAAAGTTGGTTTCTAGACCACAGCGTTCAAAGGATATTCTGAAATTAGATTAAAATAAAACAGTGTACGTTGATGTCCTCTACATCACCTTAAATTTTTTTACTCTTTGAAATTGGGGTAAAGTATTTTCAAATTAAAAGGCTCAAGTGAGGTCATGTGAGTTTGGTGTTCAAGTCGAGTTGCAAGTCTTTTTTGATTTTGTCAAGTCTAAAGTCATCAGATTTGTGACTTGAGCCTGACTCAAGTCCATGTCATGTGACTCAAGTCCACACCTCTGCTAGCATGCATGCAAAGACATATACACAATGATACAATACATGTTCCTGCTCACTGTAGGATTATAGGTAAGTTTTTTTTCCTAGGATAGTGAAGGCATGACCCACCTTACTCTACCTCTGATTGGCTTACCCTGAGATTCTTACCCCTAACCCTAACCAATCTCCCTCCACATTCCTAACCAACACAACCAACAAGGCAACAAGGACTAGCCAATCAGAGGGAGAGTAGGGCGGGTCATGCCTTCATCGTCTGAGGAAAAAAATGTTCTTACTGTAGAGGACAGTTATGCAGATGAGTAGTGCATGCAAGCCATAAAACACAAAGAACAGTTCACATTAGGACATCCTGCCTCACTGAAGACATCTAATCAGTTGCAAGTGAGACCTGTGTTTCAGCTACCCAATGTCATGGTAAATAATTCACAGGATTTATCCTAGAGACTGGCCATACCTATGAAATGACAGGACTGCCCCCCTAAGAATAGTTCATAGGGTGTTCACAAGATTTTACTGACACAAGCCACAAAAATATTCCATAATGCAGGACCATAAATCTCTTCAGGTAACTGCTGGTCAGTCATATGGGACACGTCTAGTTAAGCTACCTTTTCATCATGTTATTAGCCAAGAAGGGAGGCCATTTTCTCATCTAGGTAAAAGGAGAGAGTGGTTTTATTACTGTTCTCTAATGTCCAGTGTTGTTAAAAAACCTATCCACATCTGGGCAAATTTCTGGTCCACTTCAAAGGTTTTGGAGTAGCACAAGGTCAGCGGTCAAACTGTTAGTCTTCCTTTCATCAGGAGTGCAGTCACTGGGCTGTAGAGAAGGTAGATGGAGGGGGAGATAGGTGGAAGATCTAATCAGGGCTGTAAAAGTTTGGTTAAAGGTGAAACATAATCGAAATTTTCACATGTGACCATGCAGAGACATTGTGGCACCTTAGCAAAATGTGTTGGATTGAAAAGTATATTATAAAGTATATTGTTTTCTGTATTGCGAACAATAGAGACTGAATTAAATCAAGCTGCAAAACTAGAGTGAAAAACAATATGTACCAAGAATTTAAACTGCTCTGCATATTTCTTGCCTAAAATGTTGACATAAAAATATTTAGCATACTGTTTAACTGTAACTGTAAGAGATCATTGATTACTGGCCCAGCTGCCATATTGTTTCTTGGACAATATCTTTCATTATGTCACCCACCAGTGGGAGCATTTATAGGTTCAGGTGTGGTACAGTGCATTCTGGTAGTTGTAGGTTTTCTACCCCTTTAGCAAAAATTAAATTTCACAGTCCTTTTTCTATGTTTTCTCTGGGCATGTAGCACCAATTTCAAAAGCACATCTTTCTCTCTATGGCATAAGCAGTCCCATTTTATGAAACGACCATCTTTCCAGCAGTGAAATACTTATCTAAGCTTTTTTGTTCTCCAATAACTCCTGAGGTAACTTGTAGCTGCTTACAATGCTCTGCTTTGTTAATCAGCTAGTTGCTAACTTTGTATGTCATTTGGTGCTCAGCAGGTAGTATACATTGGGTTTTTAGAACTTTTTGACTCGATTATGAAAACAGCTGCCCTCCTGGGGCTGAAAATAACATCATGAGAGCCGCTAAAGTTAAGACTCAAAGCAAAACAATGACCCGAAAGACACATTAAAGCCCCACAGAGTTGGGGGGACCTGCATAAAATGGTTTTCTCTCTTTGGGTTCATCACTACGAGCAACCCCTTTTTTAATTATACATAGTCATTTGGAATTCAGAAAACAGGGATGAGAACACAAACAAGGCATCTATCCTAAGCTGACCATAATATTCATCCAGGGTCAAGCAAGGAAAAATGAAAAACAACAGATGGAACCTGCCGTGCACTACATGAATAAACATGACCTTTCTTTATTTTCACCTATTGTTGGGCCTCGCAAAACAACAGCTGAACTGGATTGTTTATCAGTCTGTGGGAAGATTCAGTCAAAAATCATCACGTTAATAAATATTTTTAAAAAGTCACTGAAACTAATTCACCACATGTTGGTGATTACTTGACAAAATGAACACTGGATGGTCAGAAAATCTCAAGATGACTGATGAGCTCCAGGTAACATTTCAACCCCAAAACTGACACCCAAACATTTTTGGAAGTGAACCCCTCATATGCTCCAACCACCGTGCCATAAGTCATCTGCTGGAAGGAAATCACGGGGAGTATTGGGGCCCAAATGCATTCCTTGTCAAAACAGGACATACTACAGCGGCCATTAAATTGGAAGGAATGTCGGGAGCGTGTCTCGTAATTTCTCTCTCTGTCTCTCTTGGCCTCCACCTCTCTCGTTTGCTTTTGGAAAGGCGAAATGAAAGACAGCCGCTGGTTCGCGTGCTCACCGCACTGAACCCTGAGGGCAAAAGTGTGTTTGTGTGAGTGTGTGTGAATGTTGGGTGATGAAGGGCATTTGGAGGGGACAAAGAGCATATTTCACAGGCGAGACAGATCAAAGAGTGACGACATGGTTGTCCTTTCTCTTTATATCCGTCCATCAACCTTTCCTCTCTGTTTTTTTCGGCAACTTATAAAGTCCACTAATCTAATTAGGGCCTGCTTAAAGGGATCAAGTGGAGCCTCATGTGGAGAAAAGAGCTAAAAAATAAGAGGGGCAATTTTGGACAGTGGTAGAGAAAATATCCAGCTTCAAGGGTGAAGCAGGACTCTTTTCTCTCTGTCATTGCTTCTCTCCTCTTTTCACCTCTCCTTTTTGCTGTTTGACAGCTGCTCAGGCACAAGGACGAGATTTTATCTCTGACAGCTGTCTCAAGCAGGAGATCTCTTCAGGTCTCCCAAAGAGACGCCATAAAAGTCATCTAAGGTGATCAGGCAGGCGCATGATGAAGACACATGGAGATAAGTGGCAAGACAATAAGTGAAATGTGAGATGCAGAAATGAAAATTAAATGGCTTCAGAATACACAGAAGATTTATGCCAGTCTTTGAAAAGGCAGTGTAAATTGGATTTTACACATGGGAGACATGCAAAGTATTTGATTTCCAGCCAAAAAATATACAAGTGCCACATTATTTTCCATACTGAGCAGCCACATATGGCTGAGTCAAAGTGGAGAGAGAGCTGGCATTCACATGCTACAATCTGTTCACATTCAGCCATATCAATTTTATAATCTTCTTGACACACTTCACTCAAAGCCAAATTTGTGCCAAGTCATCGTAGTGTCAGCTATTAAATTTCCATGTGACAGAAAACATTAAAAATGACACAAAGCAGCTTTTAAAGGTAACCGTAGTTGACTTGGTGCCGGTTAAAAGCGTGACAAGATGTTAAAGTTGATAATGTAGTACACGTTGTCGTCTTGCCACCGCAGTTTTGCTGCAGCAGTTGGGTTTTGTTTAGGTTTGCGGTATAATGATGTGTGTGAATTTACTACGACAAGGGTGTGGCTGTGCTTTACTTTACCACACGCGCACACACACACACACACACACACACACACACACACACACAATAGTGTGGTGCCCTTGGGCTCTAAAGAGCCAGTCTAGTCATGAAAATGTGGAACTCGCTTTTGCAGATCCTGTTTTGCTCCACTCTTCCCTCTGTGTAGCAGCTGGCAACTGAGAAAATGAAGAGTAATGTCACATTTGCTGCATAAGGATTAAT
Source organism: Plectropomus leopardus (assembly GCF_008729295.1). Taxonomy (NCBI): domain Eukaryota; kingdom Metazoa; phylum Chordata; class Actinopteri; order Perciformes; family Serranidae; genus Plectropomus; species Plectropomus leopardus. Next base: position 16,722,918 of record NC_056484.1, read on the forward strand.
AAGGGACTATTCGTTATTAATGAGGGTGGAGAATTGGTGCAAAAGGGAGGCATGTCAAACAATATTTTAAGCACTGGGGTGGGACATATGTTTTTTGTTTTTTTAAACTTTGGCTTCGAGGAGGGACATACAAATTTAAATTGTATTCATTTGAATACCATTTGAATCCCAAATCCAACTGGGGGGTTTGAAAGGCATGTTTTCTTTAAAAATCGCCAAATCACACTATTTATCATAGGCAAGACTGTAAAAACAGAAATCGTCATCAAATTTCCAACGGCCCTTGATTACATCATGCACGTATAACGCTTACATCAAATCTAAGTTTGAAATAGTGATATGTCATTAAAATCACTCTAATTTGTAAAGAGGATTCGCATTTTGTCTAAGAAATTAGATGACATTTGATTTGAATGGGCCTATTTTAGAAAAATATGTGTGGTTGAAATATATAGTTAGGGACTCTTTATTATCGTAAAAATGTGTTGTTTCTAATTTGTAGCTTTGGGGATGGTCAAGAGAAAAAATGAAATCCAAGCTAAACCCCAGCTACCCCACTGACAGATAAATAAAGAATAATCCCTAACTTGCAAAATAAACACTAAAACATAGGTCATTAGTTTAAATTGGCTTTTTTTTTAAACTCCTCCTTACTGCACCAAAGTATTCTAATCTAACCACTAAAAAATATTGGAATAGTGTAAACTGATTTTATTATGGGATTATATTTGTGCCAAAAATGCAGTAACCTGACAACTTTGCACACACATAAATGCTTTTGTCTTCTATTTTGCAATTCTGGCTACAAAAATAGCTGTTTAAGTGAATCAGCATGTCATGTTATGTTCATGCATTACAGCCTATTTTGCCCCTTATTCATTTAAAGTCACAAGTCTGACAGTTTGCATAGCTTTGATTTTGCAAATGTGGAATCAAGCATGTAGAATTTCATAACTTGAAAAGTTAAAAATAAAAACAAAACAAAAAACATGCACACAAACACACTAGAGGAACTGATTTGACTGCTAGCACTAGCAACCAAACCTGTCCAACCAGCAGCTTCACTGGAGCTATTTCCCTCCAAAACTGCTGCTGGGCGGAGACACAGGTGCACAGGGTGTTGGCACTTTGCCCGCTCTGCTCTGCAGGCAGGGGACATTTCAAAACAGATAGAGGTTCTTTTCCAGCCCAACTGCAAAGCATGACCGGGAGGGTAAACCACTGCTGGAATCTGTGCCAGTGTTTTTCCTTGCATTCCTCTGTAAGATGTATGTTATAGAAAAGTTGTAGCAGAGAGGCAGTAATGAAAAACAGTGCTGTGGAGGTTTTATTATAGCCTGACGTGATGCAAATAGAAATAAATGAATAAAAGTAAGAGACAGGCCTGCATGCACTCAACAGGCTGGAGTCAGGAGTGTGTATGTACAAGTGTGTGTAAAGTGCAAGTGCATTTATTGCTAAGTGGGTGTGCCTGTGCACCATAGCATACAATGTTTGCTCATTTGTAACTGTAAAAATTAGTTAATGTATATAGGTGTGTGCTCACAGCTTGTGACAAAGCTATGACCCTAAGAAGGTGCAATCTAAAAATAAATACAGTATATCATACCCATGCATGCAAAGCAGAGGTGTAAAGCTTTCAGTAATGCCCATAAATCAAGCCATGCAGGAGGAGATTAAGTCTGCATTACTGTCAAAAAACGTATTAGATGTGTGCAGCCCTCACTAGGAGTGTCCCTTTGTCAGCAGAGATATCAGATATACAGAATACCTTATTGCTTAGTAAATGTTTCATGCATTTACTGATTCAAGATCAATCTGCTATAATAATGCCAGTGACCTAAAGATTGAGGAACAAAATAGACAATACCCCTTCAGCTGGGTGTTGTTAATGAGTATGACTTCCCTTTAGTGTTCCTTAAAATGTGTGTTAACTTCCTGTTAATGTAGACGCCTTCCTTTATTACGGTTTACGCACATTTTCCTGTACAGTCAAAATTCTCTAAATACTAAGTGTAATCACAACATCATTTTATACTATGTAGCACAACACTTTATCTGCCATAATTCACTCCAAATGTTAAACCTGTGCTTCAAAATTAGGGGGACAATAATAATAACAACAATAACAATATCATAATATTTTTTTTCCATATTTTAAGCTGTACCAATTGATATTTTTAATATCAACATCATCAAATAACTACATGAGTCGCTAGTAGTAAAAAGTAGTTTAGCTAGCAGTAAAGAGCCAACACAAAAATTATCACCCTATTATGCAGTTCCCTTCAGTGCTAGGAATCATTTTAGCTTTGAGCAGCTAATTACTTTGGTTCAATCTCATTGCTCTCTTTAGTGTTTTTTCAAGCCATATCACGCAGCTGTTTTCAGTGAAAAAGAGCTTTAATAAACCCACTGTAGCAACCTGCCCAGCCCCAAACAGCAGACAAGCAAATTAGCAACTAGTTGGTGAACAACAGTCGATCATTTATCAGCTAAAGAACAAGATATTTCCTTCAGGAGTTGGTGGAGACCAAATTTGAGCTTAAAGTTGAGTGAATAATGGACTTTCATTTGTAAGGTGATCAGAAACATGACAAGAAATAAATGCTATGTGTCTGCTGGATGTGTCAACTAATTACTAACATATTTGCCCACGGATGTATAAATTTGATACAGCATTGGAGCCCGGGCCCCATTCATTCCTATGAAAGTTACTCAGCAGTACATAAAGCCAAAAAGGTTTGACTTCCTGGGTGTAAAATTACCCAGATCATTCGCATCATTGGGCCCAAAGAGCAAGTGTACTTGAGACTTTGCCATCTGAGCAGCTAAATTCTGCCATCCAAATTGGCTACTCTTGATGTAAACCTCTACCGCTAATTTGAATGGGGATCAAATGATTAATCGTGAGGCGTTTCTCGGCTTTGGCAATTTTATCACACCGAATGTGTCAAATCCCAATAATGAAATGAGTCACTTTGCCTAGGGTTGTGACTCTTGTGACAAATGTTTCCCTGAAGTTGTAATCATGCTGTTTGGGTACCTTTTTTGACCCCAAAAACTGTACGATTTACAGATACGTTAATGTCATGTTTATAGCTTGTTCTGCTGCCCCCTAGTGGCCAAAAAGTATTGCTGCTTTAATTTCTCAGTGAGACTTGCATACAGTTACCTGATAGCAGGATCAAATTTTCTCCACAGCCGACTGACTGGTATCCATCTAAACTCATCATACAAACACCAGTTTCAACAAGTCAGCCTGACTATTCTTGGCTTAGGATAAAGAACTCCACCTCCCTTATGTGCGTGATAGCAAGCCACTGCGATACACAAGGCAAGATAAGATTACTCCCTCACACTTTTTGACTGTCCTCCCTCGCTTCTCTGCACTTCACTCTTCCTTCCTCCCCCATTCTCTCTACTCACCCAACTGACTGCATCTACCCTAACTGCCAAGTACGCACACACACATACACCCTCCCTCCCTGAACATGAACTGCAGAGTACTCCAGATCCCCCCGCCTGGTCATCAGGAACACCATACCTCATCATACTTCTCCTTATCTCTGTCTTTCTGTTCCTACTCTCTCGTCACACCTCCTTTATCTCTCTCAGTCTGGTTCATACGAGGATAATGCGTCATCATGGCCCCATTTAAGAAACGCAAGAACATGGATATCCTGTGCAGAAAAAAAACAGTGTGTTTTCACAACACGATCAGTTCATTATTATTATTCGCAAAAGCAGCCAAAATTATGATAGAAAAGACTGGAAGTCACTTTTTAAAGTATGTTTCGGAGACAATAAGAATTCTGTTTACCATCTTTTTTTTTCTTTTACTGTGGCTCATACAATGAACACACACACACACGCACACACACACACACGTAACTTAAGCAACTTTTAAGGCACTGCCTTGTATTTGCATTAGTGTAATCTAACATCTACAATGTCTAAAAGAGTATGTGATGGAATCTGCAATAAATAGATAAAATCTCAGGAATTTACAAGGTGACCTTAATGATTTGTGCTCTAACACGTCCCCGGTCTTATGTGATGCATTTACTCAGCATGAGGGATCCCTGGGTTGGAAAACTTCTAAATTAAGAAAGGCAAAAAAAAGAAAAAAAAGACTTTTTTTTCTTTGTGTTTATTTGCCATCTGTCAGAGTGCCATGGAAACCCTGAGTGTTGGTTTCAGTAGCCACAGATGTCCAGAGGAGTTTGTTAAATGACATAGCTTCACTATCTCCTTATATCTATGTTGTGTCCCAAATCATCTGAATACTAAACAGCGCAACAGTGACAGACATTAAAGGTACCTGGTGTCCAATAAACACCCATTTCCACCATCCAAAACTGGAAGTGTTGACAGTGACTACATGAGTTTGCCTTTAAATGTTTTGTATGTGACATTCAGAGCATTAATATAGCAGCAGACCACTTTGTAGAGATACAGTGGAGTAATCGTGTTCTGAGCAGTGAATGAAGTGTTGTAATCCACAGTTCTTTGTGGTTTGTTGTGGTAGCCAGTCCGACTGTGCACCCATGTTATTGCATCTGTGCATCGCACTGGTTAGCTCATTGCAGCTTCTTTGCACTGCACTCGTATGGCGGTTACTGCTGATATTGGGGCACTGTTGTTTAAGAAGCCTGGTGCCCACCCTCCGGTTTACCCCCAGTTTAACACCACTAACTCTGTCAGTGCTGTTGCAGTTGTCTAGCATTTTTATGGAGGTTGCACGCTTAGCTGCTAGCCATCGGCTCAGCCACCTCCATGTTTAAAACTGTGTGTAGACAACTAATACATTCTAACTTTCCCATAGAACCCCTTGAAGTTTTGATATTGTTGATATTATTTAACTTTTACTTATACAATATAGGTTGGTATATACAGTATGTTCTGCAAAAAAGGGCCATGCTTTTGTGGTTTGTTCCATGATATTTACATGTGAATTAGTCGTGGACCCATATGCAAGGTATTAATGATTCATGAACCTCTTGATATTTAAAGCAGTCCCAGTGGAGATGTGCAAATTACTGTATCTCTGGAACTGAGAGAACAGCCTGTACTTTATTTGCATTACCTATTTACATGATGTAGTAGTATCTTGCCATGGGTTGAACGTGAGTTGTCAATTCTAGTTGGCTAATTAAACAAAATCAGCACAAAATGAAACAGTATCATCTGCATAAAAATTGACAATCACACACTAAAAAGACATATCATTTATATAACTAATGAACAGCTGAAGGCCCAGAATAGATTCCTGTGGTACTGTATGTGCTCTCTTACTGGCAGGAATTTAGATTGTCTGTCTGATCAAATTTTTTTCAGATAAGATGTCCCTGCCCTCAGACACACTTAGGTCTGTCTGATAAACACCTCTTGAACCAGTGTCCTTATGCAGCTGATAGCATACAATCATTTGGTAAACAAGGTAAATCAACAATCAAGACTGCTGAGACATTTGTGAACAAAGAGGTTTTTTTTATTGTTTAAACCAGCAGTTAAATCATTTTAAACAGCTGAGTGGAGTGAGTTTTTAAGAGACGGAGCAACATGGAAGTTGTTATGGTCACTTCCACACCCACCTTTTTCAGAGGAACCAAACAAGCTTATTTCCTCATACTATAATTGCTGTTTGCAGGAGAGACACATAGCAGCAGAGTGTCTGCCTAAAGCCAAGAGTCCTCTCTGACTTAATGCTGAACTGCAATTAGATTACGTGGAGGTAAAGGGATGGTGGATTTATTTTTATTGAGTTTGACCGCTTTCCAGAATTTGGTTAGGTCTGAGAGGGAACAAGTGAGTAAATTCAAGTTGTATCCTGACTTGGCAGCTTTGACTGAAGTTGTGCATTTGTTCCTCAAATGCCTAAATGCTAACTAGTGGGTTGGATCCCCTGTGCGGTCACCACCCAGGCTGTATATCCCTCTCCATAAAGAGTACTGCCAAGGCGGGAGAAACCAGAGGGGCAGTCTTTCTTTTATTATAAACTTTTTAGCAACACTAGCCACTTGGCTTTATGATTAACTATGTCAGTCATTGAGCTGCTTTGGTCCAGACTGACAACTAATGGACGGATTGTTGGACAGATTGCACAAACATTCATTGTTCCCAGAGGATGAAAGACATTTCCGTTAGCTGGTCAAACTTTTGCCTTATCAAGTGAAATGTGTAATCTGATCTACAAGTATCTACCAGATGGATTGGCACAACATTTGGTACTAACGTTCTGAGACAATGTATCCTAATGACTTTAGTGATTCCCTGACTTTCCCTTTAGTCCCACTGGGTTCACATTAGTCATGTTTCCATTCCGAAGTCAACATGCCGTCATGAGATCGCTGCCAAAATCTTGACTGAGCTTTTTTTTTATTCCTTTTTGATTCATTTTACAAGCTTGAGTTACTTGTGGTTGAAGAATATTGAAGCCAACATTACGTTTGGCTATTTTGAAGCCCTTCCTGATGATTCTGAGGCAAGATATGAGAGAAAACTTGCTCTGATAGACCTTGAATCATGCCTTAGGTTTTCTTACATGATACTACTACCCTTGTGCAAACTAAAAAATGAGTAAAGTAAGAGTGTGAGTAAAGTACTTAAAACTGGCCCAACTGGCAGCATTTGTAAGCAGTTCTCTGCAATGCTTAAAACAGTACTGGAAGTAATCTTTCCCCACCATGTATCATTACATAGCAACATTAGACATGAAGTTTACTCTGAAAAGTACTTTGGGTACTTTTCCACAAGGCACCATTGTAGCCTATCTTAGAACAGCTTCCTAGAGCTGCTAGCATTACTGTAAAGGCTCAAACGGCACATGCTTGTGTAGGACTAATGACTGGATATAAAGATGGACAATGCATCGGCACTTACAAAAATGAAGCCAAAATGGCTTTGATATAGCCGCTGGTGACATTATTTGGAGCCAGAGACTTTTCAGTAGTGATCTTCGTCTTACAGAGCTCCTGCACGTGAAACCCCCTTTTTATAGCACTAAATAACTAATTTAAACCAAACTTAGAAAAATGAACACATGAACTTCAATCGACATCATAAGAGGTCACTAAAAGGAAATAAACCATGTTTTAGCTTGGTCCATGTCCCATCTACTAACACTGAGGGGAGGTGTTTATTACCTATACTTCAGCCAGTCACCAAGGGGAGATTATTAAATTATTTTGGCTTCACTTTTGGGTAGCTGTCATACCATCCATCTTTATTATGCAGTTTATGTGTAGGACAGAAAGACAGGCAGAAGGGACACAATTTTGCATATATCCGTTGTCACATTTCCCTTGAACAAACTGACCAAAAAGTCTTTAAATCACAAAAAGATTTAAAATCCTCCATAGTGTAAACTGAAAGTAATGGCAGCCTAGAAACTAATCTAAAGCACATCCCCTGCACTGGAAAACTGTTAGTGGAAATGTAGAGCATACAATCAGATGATTTGAAGTCAGTAGGTGAAAACATGCAACACAGTCTGCATGGTCATTAAAGGAACACAGTGAGACCCTCAATCTGTGTCAGCTATTTCTAAAAGGAGCAGTAGTTGATCTTTACTCAGCAGGATCTTTTCAGCTCTACAGGGGAAGCTGACTTTATGAGTGTAAATCAGCAGGAGACCATCCATTCCTCAGACAGACGTGATAGCTCAGCTTTGCCAAAACGGCCAAAAAAAGGGCACACTCCAGAATAATTTTAAGTGCTCATGACTTCAGGGTAAGTCAGCCGACAAATTTATCCCTCATTAATGATAATAATACCCTTCTAGGGCTATTTTCAGCCAACGGTGGTTGCCATCAGATACATTTTTAGCCTGCTTAAATGCTCTGTGCTTTTTTCCAGCTCTTAGTTTCTGAGGGAAAATAGATGCTGGTGGAGAGACCTCAGACCGCAGCATGGAACTACGTCAGGCCCATTAAAACGCCAGAAGTTCACTAAGTATAGGGAGCACTCCTCACGTCGCACGCCGTTCCTCTCTCTCTCTCTCTCCTTCTCACTCTCTTTTTCTCTCTCCTCCTCTGTGAGTGGTAGTTATGAAGTCCAGGTTGATTTGTCAAGTCAACAGGAGGCCGAGGGTTTAGTGTGATGATGTAAATTGACTGTCATTCAGTTGGTAGACCATCCCTTGGCTCCTTCCAAGCTATCTATTTTGTGGTCTGCATATAGCCTTGCTATCTGTCCTGCTCCTGCATTTTAGACACAGGATGCCTGGATACTCCACGCAGAATGTCTATGGGATTGATGCAGAATGGGACAATGACACCCCTCCCAATAATCAGATCAGTTGTCTCAGATCACAGGTTGAATTTCTTGGTAAACATTGTGCATTTCTATGTAAAGGCCAGGATGACAGAAAACAGACAGAAAGTAAGCATATTTAGCCAGTTTCCCCTTTCACCATGACTCAATTTCTCACTGTGCCCCATTATTTCTGCTTTATATATAGAAAGAGATATTTCTAGAGAATTTTACACAAGCCACAAGGACAGAAATACAGAGGAAAAAGTTGTCATTTCAACACACATCCTTTTAACATGGTGGACAGTGAAATTACATAAGGGAGTGGGATTCCCTGACCCTGCCACAGTGCACTGCAGTAGGCGGTCGTGAATTATTTTTACCACCAGTTTTAATTTCAATTTCACAGTTTTCCATCATGCTGAAGTGGTGTTTTTGTGCAGGCACGCAAACTCAGTCCAGTCGAGTCAACAGCCTAAAGTCTAGTCTAAAGTCTCCAGTTACCCCAACTTCAAAACGAACAGTATTGCTCATGCTATCTTCACTGAGGAGACAGCTAATTGTTGATTTGTGTGTGGCGTGGGATGTTAAAGCCAGATCTGAATTGGCTCTTTTCTCAATTATTCAGCTGCAGTGGCCTGTGCCTCTTTTGTAATTGCAGTTTCTCTGTTTTGTGCTGGGTGTGGCAAGCTGCCCTTAAAAAAAGAAGTCAAAATTTTATGTGTCACAAAAAAACATCTGTTTTCGCAATCATTTTCCAACACATTGATTCACTTCTGTGTCTGCTGTTGTTCTTCCGACATGCTGCTACTGACGCTGGGATGTCAACAAAAGCATATGGTGGGATTAGGCTACAAAAGCACATGGCTATGTTTGGGCAACAAAAACAAATACAACCAAAGCTGGGATGTCAACAAAAGCATATGGTGGGATTAGACAAGAAGGGCACATGGTTAGGTGTAAGGAAACCGATCATATTCAGACAGGAAGTGAACACCAGACTCCTTCATGAAAGTCCATGGTTTGTGTGATCCATCCACCCACACCATATTGACCTTCATGCTCCTTATATTACATTGTTACTGGCAGGATCTTAACCTGATGCTGTCCAGTGGCATATCATGTGGATGTGACAGGATCTGTCCGGCTGTGTTCTGCAGATCATTCTGCCGCAGCTGTCCTGCCATCCATCCATCCAGAAGCATATCATAACACCGCAACTGATTCTGTCCACCCGTGTTATCAGCTGACGCCACTCAGTGGCATATCATGCTGCCCCATGACTTTTGGTGTTGGGATTTTACACCGAAATCACTGCAAAAGTGGCAGTATTTGTCAGCTTTGGAATGAGATTGGGCTGGTATGAACTACAAAGATGGTAGAGCATGAAGAGAATATCACTTAATTACAGGACTAATGCAACTTTGATTTAAAAATCTTATGTAGTCATTGTTGGGCAATACGCCTTAACAATCACAGCTGGTATCACTACCCTGTAAATGCACCATGCTAACCTAGCGAGAAGCTCATTTTAGGATTATCTCTATCCTCACGGCCAAATATGATCACTTCTAGCTCCAAAATCCAAGATGGCATTGGCCAAAATGCCAAATTCAGGCTTCAAAAATGTTTGTCCATAAACCAGTGGTTGACATCATGGTGGTTATGTGCACTATTTTATACAATCCATAATCAAATCATAGAAAAATTTAAGAGCACACATGGCTTTCAAGTTTATCGTACAAGATTGAAACCAAAGGAAATGAAAGGAAAACCAACTTTGCTAAATAACAGGTGCAGTAAGACGGAAACAGCTCTTTGTTGTCCTTTCTTTCTGAAAAAGGTGTGACAGTCACTTTTCTTTTAAAAGGCCATCAGCTGATGTAACACACCCTCTGACAAACGCCTGTGTGGGTCACCCCTATTGCATGCCAGCTGCTCTGAACCGGTTTAATTTTTACAGGTGACACGGCTATCTTACCGGTTGTGTCTTCACTATTGGTATTTGTGTTGAGATCATTTCAGCTGGTTGTAGCAGCCTTTTCCATTTAATTTATCCTGCATATATCCTGTTCTCCTGAGGATCAATACTAAGTGTTTATGTACACAAGGTGTTTGAGGTATGACTGAATGCACACTGTAGTGGTATACTATAGTGTTTATTCTGCGCTTGTAACCACATACAGGATAATGGTCAAAGATTACCTCAGAGCCTCGGTTGTTTGCATGCCACCACAACAAGCTAGAAACAAGAGCAAGATTAACTTTTCTCGTATTACCCTCAGACTACAGTTCATGGCCCGATGCAGAGGATAGGAATAGGAGTAAACTAGACAAGTTCTTACATTGTATCTTTGATTATTGGTCATAATGCTGCTTGCCAAGGGACTTTCTCTTTCAGAGTTAACAAACATTATTCATACTTGCTGAAACTGTGGTGTGGAAGTGTATCAACTGTGCTGTGGGAAAATATCTGTTTATACACAATTGTCTGCTCAAGAAAAAAAAGTGACTTTGAATCACCCTGAAATTAGGCTATGTACAGAATAACAGAATAATGTGTCATTTACCGTATTAACAATAAGGATGGGGGTGTCTGGTGGCTCAGTGGATAGAGCAGGCGTCCCATGTATGAAGGCAATGTCCTTGCTGCAGCGGCCGTGGGCTCAACTCCAGCTCATGGCCCTTTGCTGCATGTCGGCCCCTCTCTCTCCCCCTTTCAGCTGTCATCCAAGAAAGGCAAAATTGCCAAAAAAATCATCTTTAAAAAAAAAAAAAAAAAAGAATAAGGATGGCTCTGTGACTGCAAGGCGCCAGATTCCTTTTAGAAACATTGGGATAATGCAGCTATTTTAAGTGTAATGATTAATAGAACAGAATGATTTTTGTTTGGGCTGGGCTTGGGGACTTTTTCCAGATGAAAGCCACTTTCTGCTCCAACACAGAAAGTGGTGTGCCATTTTTTTTTTAATACTAGAATGTCATTTTTTTTTACCTTGCATTACCTATTTTCTTGGTCACCCAGATTATTGGAAATAAGCTGCAAACACAACCCAACACTGACAACAGCAGCAGACAGAGAGGAATATTAGCCATCCTAGTACAATAAATGTAGACACTATATGCATTGGCCATGATGGCGTCAGCTTCGGTTGCTGTTTGTAAAATGACTCAGCGTTGTCCTATACAGTTTAAAGGGCTGCAGGTTTATCCAGTTATGCCAGACAGGGCAGTGAGATTCTTCAGCAGTGCCATTTAACAGCCCAACAATTAATTTACAACAATGGAACAAAATAGGGTGAGGTCCCGCCTTTATGACTTTTGCCACTTTAATGAGATGCTTCTGCTCAAAGAGCTTGTGTGACCATGTTGTTGCAATATGGTAATATGGTATGTGGTAATAAGGAGGGTGCTTTTCAGTTGGTTAATTGTGTGTCTATTGTTTGAATACAGTCTCAAAGCATCCACAGGCAGTATGTGCTCAGACTATTACCATCCCCTTTTCTTACCCTTTATACATTTTCTCTCTCGATTTTTTAATTTTTATAATATTAAATGCCTTTTACTCTGGGATACTGTGAAACTAATGCATTCCTTCATCTCATCCCATTTGTCTCACTCGGCTTTGCTTCCATGGTAATGTTCACAATATTGTGGTGTATTCTTGTTTTTTCAAGCCAAACAGGAACTCAAAAACCCGACAGTGAGAGGTCATTAACCTTTTTTCAGTTACTCAAGTCCGCTGGCATCGCGTATAGTCAGAGGTCAGGCTTGCCACGATACGTAAGGTCATTCTCCCTGCCTTTTACAGACACTTTCCACATGAAAACTACGTAGTTACTCCGCTTTCTTTGCACACTGCTAAAAATAAAAACAGTCTGGGGTGAAAAACACTATATATACTGTAAATACCTTATATGGTCTGGGCTATTGGGACCTTTATGGTTCCATATAAAAATAAACAAGCGTGCTGTCATCACAGAGGCTGTTATATTCTAAAGCCAGGCAATTAAAAATGTGCTGATAGTAGCAGGGCAGCAGCCGAGAGCCGAGACGCTGCCAGGGCTCCATATGTGCGAAGGGAAGAGTGAACTCACAGCTGAGGTCACAGGAAAGAACAGCGCACGTGGGTATATTTGGCGAATGGCATAGTGTTGTACGTGCACATTGGTGTTTGTATGCAGAGGATATGCATTTGTGTGTTTGAGTGTGTATTTATCTTGTGTGTTACTATGTACATTTTTTTACTCTATTTTCTCACTCCGTGTGTGTGTGTGTGTGTGTGTGTGTGTGTGTTAGCAGCACACCAATTACTGTAAAAAAGACTGAAGATTACAGGGTAAGTTCAATAGTTGCACCGTGACAGCTTAATAGGGTGTGAGCAGGGCTGCATTGTTTGGTTTCTACCAGAGTTACTCAGAATGAATGGCGTCTCGCACACGCATACTAGCAGGCTCGTTTGAGATGTGGCGTGTGAGCAGGCTTATGTACTCAATCACTCATCAGCGCTGATGAGGCTGCACATACAGGCTCAGAGACTCACACACAAACTCCGCGAATATGCAGCAGCCTTTCTCAAGAGAGCAAGCTCACACTTCACACTCTGTAATCTGCAGCCGGGGTGGCCCGCACCGCTGCCCAACACCTGCCTCATTCTGCATGTATGTAAATAAAAAGAGGAAATTCTATAAAATCGTACATAGGTCTGCCTCTCCACTTCTGCACTTCCAGCTGTTTTGAAACCAAAATTAGTTTGCTGCACATGCATTTTGTGCCAACTGATTTGCAGCGCAGGTCTTTTGAAAAGGCGGTTCATGTTGTAAAACACACAAACCTGCAGTAATCCATGTTTACACTGTAATCAAAACTGAGCGAGGAAAAGCGGACAAAAGTCCACCATATACATTTTCATCACCATTTTTTTTTATTTTTCCCAACCATTCTATCCTCTAGGATGTCTATAGATATGCATTTAGGTCTATTTTTATGCAGTTGTAAAGCGCAAAATAAAACTTTTTCTGCACTTTTTCTAATGCAGTGGCTCACCATGAACGACAGGGAACATGGAGTAGCAGAATCATAGCTATTCAAATCAGGCTGTTCTCATGTACCGTAAACCTACGATAATTCACCAGATTTTGTATATAATCCACAAAATCTTGAGCCAGTAATTCATATATAATCCACATAATCAAGGAGCCTGCAAGCAGGTGCTGACTGGAGCAAAGAAGGAAGTAGTATACAAAGCGAAAGTTAGGGTGGTGGATAGGTCAAACAAACACAGGACTTTCCTCCAGATGGAAACCAACTAAACTCTGAGTAACTTTGAGGTACGTCATCACCATGTTTTTCCCCCTAAATCTAATCTGTCTAACTTTACTTACCTAAACCTAAACTCTGTAAATTTAAATTAAGTATGTAACATTTGTTGGGCACTAATTCGTTATATATCATATGATTATTTGTATGATGATACGTTGTTCAAATGACTGTTTTGGTGAATATCATATTGCTAGAATTTTTTTTTATGTTTTAAAATTGTTCGAAATATCTACAGTTATTACAATTTATTATGGGGTTGGTCAATTAATGCATCCAAGCACAGGCTTAAAGTATGGCTCCAAGAAAAGCAATCTGTCTTGGTTAAACGGGCACAGTAAAGTTAAAAGAAGTAAAAATAATCTGCAAAACTCTACAACCTGTTTTTACTTTTACTTTGTTACAACATTTTTATTTAAAACTGCAAATATAACTGTTGTGTGGATCATCAAATTGCTTGTGAAAAAAACAACATAATGACCCCCAGGGATATAAATGTCCGTAAATGTAAAATGTGAATTTGCTCTGCTGTACTGGACATTTGCAGATGCAACTCACTCAATAATTCCTCCACTACCAAATCTTCAGGGAGGAGATAGTGCTGTTGTTAAAGGGGATTAGAGGAGACAATATGATTGGTCATGACTGTCATCAGCCCTTATCACACCCACCGATAATTTACCATGATAATAGATAATTGCACCATTTAGACGCCACTGGGTGTGCACGGCACAACTGCACTTCGTACCCTGTGTCAAAATTAAATTGGTTCACTTACAGAGGCTTAGGAGCATAATTTGTGTTGGCTATGTTGCATTGTTCAAAATTATTCAATTCATGTTGAGCATGTTAATTTTAGAATTGATCATAATTGTTTACAATGGCTTGTAAGTTGTCACACTGTGTAAAAAATTACATTGTTACTTTTTAAAAATGTATTGGACATTTAAGAGAAATCTGCGATAAAACAAGAGGAAGGGTATGAAAAAACAACTTGTAACAGTGCATGAAAATATACAAGAAATCCTTTACTGACCAAAATACACCAATAAAAGGTGTGAAAACAGAAGAAGAAATCCTTTATTTAGCAAACACACAACAAACAAACAAACAAAAACACAAACAAAAAAAAAACAATTACATGCATAAAAATGGACAAGAAATCCTTTAAGGATTGAAAGTACATTAATAAAAGGTATACAAATGTACACAAAATAGCCCAAGAAAACCCTGGAGCTAACCCTAACCTTCAAACAGCTGAAATCAAAACACACACAAGCAAGTAATAAGTCTTCAGTCTGTAGCCCGCAGCTTTGAGCTTAGGACGGGAAGTGAACTCATCCTGTCGCAAATACCATCCAGCGGGCGAAAAACAAACCAAACACAAGACTGTGTCTGAGTCCTGCAGTCTGAGCAGGCAAAAGTCCTGTTTGATAAATGATGTCACCGAAACTCAGTACGAAGAAAGAACCGGGAGCAAACATTAAACGCACACACAAAACCACACACAGATCTGTGCCCTCTTTGCCCCTGGTGAGGTCATCAGGTAAAGAAAACACTCCTTTTTGAATTCTGCCTCATCTGTGCTCATTTATCTTGAACTTATTTCGAAGCGTCTGCAATTCTACCTTTATCCATATCATAAAGCTTCAGTCTCAGATTTCTGGTGTCATGTTGGTCTTTCCTGAAACTTGGTCACAACAGTGGTTTGTTTGGCATAAAATAAGGAGGAAGTGGGCAGTTAGCAACTAAAACCACAAAGCCTAAACAGACAAAAGAAAAGAGACACACCGACAGAAACTTTGCAAAATAAATAAACAACAAAGAGATTCCCCAAAGCTCGTGAAAATAAAGGACAGAGTTTAAGTTAATTCTCTGAAAGTTGTAATTTCAGTCCAGATAATGACAAAGGAGAGGTGAGCTGAGGAAGTCATTTTGAACAAGGTCTTTCATTTGTTATTTTACCCGTCTGTGGTTCTGTGACTGTATAATCTACAGGGTGGAGTGCCAGAGGTTTTAACCAAGAGCCTTTGTCCTGATCGCAAAATTGATCAAATAACAAACAAACTAGGACGAGACAGCATGGTGATGTTTTTATCACTTGTGGTTACAGTGTTGCTGATATAGAGTAGAAACAGCTAACATAATAGCTTTGGAAGTAGGGAAATATATGATACACGAGAATTGTATTTGTATGCTTGCATCCACTGGGGTTAAAGGGTTACTCTGGTGAAATTCTGTGTTTTTGTTGTTGCCAACAAAAGTGTGTCTTGAGAACCTCTCATCAGATCTATTTCACACTTGCTGGTTGTATTGCTGGTGCAGTGTCAAATTTGGTGCAGTTTTGGCCATGTGGCACATATTTATGAACTTTGAATAAACAAGTGAACACTCTGTACAGCAGCAGGGGCGGGGCTTCAGGGCTCAGCGGACTGAATTGAGCATATTGTCACAATGCCTGTGTTAATTTTATCCATGCTCGACTTTATAATCACAAGGGTTTTGTCGAAGCAAGCAACAAATATGCCTATTTGGAAATTAATACCTCTGCAAGTATATTTCATGTGTGTTTCTGATAGCAAGTAGCTGCAACTTGGTTTCATTTTCAGTGGCAGGTTTTTCTTGCTTTATGTTTCACTTTTTCTCTAACTGGGAATGTTGGTATTGGCAGTGATGAAAGAAGTGTGCCACTTAAAACTTTTGTCTGAACGGTTTTTGAGTAAGCTGTGAATGGAAATACCACCGTTGAATGTTTAAAATAATAGATGGGGCCACCGTGCTGTCACCTGTTGGTCTGTGGACTGCTGTTTTGAAGCCTTGAGTTTGGCATTTGGCCATCACCATCTTGTATTTTTGGAGCCAGGAGTGATGTGACCATATTTGGATGAGAGGGTGATGCTAACCATAACACTTAACTGTGATGATGTTACTGCTAAAAAAATTTTTATGAAATGAAAAACAGGCTTGAAATGTTAAACATAAAATTTACTTACAGAAAAAAGCAAACATCCAACTCTTTTGAGGGTCTTTTAATTTCAGATTCCTATTTCCTTTCTTTGTCATTTTCATTATGCACTCCCATAAATACAGAAAAACAAAATTACATTTCCCCTAAAAGACAAAACTGTGCAAGTCAATAATAATTAAGAATAAAACCAATCAACCCAATGCTGAATAAAAACTTTAATGAACTGAAGTCACTAACACAGCAACAACTTCTCTCAACAGTACTCTCAGAATCTGGGCTTACGCCACAGTTATTTTGCCTAACCAAAGTTGTCGTTGGACGGCACCCAACCTGTCACTCAAAATGGCCTCACCCTTTAAAAAATGTAACTGGGTGAGTAATATAAAAAATCAGTCTTTATTCATGACATTCAGTTGTGATGAATGTTACATTTAGCTGTAGAGACCAAAATATTTTTTGGTACCAGGTTGTAAACATTTTTACTTCTGCTGTAAAGTGGGCATTTTAACACGGGGCTCTATAGGAACTGACTCGCTTTTGGAGCCAGCCTCAAGTGGTCATTTGAGGAACTGCAGTTTTTGGCACTTCTGTGTTTGTTACAGTCTGCTGTGTCCTGATAATTTGAGCCTTTTAGGAAGACTGGACTAAGTGTATAAGACTCATTTAAGTTGCCTGTATAAGTCAGCGTATTTCACTGGCTTGTTTCATTATTGAGAATGTGTTTCTTGGTTTTTAGGTTTTCAGTTTCTTCCCCTCCTGTGTTCCTGTGCTGCCTTTTCCTCATTTACTCATCTACACACCTGTCTTGCATCAGCCTTGTTACACCTTCCCTGCTCCTGTGGTGTTTTTCCAGCTGCTTGCCTGTTCTGCTGCCTCATCACCTTATTTCCTCACCTGAGCTTCTCCACCTTTTTTTCTCCACCTGCAATTCATCCCCTCGTCAGACTAGTTTGTATTTAAGCCCTTGGTTTCTGTCCAGTCTTTGCTGGATCTATGATTTGGTTATGTGATGTTTCTGCTTGCTGTTTTTCTGATCTAAACTTGAACAAAAGAGTTATTTATTTGAGTTAAACTTGCCTGCAGTGCCCTGAATTTGGGTCCACCTGCTCCAGATCTCATGACAGTGTTAGGTTCATTTTTCAGCCCCAGAGGTTGCTTCTTGAATACCACAGGCCAAGCAATCAGCCTGTTCTGAACCCGCATGTTATGAACACAGTGCACAAGTCCCGTGACAAAAAAAGAAAAAAACAGCAATGAATTTATCCTACTAACAAGTAAATCCTGGTGTAGCTGTTTGCTCTGTGCCATAGAGCTCCACTGTTCATCAGAGAAGTATAAGCATAGGCACTGTAGTTCATTTAATTCAATAGCTCATCGTTGTGCTGTTTTTAAATACTAAGGCACCAAATGTGTATTAATCCGCACGTGAAAATAGTCCCCACCAAATGCAATATTCACTCTTGTTTGAGTAATGTTTGCTAAAAGCTATGGTGCCCAGCTGATTTAGGAAATGACTGAGCTTTTTTTTAAATACAAAAGTAAGTTTTACGTCTTCAGTAGGAATCAATGGAAAAGAAAATATAAACTAATTATGAAAGCCCATCAGCTTTGTTCCTCTGCTTAATAAGTGCAATCAGCTTCATGGGACACACCTGGGCCCTGCACATGAGACAGAGCATATATGTAAATATATACCCAGCGCCTAAAGCTAAATATGAACACACTCAAGCCTAGCCTACATTTAACCCTTTGAAACCTTGAACGACATCAGTTTCGTTTCTGTGCTCAGAAGCCTTTCAGTTCCATTGAAGCATTTTAACCCTGAGCAAATTGGTTTGATTTATTTTGAAAATATGGCTAAAAAGGCAATGGCAATTTGGCAAGAGATGTCCCGCAAATTGCAAGAAATTAGGAAAAGGAATCAAGAAACTGACCTCAAAATTAGTTTTAAAAGAAAAAGAGAAAGAGACATTATTATAAGTTAATAGTGCTAATATTAATAATAATAGGGGAAAAATATCCAGAAATCTTTATTATTATGACTATTATTTTAATAGTGAGAGAGAGAGAGAGGGGGGCGACACGCAGCAGGGGCCGAGGCCGGAACTACTATTACTACTACTACTATTATTATTATTAGTAATAGTAGTGTTAAATATTTTGTCTATGTAGTTTTGTTTTTGTTTTTAGTGTTTAGTTTTTTGTACAGGCAACTTGCTAATGCAGTTTTGACTCACAGTGAAGAGGACAGGATGGAAGGGTATTATTACTTAATTCTTTTTACTGATATTGAAGTCATCTACCAGGCTGGGACTTTTTAATTTGTGTTTGTGAATGAGGTTAACCTCAACTGCAACTGCTGAAAAACCATCCTTCCTCATTTCATCTTTGATCATCTATACCTCTTTGTATATTAAGTGCCTTCCTGTACTTAACCCATTACACACACACACACACACACACACACACACACACACACACCCTTTTCCCTTCTCCCCTCTCTGTGTCGTGCCTAGACCCGTCTCTGTTTTATGTGCCCGAGGAGAGGAGTATACGTCTCTGTCTATGTCTTTACCATGTCTGAACCGCAGGCAGCACACGCGACTTCCACTCGTCCATTAATGCCTCCGGATCAGTAACAGGTGGCTAATATAATTCCATTTGAAGGCTTTTCCAATGCTGGCTGCACACTCTGTACGCAGGCCTAAAGTGGAAAAAAAAAACTCTGGTACTTACAAAGATTGCGTGAGCAAACATTTGTAGTACCCATAAGAAGCCATTATGGGATTAAACACATGTTAGAGGGTGTGTTGCTCTTGTACACATCTACTGACAGACAGATGGGTGTGTTGTGCAGATGCCTGCATAACAAGAGTCTTGTTTGACAAGACAACAACATGCACTGGCATTGCTTAAATCTGGTATTTTGCAAGACATGTCTCAGATAAGGAGATCTGGTTCAGGTTGTATTGTGTCGTTGTTATGTCTGTGTTAGACTGTAAACAGGAAATGTAGAGTTGAGTTCATATCTTCCAAATCTAACTCAATGAAAAATGTATGATGCAGTGTCTGTAAATAAACAGCAGCAGGTGAACATCACTACTTCACATGAATCACTGCACAAGAATACTGCAGATGAAGTTTCTTTTCATTTTTTTTTTTATTAATGTGATAGTAATGATGATGCACAAGGTGAAATGCCAAAACACTTCAGGCCATCATTTTTATGCTGGGTTTACATTTTGGCAGTACTGTTATGATATAACAAGATAATGTTTTTAGATCAAGCTGCTGGATGGTCCTGCGGTCTCTTTCCCCTCTTTCAAAACTCTACACTGTTAAAACTTTTCTTTTGTGTTAAATAATCTATTACCATTCAGATATTTTACTAGGTGTAAGTGACAGAAGTTATACCTCACTGTGAAACTACCCCAGAAGTACTACCTGCTAAATGTTCTAATATCAAAAATGATAAATGTGCAGCTGACACATTCACTTTCCCAGGTTGTCAAATACTGACAATTTGACGCTTTAGCATCTATGTGAATCACATCTTAAACACATTGTAACATGTGGTTAATGTTGTGGATCAGTCACGCTCAGGTTTAGACAATAAGACTACTTGGTTAAATTTAGAAAAAATGATCATGTTTTGGGTTAAAATAAGTGTGTTTGTCACATAACACAACATTAGTGATGGTAGTGTGTGATGACCGGACATAAATTAAGTGACATTCTGTGAAAACAGCATTGACTTTTGGTTTCACACAGGACACAAACTGCGATCTGGGTAAAAGTCTTGTTTCGCTTGACCCATCCACCTTCCTACCCCTTCTTCTTGCCCAATGCAAACTTTATCGCTCGTTACACTTCAGCAGTTGCTCTCAGTGTTAATATTGCCACTGATGGGTATGCATTGGAGTTAGATGTCTTTGACTTTGTTACATTATTATATATTATAACATTAGATTACAATTACTGATGCATATGTGTAAGAAGCATTTAAATGTTGTACCTAGTTAAGCTCATTGTAACTAATTTACATACTCTCACTTAGTTTAATCTATCAACATGAAACACATTTCATAAATAAATCTTTTGTTATGTGTGTAAAATTCAAATCTGCATTGTAACTAGCAACTAGGGTAGTTGTCACATGAGTAAAAAGTACAATATTTCGGTCTAATATGTAATGAAGTAGAATTATAAGGTTGCACAGCTTTATCTAAATCTCAACTCATCATATTCCACTGCTTTGTTAGTGCACTTGGGGTTAGATACCAACACTTCAATGACACCTGTCTTAGTGGCAATTTTTGATGCAGCAGTAACAACCCAAATTTTGAAAAACCATGGCTTTGTCAGTGGACGTCAGCATCAGACACCAACGCACAGACACACTTTTCATGGCACTGTTAAACATCTGCTGCCATCAGCCACCATCGTATAAAGAGCATGAAAGTCCTTAAAGGTTGGGCGGAAATGGTGGTTTCATTTGTTTAAACTAACTCTGGACTTTCAGCCTGGAACCCACTGTTTGTGTCCATTTTGAAACCAAAAGTCATTGTTATATGATGTTAGTAACAACTGTGCTTATTTTAAGCCATACCATGATGATTTTTCTAAACCTAACTCTTGTTGCCTAAACCTAACACAAACTTTTGTTGCCCGGACTTGAAAAAAATGAACCTAAAAACGTAGTTTTTTTTTACCTGTGTTGTAATATTTTGAAAAAGACTGTATGTGTGGAACGAGCAGAAAATGTACATTTCCTGTGAAAATGGCAGTGCATTTTGAAAAGATGCATGTGACAAGCATAAATTGGCATGCTGACCCTGAGCGTCCAAAACTGGCGCAGGAGGATACCGAGCACATCATATTTTATTTGTGTAGGTCCTGTGACAAAACAGCAGTATTTACGAGTTGGGATGAGAATGTGCTGGGTTGCAGAATGGAGATGGAAATATATGAATAAAGTCCAAGTACCTCAAAATTATAGTTAGTTACTGTTCCCGAGTAAATGTACTTTCCAGCCACATTTATCAAACTCTTTGAGATATTACGATGGATTTCAGTGTCAGTAATAGGGCTTCTGCTGTAATTACCCAAAACAAAGAAAGCTATTATAAATCAAAACAATATGATAGCAATGACAAAACCACACTACTGTCTTTGCTTTGCATATTATCGTAAAATGTGTTGCTGGTTGGTCGTTTGGGTGTATCCCAGTGGGTGGAGCTATTTAGTGACAAAACAAGGAGTACAGGCTGTTCTGGTACAATTTTAACAGCACATAGCAGCACCTGGAAAAATAACGCTTCAGATCTTGGAGCTGATTAACGAACTTACAAACTCATGCATATATTATGGTCTTTTATACAGGAGAGTAAAAATATTAATCACTGGTTCTTTAAGGTCCTGAGGATACAGTTACTGACATATTGCAATTTTGTTTACAGTCAAAGTACAAGAAAGAAAGACAGAAATGTGATGGATTACAGCATTATGACGGATAGTAAATCAGTAATTTAGAGTCTACCAGGTTGTGACAGGGGGACTTGGAGAGACCGGGACTCTGTCATCAAACCAACCAGCACTGATGGTTAATTACATTAGTGGAAGTCAGTGGATGACTGCCTTGATGTCTGGATTTCTACAGAGGCAGTAATGAGCTGTATGTGATCTGTGCATTAAAGGCTAAACATGGAAAAGACATCAGACCTGGGTCAGCGATGGGTGAAGAAAATTAGGCTTTCTTTCTTTCCTGTGTGAGTCCATGTTGGCTCGGGGAAACCTTCAAAGTGAGTGAAGTCATGCCAATTACAGTACAATGCAGCTGATGTAATAACCAATCGAATTTGACTGCTTTATTAAAAAGGGGGGAACAACATCATTTCTTTGTTTTACAATGAGAGCAAAAAAATAAAGCTCAGCTGCTCAATTTGTCATCAAAAGCGGCCGCATTTTCCCTTTGTTTTCACAATATTTAGATAATTTGCCTTCATTTCATCCCACATTTTTTCAATTATTGTTGTATGACCATGTTTTGACCTCTGGGATGGGACAGCGAAAAATGAGGCCCATAGCAGATCCGAATGGTGAAGTGATAGTGATGGAAATGTGAAAGCAGCTAGTAAAAAGGGGCCTGTGCTTTAGTTGGAGGTGGACCAAGACTCTGAGCAGAGAAAACAGGGGCAGGGGAGCCGCCGCAAAGACTGTTGGGATATTATCCACACAGGACATGTACGCTGAGGCCGATTTATAACAGCAATGTGGGGTTTGGCAAGCTTTATTTCTCAATGAAAATCTGTTTTATGCCTCCTGGAGTTGTTTGCTGAATATCACTGGCTGTTTGGACACATTACGGGATAGGTTTTTAATATATATATATACATTTTTAAGGAAATTACAAGTCATTCACAAAGACAGATTTTTAACATTTCCAATGTGACTGTCAAAACATTCTTCAGAAAGGTCAACATGTGCTTCTCATAACGGAAATGAAACAGCTGCTGACACCAAAACAGCTCAATTTTAACTATCAAATCTGTTCTCAAATCAAAGTTGGGTTGATTGAACAAAATCGCAAGATTGCGCCAAATTCACAGGCATTGGCTGGACTTGAGTTCATTGTTGCTTTCGCAACATCCCAAAATCCTGGAGGAAATGACCAACTTTATATGGTGATAATGTTAATATTTTGTTCACAGCTTGTGCTGACCCCAAATGATCACTGTAGTCAATATTTTAAAAATATTTTAACGATAAGTTAAAATTATAGTGTGTAATTTAAGGAGTAGGGTATTAGGTAGATTGTGTGTTTTCTTACTTGGGACTTTAGCAAGTCAAACATGTCAAACTTAAACAAAAAAATTAAATTACAGAATTTTATCATTTGAAATTTTGGGACACAAGTCACTCAGTCCAAACAATCATTCTCGTTTCATCTTTTTTTTAACCTGTTGTAGGTAATTTTAATGCCAGTCAGGCAGCTGTGCATCAACACACACTATCTTATCCTGAAGAGGGCAGTTTTTCAATCTCTATAGACAGACTCAAACAAAACTCCATTTAAATTCCTATTTTATTAATCTTTCCTTGCATGCTACTGCAGCTGCCTCATTATTATACCCATAATCCTTTATATTTTATTGAACCGCATTAATGTTTATAGGAAAACTCTGAGTTATGAGTATGTGGCTTTCCCATTCTCTTTATATGTTTCAAAATGTAGACAAAATAAGTGAAATTAAAGATTTTCCAAAAGATCGAGAAGACACCTTATGATTCATGGCTGAATTTGTCTTGAGAAGAGTCCTCTATAGACCTAAAGATAGAAGCCACAGCAGTACTTTTGCTCAATCTTTTTTTCCATCTCCTCCAAAAGGTACATCATCTGCTTTACCTTGGAAAACTGAACAATGTAATTGAATCACCAGATTTTCCCTAAAAGTCAGAAACCAGTATATAATCAAATAAAGTCCCTGGTTGGGTAAAGTAATTGGTCACGTAGAGTAATGGGTGCAGCGTATGAGCCAAAGCAATGACTAACAGCTGATGAGTGGAAATATCTATAGCATAAAAGCAGAGTCCAGTGCTGTGTTGCCTCCCTTCTCCTCCTTCTCCCTTTACTCCCCCCTCCTCCCCTCCCTTCCTGCTTTCCCGCCAAATGAATTTTTCTCAACTTCTTTTTCTTTTTTATCTCTCTCTCTCTCTATCTCTCCTTTGACAAATAAACAGGTCTCACGTGAGCTCCTCTCCCACTCCCGTCTGCTCTGAGAGGACACCGCCCTGTCTGGCCTCGGTGGTGACCTGAGCCGCACCGTGATTGGCTGAGGTGGAGAAAACTGCAGCGAGAGGAACCGCGAGTGGCAGACAGGCATAGCGTGTCTGAGACAAAAACACAGGGCGTCCTGCCAGCCACTGTCCCTGAGGGGCGAGGACTGGAGATGGAGAACACGGACTGAGTGCCTGGCTGGCTGCTGGACAAGTTAGTGTGAAGGGCTCCACTGCAACACGCTGTACATCTGTTTTGCATGCACATTGTCGCCACATGTTGAGTGCTTCCACAGCGCAGATGATTATATCCTTTAAAATTAAAGTATTTTATTCCTGACAGTCAATCGTGATATTAATTCCAGCAGTCATTTTGCAAGTAACAGATATCACATTTAGGAATGAAACTCTTCCCTTGTGGAGCGGCCGAGTGATGAAATGACTCGACGCTGCGGCACATGACAGATGCTTGAAACACCTCGTGGAAAGTGAAACTAAATCACAGTTTTTGTCAGTTATAAAAGAAGTCTGGCAATCTGCTCAAAATTTGAGTTTTCAAAGCAACATGAGACTCTATTTTTGCTTCATGTTGACATCTCAAATCATCTGTTCCCAAATTGCAGCTGCATCCAATCAGAAAAGCTGCAAAATGATTTAATACAACGAAGAGTCTTAAAAGGCCAGACAAAGTGAAAACTGAAATTCAACCAACAGGGACAGTATGGTTGTAAATGCTGTCTGACAGACTGAGCAGCTCTCTTGCTGCTGACTGATTTGGTCTCTAATTAACTATTTAATTGCCCTGCTGATTGACTCATTGTTGGTATGACTGGTGGGTGGTGACAACAGTGGCTGAGCAGAGGCATGTAGAAATGAGCAGCAAAAGAAAAAAATGACACTATCTACTCAGCAATTTTTGTTCAGACTGGAATTTGAGTCCCTAGCCAAAAGTCATTTCAGTCAGATGCAAAAAAATTACAAAAACGGAGCATATCCTCATACAACAAGTCATATGATGCTAAACAAAATGCATATACAAATGGTTTGTATGATATCCAACAAATTAGTGTCCCACGAATGACATTATGTTAAGTCCTAAAGTAACGTAGCTTAGGTGAAGGAAACAAATAACATGATTGGGCTTTACCACATTAAATACTTACTGTTGGGTTCAGACTAGATGACATGTGTGTCCGTTCTGACAGTTACTATAGCAGATGAAGCAATTATGGAGTCAGAAAATCTTGACTTGTGACTTGGCCTGCAGAAATGACAGACTACACGTTTGTCCACGAACAATCATTGCTTCTCATCTTTTACAACGTGAGATTATTCTTGTTTTCTTGTCTTATTATTACATTATTATCTCAGTTACTGTGAGTGTTTGTGTCTAAGCCGAAATGTTGTAGAAGTAAACCGTGTAAGTCCATGAATTCTCTACAAAACGTCCTGCAAATGTTTCACATTTAAAGTCTTTTTAGAAAATGAGTGATTTTCTCCACCAAAATGACATGGGGCTTTTAATATGAAATGGATACAGGACGTGTTGTGTTTGAAATGACAGTGTGATGTAAACTGTGATGGATTAAAAATAGAAATATAAACATAGTCAGGGATTGAGAAAATTAAAGCATATGTCTGTTTCAAATAAAGCTGGAAACCTCTGCCGTTGTGGTGGGTAAAGGCCCTGAAAGTATTTATCATGTTTATGATATGTTTGTTTACCTAATCCTTCTCAATTGTGAAGGATTTGCTAGCTTGATGCTAAGGGCAGCACTTAGAGTTGCTAAAGTGCCTCTGCTATTTCACGCCAGCATTTTTCCTTTTTTTCTGTGGTGGCAACATTAGTCCCTGGAGGAAAATCAAAAATGCTGATGTGTTGTTGCCATATTGCCATGTTGTTGTTCATTGCAGCAGATCGCTCTGTGTGCCTATTGCTCAACGTGACCAAAGTCCTGGATGCCAAAAAAAAAAAAAAAAAATCAGACATACTAGACTTTCTCACGAGACATCGACAAAATGCGATTGCTGTGCACAACACTTGTCGTTCATGATCCATTCAGTGTCATCGAAAGACTGTGTCGGAATAACTTAAAGTTAAGCACTTTACATAGAGTTATGTAATTTAGGTTGAGGAAAAGAAATCTAACTCAAAGTCTACTTGGTTTCACCAGGTCTGCAGGACATGTGCCAGGCTTAAACCTCAGTTTTGTATTGACCAAACAGTGGAATTAAAACTTCAGAGTCCATCATGTGATGCCACTGGGCCCATATAGACTTTTCCCATCGACATACATGACATTAGAAACGTCTTTAAACTTGTACTCAAAGATGCGCTGTGTTGGATTTCCAAAGGAGAAAAAAAACGTTGGGATAGTTGAGCCAGACAGTCAAGACAGGATAATGAAGGAAGACAAGGAGGAGGAAGATATTTGCTCCAAGGATTTTACAGACATCATCGTGTCTCAGCCAGTCTCTCCCCGACACACCCTAAATCTCCCTCTTCTCCCCTTTTTGACTGACATTTAGCTTTTTAGCTTTATGTGTCTGAACCTGCCATGATGGAGCTGCTTCTCCTCTGTTAGAAGTGTCTGTGAAATACTCTCTGCGATAATCTGGATTAAAAATAGTGATTTATTTGGTTGTATGTAGTCCAAGTGGTTGGACAAACCTTCAGTGAGATCATATGAGTTTAAACAAACATCTGGCCTGGCCAAAGGGACAGTTAACCCCCCAAAACTGAAAGTGCCATTATCTTAAGTAACTGAGTCATGATTTCTGGAAAAAGACATTGCTGTAGTTTTTTTTTAGTTGATTTTTTGGTGCTTTGAGCACCACAAGCCGAGTGCCATCTAGTTCCCTGATATTCAAGAAAAAGCTGAAATCTTTATGGCCGATATTTCAGACTCTCAGCACTTCAAACCAAAATGATCCAGACTAATTAATAGCACTACAGGTCAGAGGAAAAATATGTATTTTTGATTTATGGGTTGAACTGTTCCTTTAAGTGACTTGAAGCAGATTGAAAAATATACTTTTAGATAACTGCAGTGTTTTTCTCTCTTTGCACTCAGGTGTCAAAGAAAACATCCTCAATCTCAACCTGCCCTCGCTAAGGTGCTGACTGAGCTTCTTGCCGACTCATCACTTGATCAGGTAAGAGCTACAAAAACACACACCTTCATCTCCTTAAGCATTACAGCGTAAGAAAACCATGTCTGGGTTTGACGTGTGTAAACTTTTGAATTAAGGAGGATTTAGGGATGAGATTATATTTCTAGGTGTAGATAGAGTGTGTGTGTGTGTGTGTGTGTGTGTGTGTGTGTGTGTGTGTCTGGTTATGTCATACCATAGCTATTTGAAAGAGAAAAAAGTCTGCTCTTGAAGAAACACAATATGACAATCTTGGTTAAAAGAAACGTCTGAACTTCATGGTTCCACAGCATTAAAACAGATTTTGTGGCTATCTCTCGCTGTGGACCATTTGTGTCACTTTGTTCAAATTTCACATCTCAACTGACAATTTATTTTAGCCTTCGGTTCCTGTTGCTATGCCTGTCAAACTTCTCGTTCTTACATTGAAATTTTTTGATACACTTGGTCCTTGATTTTGGACAAAGGTGGACAAAAGCATGTTTCTCATTTCTCATTTCTCATTTAATGGCAAGTATCACTCTTATACTGTAGCCTACTACAGTGCAAAGCACGCCACCTCAGCAGTGCTACCACCTCTTTTCCACAGATAGTAGCTGGTACTAAAACCAAAAGTTGCTTAAAGTTGCCCTATTACATCATTTGCTCATTAACAAATATTTGTGATGTCAACGTGCATTCATATCCATAAATTATATTGAAAGCATTTTTAAATTTTGCTGAATTAAATTAAACAAAAAATAATCCTAAACCAAACATTTGAATACAATAAGAGAAATCAGCCACAGCAAGTCACTATGATTAAACTCCAGTGTAGTGAGCGACGCTGTTAGCAGAGGAGCTGTGGACTGCATTTACTCTTGGCAGCATGCGTGGGCATGAATTACAATATAATATACTGGACTGCTCTCTGAAAGTCAGAGACTGGAATCATCAGTCGGAGATCCCTAGCATTGTTACTTTGTTTACTATATCACATGAACATCACTGTCACACTGAACATCCCGCTGAGCCCTGTTCAGGCTATAACACTTTTTAGAAGTAAAGTCACTAAGAAGGTCTGAAAAGTCACTAAACGTGGCGAGAAAGTCGACAGGTTGGCAACACTGCACCTCAGCAGGTGGAGAAATCCAAAGTTTGACAGGCCTGCAGAGCCTTGTATTAGTTGCTAAGCTATGATTGGACGATCACTGTAATGGAACAGTCAGTTTACAACAGAAGTTTTTACTCCAAAGCCTAGGTAAACTGGTTTCAGATAAGGGACCACAGAAACCATTAGATACATACATCAGCAGATTCACTCCAAGTGTGTTAGGACGCGATGTATCATCACAATGACCTTTGCTCGGATATTTCCTGCATTTTTTGGACTTCAAAAGACCCCTAAGGAGAAAACTTTGTGCCTGCCACCAGGATATGATGCATGATGATGTCACCAGATCCCCTAAAGTCTGAAAACTGAACATTCCTGCTTCAGGAATGTGAAGAACGCTAACTGTCAGCCGTTCTCGACCCCGTGGGGTTATCAGGCAGCTGTAGGAACTGACCAAAGTCTTAACAACAAAACAGAAAAACATCCATCTATCTGTCAGTGACGTGTCTCTTTCAAAAGAGCGGGCAGGGTCAGAGCGTGTCGGGGTCAGGTGTGATGTACATGACAAACGGCGGTTACAGACAATAGGAGGATCTGTAAGAATGAAAGCTTCGTCTCTTAAGTGTGGACGGGTGAAGGCAGATGAAAGTGAGAGTTCTTGACCTGGGCCAGATATCAAGCAGCTCAGTCATGGTCTCATATTGCATGTGTGTTTTGTATCGCTTCGAAGGTGTAAAATGTCAAAGCAGGAAATATAGGTGCCCAAAACGTTGGAGAAAATAAATAAAGAAATGTAGAAGAAATATAGTAGAAAACCAATGTCAAAAAACCATCATGAAACTGGGACTTCTTTTGGATTAAACCTGTTAATTTCCATCTTTAGTACATAATTTTCCCGAAAACAGTTAAAACACTGTTTATGTATGACGCTTCATGGAAATATTGTGTCACAAACTTCTGCTATCATCCACAAGAAAAGGCGAAGGGACAAACATGCTGTTTCCACAACTCCCCACATGACTCACGAGCAAATATGAGCCTCACTAATGTCCTCTTCCTCCTTCTTCTTCTCTTTGTTCTAATTTTAAAAGCCTGACATTGACAAATAAATAACCTCTCCTTGGGGGTTCAAATGAGTCAGCAGAGCCTTTCATCACACGCCGAAGTGTCAGTGGGTTCAGACGTCTGTAATTCGATCGGAGCTCAGAGAGAGCGCAATGCTGGCCTCTGACCCCTGGCCAGGCTCTGCATCCTCTCATCTCTCGTGAGACGTGATGCAAAGCTACAGAGTTTAAACGCTGCCAGGCCTCCCGTACATCTGAGCGCAGTTGCCGCTGTCCTCTGTCTGCACCCGAGGGACGCGACACAGTCGAGTCACAAAAATATGTCCCCCTAACTGATGTTTGTTATGCTGTTTCTGTGACTTTATTTACTCACTTTCTGTCCGTCTGCCCTCTTCTCTTTTATGATAGAAAGAACATGTTTATGATTAAGCTGTCGGCTTTCTGCTTTCAATCCCTTTCAGCATAACCCCTCCTCTCTCACTCCTCTTCGTTATGGTTTTCATGTTACAAGACAACAGTTTTCCGAGTCAAGACTACATGCAAGTTAAAGCTGGACTCCAGCGACTTAGTGTTTCACTGTCTTTAAGTTGGCAGACTTGTGTGAAACGGATAAAAAAAATCATCAGAAACAATGCAGGAGGGACTTAGATATCCTGATTTTTGATCCCTGCTATGGGTCAAGATTAAAAAAAGCTGGAGCCTACAATTCCCATAATGCCATAATTCAGTTGTATATTCCCTTACACCCCCTGTCTAATAAACGCCCAGATGTTTTAAAATCCACACCCCCTGTTTTTGTCACAGACACCTCGTTAAAAATGTGACATGTCCAATCTGACATATTTTATGAGTTATTTTTTAGACTTTAGAAAGTTCCTTGGAGAGCCACAGAAGAAATCATGCAACTGTCTTTGAGCAGCTTGTGCTGACTAAACTGATCTCAACGTATAAAATGTGTGGGGGTGCCTCTTTAAGTTCACACTACGTGGATTTAGCGTTAGGAGCGTTAGGTTTTTGGAGCCCCTGACAGAAGTCCCAGGTCAGAGGCAAATTCGCATTGGCCTGCATTTGCAAAAAGGGCTTGGCTGTTACATGTGAAATGTTCAAACACATCAGCCAACGTGTTGAGGACTTTGCCGATGAGCTACAGCCAATAAGATCACAAGACGTGGGTTGAGGATAGAGACAAATGGTGCTTTCCAAGGTGTGTTTTTGTTTGAGAGGGAGACAGAGAGTGATACATAAAGGGGAAGAGAAGGCGGAAGGTGGACTATTGCGCACAATATTTCCTTAGATTATCAGTCTAATAACTTAAAAGAAATGCTGCTTTGTCACTTTTTGACTGATATTTTCTAGTTAGCACCCTCTTAACCCAGGATTGTGCTTTAGAGCATCACATGACATACCCATCAAAGAGTCCTTCAAGTGAAAGATCATGCAGTGCGTCATATAATGTGAAAACCACAACGACTTCAATACTTGTTTTCTTTCCGGCTTCATATGAGAAGAGGAAAACTTTGCCTGCTGCTAGGCTAATTTATTCAATGGGAAAAGATATAGGTTTATGTTAATCACATTAGCATGTTAATTATGTGGGTAATAGGTGTCTAACATAAGACAATTGCTTTGTTGGTGAACCTTGTGAGTTTTTTATGGAGCTTAATTTTGTAATGTTAACTTTTTTCTTTTCTTTTTTTTTAAACACAGTTCAGCCATATACTAAGTTTTGACTAGTCTTTTTCAGTGGGAAGTTGATGAGCACTATTGTTCCGAAATGCAATGCACAACATAAATTTAACAAAAAAAGAAGAAAAAAAACCCAACTCATAACATCTGGAATTAATTAAGACAAATTATGGACAAAAGTCTGGCAGCTCCAAGGAGACCTTGGAAAACAAAAGATGTTGTTGCATCTTTGGTTTTGGTTTGGTGTACTGATAAGTTTCCAAATTTGAAATTGGCAGTAGCTCTCCAAAGTTTCAGCTTGATCTATGTATGTCAGCACGTCTTGTATCATTTCCTGAAAGCACAAAACAGCAAAATGCAAATATTCCACGATTATTAGTACATAGTGTTCATTCAAAGCACATAGTCTATATTCAAAAGGCATGGATATAGTCTGAAATTTGCACACACAGGAGCATGTAGTGTACACACACACACACACACACACACACACACACACACACACACAGTCATGATCAAAGCAAGGCAATAATGAGTTACAGGCAGGACAGGGACAGTGCGGGGTGACTAAGAACAGCTGCGAGGGATTTATGCAGCATATAACCTGTTGCCCCATGAGCTGAATTACCTAAACTGAAACTCTGGCATTTGAATTCTGTTGTTGCTATCTGTGGTCTGATGAAAGCAAATCACCAAATATTTTGCGTAAAATATATAAATATGCAAAACAACATTTGCTGACATGTTAGCACTTGTTTGCGTCCTGTTGCACGACAGAGGGTGGGGGTGGCGTGTGACACGGAGAAAGATAGACTGTTGATAACTGCTGTCTGGTGTAGCAAACCACACAGCACTGTGAAACCACTGCTGAGGTCTGAATAATGAGGAACTATAACTGTCAAACTCAGACCCCCCGACACACAAACACACACATCTAAAAACGTAAAACCCTGGTGAGAGTAGAATATGTTAAAGATTTCATCAGCTGGTTTTAGATTGAAACCCTTATTGCAAAATGTGGATTTATTAGATGAAAATGATGAGAGCTTGTTTGCAAGTTATTGACAGGAAAGTTTTTTAAAAGTTGGGAGAGAAAAGTCAAAAAAGAGGCAAAGAGAAGTGTGTGCAGCGATTGCATCATTCAGCTTGTCCTGACCAGCCCTTTCTACATCACCTGATCAATACCACACACATCCTGCACGACTGCCTCGAACACATGACTCACATGCTCTGGTCTATTATTAAAAGTGGGTACATGATAGACGTGCGGTAAGAAAAATGGCAGGAGCGCGAAAAAGAAGACGAGGGACGCCGAGGTCAACGGGTTCTCCTGCATGCTCTGCTTGCTGGTCACACCGCAGGATCACTCCTCTTTCTGTCTCTTCCCAACAGACACGCAGCCTTACCACACACTAACGGTCTGAGTCAGAGAGCGGGGCCGCTTATGAAATCCAGGTTTGCCACATCGCCCCTCTCTCGGTTAGATAAAAAGTCTGCCTTTCAGCGCTCATCCCAAACTGCGGCCCATTATGTCAGTCCCAGCATGACAGAAAACAGACACAGGTAATGTGTGTATATGTTCTTGCGTGCATGCTTGTGGCCTACATGTTGATACACGGACCATTTCACTTTAATGGTTCAGCTTGGTCACAACAAGCCGACTGAACAACTTGAAGCACTTGGCAGATGTTTTAAAGCAATATGGACCGACCTATATTATAAACAAAAATGTGGCTGCACATATTACCACTCTGATCGAATGTTAAACCAGGATTTTATGGCGGGCGAGGGTATTATTGGGTTTGCTTTAAAGGAAAATGTTTTGCACACATGCAAGTGGTCCGTGCACATGGTGGCGCGCTGGGAGATATCACAGAACATAATCCAAAGCTTGGAGGAACATAGCGCTGCTTTATACAAATAAAATAAACCAACCACACAATTAGAGTCAAGCCTTTTGGGTTTGCTCGCAGTTAAATAAACACAGAGCAATGTAGCAGGCATAATGACACACAATTAGTTTCTTCAAAGTTTACATGTTGGTGTAGTAAAAGTTTCCCATCATTTTTGAACGTTCACATTTTCCACGAGAGAGCAAAAATCGAAGCCTGGGATTTGCAGCCGTGGTGTGAAGACATTGTTTTCAAATGAGCTGACATAACAACAATAACGACAACAAAAATACTTAAGTCGCCAGTAAGTCCCCTACAGAGTCAAGATAATGCATTTAATGCCTTAAAACAGATGTAGTTTAACCCTTAAAAAGTCACAAGAAAATTACCTGATAATAGGAAAAAAAAGATAATAATCCCAAAAACGTGCTTAAAAAATACTTTCTTTTTTATGTAACATTATTTAAAACCCATAAAGATAATCATAATAATCATTGGAGTGTTTTTTTCTTTTATTTTTTAATAATATCTAATTATCCTCCTCCCCCAGCTAATTTTCAGTCAATTAACTGTCGCATTTTACTTTTTTTATATAGTTAATTTCTTGCCAAGTTGTTTATTGTGGGGTTTTTTTTCCAGTATAATTTAATAAGAAATCAAAACAATTTGCTCAAGTTTCAAAGGTTTAAATGCTTGTATAAGACGTAATCTAATTAAATAATTAATGCAGCCCAAGAAAACTCATGTCAATCAAGGGTTGCTACTGTATTGAAAACATACTTTTCTCTCCCAGTTTTTTTGTAAAATAAATAAACAGAGAATTAAAACAATTTTCTTACAAAAAAAAGACAATAGTACTGGTACGCAGTACAAAAACAAGAAAAAGATGAAATTTGGAACACTATCTCTTATTGTTTGTTATTTATTATTGTTTGTATGTTTATTTGTGTTGATTTCTCCTTCTTGTATTTGTCAGTAATAGAAACAATCAATATAAGAAAATTTTGGGGGGTGGGGGGGTTGAGTATTGACACATCCTTTTCACCCGTAATAATGATAGTCAGTTTGCTATGAGTCACACTTCTATCCTATGATACGTGCAGTCTACACCCAACACATTGGTCCGCCCTTTGACCTTTGACCTCACAGAGGACAAAACTCTATTGTTGTGTTTACATCAAAATGTATGCGCTCACACTATAGAATACATG
The DNA here is from genome assembly GCF_008729295.1 of Plectropomus leopardus. Classification (NCBI taxonomy): domain Eukaryota; kingdom Metazoa; phylum Chordata; class Actinopteri; order Perciformes; family Serranidae; genus Plectropomus; species Plectropomus leopardus. The sequence goes on from NC_056484.1 coordinate 16,757,336, forward strand.
TAAGTATGAACTTTTTCGTTGAGATTGATTGAACATCTGTCAGCTTTTTAAAATCCTCAGCGTATCGTAGGCACAATAACTGCACCCTTTACTTCTGGCGTCTTGTGTTTTTTATGATAGATAAAGTAAATCCTTATTAGTTTAGTTAATAATAAGTTAGCCACAGTATCGTTTTCATTCTGTACAATCTAAAAGCTATTACAACGAAGTATGAAATTAAATGCCATTTCCTTGTATGAACCTACTGTTTTAGAAGTGAAAGAGACTGCCTATTCACTGGCAGCACACTGAAATGATTTAGAATAATACTAAGAGAATAAGAGATGTGGGGTTGCCTCGGGGCTCAGTGACAGACAGATGGCACAGAAAGTGCAACAATCCTCTTTGTGTCCCTCCTTAAATTTTAAAACACTATAAACCAAAAAGAAAGTAAAGACTGTTCCACTGACTGAGCACACACTGCACCCGTAATGTGACTAAAGTTGATTCAGACTTTTGCTCTGAAGGAACCTAATCACAGCTACAAAGGCAGATCATATTAGGGCCAATTACCACCATGAAGCATAATAGAGGCCGCACAATCAGCACTTTGTGAGAGCTATTAAATATCATGAGGCAGCAACATAATGCAGGGTCACAATTCAAGGAAAAAAACATTATTTTACCCTTAGGGCCTGCTTTAATATTACACACGTCTGTATCGCAGTAAAATTGCAGTTTGAATGGGTCTCAATGGCAGAGTTTTTGCACTTAACAGTATGACTATCAATTTTGTTTACACAGTGTATTGTAGACTTAATGTAGGAGATGAGCTGGAAATTCCAAGATTAAACAAAAATACACAACCTTGCTAAAATGTATGTCATATGCAGGAACACAGCCAAGATTAGCAAAATATGAAGAATGAAAATGCATAAAATGCACCAAACAGTCCCTAAAAGTTGTGAACATAAATGCAGAAACTGTCTGACAAAATAGATTAAATGAAGGCAGCCAGCTTCAACGAGAAGACACCAGACTGAAAAGAAACAAACACACTATACATGTCATGGATGGAGGTTTAGATAAATGCTGCAAATTGGCATGCAGCCACCGGAGCAAAGTTTGCAAAAAGGATTTAGACACTTAAAAACGCCTTTTTCATGTGGTTCAGTATTTCCTCCACCCCATGACTAATAAAGCCCAAAGAACTGATAGATTTCCAAAGAACTTTTATATGCTATGATGACGAAAGCAGCAACTCTCAAGCAACCACTTCTCATTTTTAACAAAGGCATTCTTAACATTATTTCCCTATAAAGGTGTCTTCTTGATTGACAGGAACAGCTTGGTGTGCTTCCCCTATCCTGACAGGTTTACCACCTGAAGGACATTGTGGATAACGAGGCCTGACTAGCACCCACATCAAAATTTCATCCAGTCCAACTGAGTACATTTTTTTTTTCCAGAGGAGAGTAAGAAAATAAGGATCTTCTATCGCTGTCTTGCAGCCAGTAATTTTCCTTCAGGGTACCCGTGGGAGCCATACATTTTCACATATGGCAAACTGGGTCTGGGTTTTATGGGGTGAATTGTTTTGGGATTCTGTGAGAAGAAGAAGGAGTAAAACTTTTAACTGTCTGTAGCAAGACTGAGTGAGCGAGAGGGAGAAATGTTTTGATGGAGCAGTTTTCTCTGTTGTGACACAGGCTGTCTTTTTCATACACATTAAGATGTAAAACTGCAACTTTGATGTGAGTTTTTTTTCTGGAGATTCTCAGACTGCTTTTGCAACACATTTCCCAGGAGTGTTCCACCCATACAGGACTCCAGCTCTGCACACACACACACACACAAACACACTTACAGAAGGGGTTGGCCTGTTTTAGTGTTCAGCGCTGCACTGTGACGAAGGTTAGGTTCAGTTCAGGGCATCTGAGACAACACGATGTCCCTTAATCTTCACAGTTTGATGCAATCTGAACACACTGATTAAAGTTAGATAAATAGGCCTCTCTGACTGCTGACATTTACAACCCAAACGCTCATAAATTCAACCCTCATTGTGCGTACAAATAGATTTAAAAAAAAGTAAAAACAAACAAACAAAAACGTCTTTATCCTGTGTTATCCTCGTGTGTTTTGGAGTAGATGTTATGTCACTTCTCTTCAAATAGTACCTTTTCGCTTGACCTCACTAAGAGTGCACCAGCAGACAGATTTGAATGCACTGCCCCCTAGTGGACCACCAACTCGAGGTTTAAAGACTGAGAGGATATCTGGAGTCAAAACCATCTTGTTAATAATTGATAAGCCAAATGTACATCTTTGATGATCAATAACCACAAAATAATCGCCAGATCTGACAGCAACATTTGCTTGCACAGTAAAAAAAGACACGTTTGTCTTAACCTAATACAAGGAAGGATAACTTAGTTTGGACAGTTTGAAAAGTACACATGCAGTGTCAACTTAGTGACACAATGAGCAGGAAGATGTGAAAAAAGAGAAAGAAAGGAGGCTCGTTTGAGATGAGAAATGACCACCAGCAATCGTACAATGCACGGCCATTAGATTTGTGTCAAGCTTGATCCTAACTTGATCTGATGTCATGTACTTGTGAAGGGGTGTTTAAAGAATTTAAGGATATTGGGGCCTTGGCATAGACCTCAGTAGGGGGCATCCTTTCTTGGGAATTTCTATGATGAGCAAGCTCTGTTTTTATGCTTTTTGACAGAACTCTAGGCTGACTTTGTTTCTCTTAAACTTTCCAGAATTATTATACTCTAGGCTGACTTTGTTTCTCTTAAACTTTCCAGAATTATTATACATATTGATGAGAAAAATATTTGTAGTTATTAGTAATTAGCATTGAATAGGCTACAAAATGCTTTATTTACTAGAGTTGGAAAAGTAGTTAAATGTATGAATTTATGTTAACAGTGATGGAATTTAACTATTTATTAAAGTAAAAGTATAATCAAAATGACAGATTTTTTAAAAATAATTAAGCTAAAAAAACCTATATATTTAGATACAGGACTATTTATAAAACATTCATGGCTGTAGCCTTAGACAGCCAGGCATAACGATGCCACTGCACATGCGAACAAGGATCACCTCACGAGATTGAGGCAGTTTTTTTTAGGCAGGCGCTGCAGTCGCTCTCCACTGACCGCAAGACCCAGAGCATGATGGGAAAAACCTGACTCCCACCTCATCGAACAGCCATTCGGTTTATATGTTGACATGACAATATCACATTTTATATAAACGTTTAACCTGGAAGACATTTTGATTTTTAGATTTATTCTGTTAACCCTTTGCAACCTGGAACAACATCAGTTTTGTTGTGCTGCATTAGACACCATTCACATGCATTTAAATCTTTTAAATCTGAGCTGATTGGTCATTGCTCATTGGACTATTTTCATTATTGAAGTATTTAGCAACACAACACAAAGAGGGGAATCATATCTGCACAATTATGAAGCCCACTATCTGAACTTCAATTAAACCTGCTGTCTTGTATTTCTTTCCTCTGTGTTTAACTGTTAATGCTTTCAGTTTATTTAGGCTGTGTAATTATTGAGATGAAATTCATTTCAAATGAGCAAAACCCCAGACAGCCTAAGAGTTTATGGCCCTGCAAATGTGCAGAGGACCCACACAGGTGTTTTCACTTATTTGTCTGATCACACCTCTTGTGCAGACTCTCTGATTGACAGCTCCTCAGTGCTGGCTTGGTTGTACCTGTTAGAGTGGGATGAATTTTATGTTTTTCACTACAGCTGATTCCTCCACCCCTGGAGATGTTTGCATACCCATCAGCCATTTTGATAGCTCCTAAATGCACAAGGACATAAGATGTGAAAGTGGACATTGTACATCATATTTTCAGAACAAACAGCTTGAGGCAAACTGAAACTGAGACATTCTCTGTTGGTCCAGGGGTATCTGGAAGAAGAAAATGGGGGCATACATCTGGAGTGATTTGATCAGTCATTAAAAACCAAGGTAAGGAGTTTTATTTTTAAAAAAGAAAGAAAGAAAGAAATCTGCAGACCTAAAAACAACCTGAAACTAGAATTACCAAAGGCATAAATGTCAACTTTTGCCGACAAGGCAGTTGAGTCACTGGTAACAATCATCAACCCTTTCAACACTTTGCAGGTTATATTATGGTCATTTTTTCTATGGGGCTGTAAAAAAAACTCTTAAGGAAGTTCCTTCAGGATAAGCTTCTATTAAGTGTATCATTCTCCTCCAATAAAACCACACCCTCGTCTGGGAAGGTAACGTCTCCCACTTCCCGCTCCTACTTCCAGACTTTGCTTGTCCTTCTTTTAACTCTACTAATAATAAATTTTCATCTTTGAAAGATTTATGATTGTCTTTTAACTTTATTATTTACCCATGCTCATTGAGATTTAATTTTGCACTCTTAAGCTTTTTAAAAAAGGAGCGCAAAATGACGGTTAAATGAAATAAAGTGCTACTCCCCTGTTCCTTCCACTCCTCCCTCCTTCCCCTCCACCCAAACAACCTGTAAACTTCTGATTTATTGTTATTACAGCTGAGCTGAATCAAAGAGTGGCAGGGGCATAGACAGGAAAGGCAGCAAGGAGGGAGAGACCGACGTGGCCCAAGGCTATGAGCCGCAGACAGTACATGGACTCTTAACTGGTGTAGGCCGATATGGCATTTTAACGTGTCTGTCGCGGCAACCTCCATTTCCTCATGTGGGCTGGTTGTCGTCTGGTAGGAAATCAAACTCATTTCAAAAGGTTCAAGGACAAAGTTGGTATGTGCTGTGATCCTTGCATGGGTTTGCCCATTAATCCCCTGCTATGATTAATATTTTTGTATTAGGGTTCATTATGCAACATTTAGAGCATTAGTACAATAGCAAACCGCTATTGCAATGTAAACAATGAAGAAATGCCATCCTGTGTAGAGAATGAAGTAACACTACCTCTAAATGTGTGCTGTAAGTTGAGCTTCTCTGTTGTTTGTTGTGATGAGCCGGTCTGGCTGTGCGTACATGTTAATGCAAGGGTGTTTCTCACTGGCTAGCTCATTGCCGTCGCTTTGTGCTGCAATCATACACAGGTAACGGCTGATAGTGATTACAAGACCACGGAGGTGTAACCCACCCCCCTCAAATTTCCCCCTGAATAACACCATTAGCTCTATCAGCACTGTTTACATGGTTTAGCACTGTCTATGGAGTTAACACCATTAGTTGTTAGCTGCAGCCACCTCTAAGTTGAGAATTGTGTCTAGAAACTTACATGCTCTGATTTTGCTTTGAGTATACATAAAAAGTCAAAAACTACTGAAAGGGGCAGGAAGCAAACTTAATGTTTTTCTCTCTGAGAGTTGTAACCCTGTTAGCACAGAGGGCTAATCAGAGTGTCTATTAAGTCAAAATGTTGCATAAAATTATGTATGTCTATTTTTATGTATCTGAGAGAAATTGTTTTGATGTTAATTAAACTGTAAAGCAGGTGAATTTTACTTTTGTAAAGTAGAAGGGAGGTAAACTGCACCTGTGGCCGCGGTGAGGCACTGAGTTGAGGGAGACGGAGGGAAAACACTCTCGTCCTTCAGCCCAGAATAACTGGATGCATTTTTTCTGTAGAAGTTGGTCAGAAAACAAAAAAAAAAGCTAATTCACAGCCAAACGAACGTTAAAAGAAACTTATAGATGCACTGGGACTCGGTGAGTTACTGTTTCTGAATGAGAAATTAAGTTGAGCTCAGCTCACTGATACAGCTAACTCTGCTGGCTAGGTAAGTTTTACATGTAAAATTGTAAGGCGGAATTTTTTAGATGTAGTTAGCGTGTTGTGATATTTTGTGTAAACCATAGAGATTATTTGCATATTGTAGAGTGTGTGTGTGTGTGTGTTTAAGCATCGAGTATAACTTCATACACTGTGAAATTGAATGCACTTTTTGTGTATGTGTATTTGACTGCAGCGTCACACAATTGCCACTTTAAGGCTTCAGGGGAGCTGTTACATGCTCCCTTTGGTAAGAGACAACCCTTATGAATGTATACTTTTGTTTTATGGATGTTTCACAAGCTGGTATGACCAGCTAAACCATCAAAAATTATGCGAAAAAATACCTTAAGCCTGTCTAAAATGCTGGTCAACCAGCTTAATCATCTTAAAATGGTCAAGCTGGTTTTTTTTCAGCAGGGACATTTAATCAAAATCTACTGGTGTGATGTGTCAAGAAAAGATAAGGAAGATGAATGTAGATTTTTGAATGTCAATCTGACTGTGTTGTTTGATGTATGTTTCAAGAAATGGTCCAATCCAAAGATGGCAAGCCACTGTACCAGGATCCACTGTGATGATGAGTGATGTTCAGGAGACTTTGGATGGACTGTGAACCTCGCTGATTCTACATGAGTGGTAGGACTGACTTGCATTACGCTGCTCCTCTGCATATCCCGCAAGGAGGATGAGATATTTTAACACTGAAATCTCGCAATTTAAGGGCGTGGGTTGACACCATAGTGACTAACTCAATCCAATTATACCCCCGGGGTGTATTATGTTTATTATTTTCAATATTTGGGCCCATTTTCATTCAATGAGATTTTTTTCTTCTTCTTCCTTTAGGGATGTTAATTGTGTTAAGCCAGGTTTAAGGTTCTGAGTTGTCCTTCACTTGCAACACTTGAAAAGACGCTGTCAAACCAAACCTGCCAAGTCGGTCTTGCTAATTATCCATTTTGCACCAGCAGTTGAACCTAGGTGTTGGTCCAGTAGTTAACTGAACATTGAAATTTCAATTCAACATATTGGAGTGGATGTTAGAGTGCTGCAGGAAAGAGCCCTAAAACCCGGAAATGAGTTAGCATTTTAACACTCACAGTTACCTCATCTAGAAATTAAGCAGTTTTTTTAATTTGTTCTCGGTCAAAACCCTGCAATAAGGTCTGTAGTTAATACAAGCTTGAGAGGCTTTAATGTTTTGTTGCACTAAATATCCGACTTGTAAATTTTAGCTTATAAAATATGACTGATAACAAGTGGCTACATGAGACCACAGAACGTCATCAAAGCGACCACTTGGTCGCGTTGTGGTGGTGATGTGAAGTCATGCATTTGTGATGTAGTTCGTTTATAGCTCTTAACATTAGCTTCTTACGTCTGGTGATTGATTCAGGCTTCAAAATCAAAAAGAGGTGGTCATTTGTGAATATTATGTTGTCAGACAAAATGTGTAAGTATCATAAATGTTTGTTTGCCGAAGAGTTTAGCTTGGGCTATTCTTGATTGACTTTGTCCGAAAAGCATAAAGCACTGAAGCCAACGTCAGTGAGTCCTATGCATTCCTCAGGACTGTATGCAGCACAATCATGTTTTTCTGTAACTTTTTGTACAGATGGAGCCCTCTGAAAAATGACAAGTCAGATGGCACAGACCTCTCGGTGCCAAAGTCACGATTGTTGTTCAAAAGCCTTGAGAGCAGTAATTGTCCAGATGTTTCAGAGTTTTGACCCTCTTTCAACATGATACAGCTGTATACAGCCTTGCTGATTGACTGACTAATTCACTCAACAAAAACCTGCTGGGAATATGTTTGCAATCAGAATGTATAATCTTTTCAGTATGGCGCAGAACCGTTCTCAGATCAGTGATGTTTCTTTTGTTCGCTGATGTAAAAGTTCATGAGTCAAGAGCAGTTAAAAAATGTACTTTCTTAATGTACAAAAGGCTTTAAAAGTTTATTTATGGTTTAGCCGCTTCGTGAATGTGTGCGCGCGCGTGTGTGTCTGTGTGTGTGTGTGTGTGTGTATGTGTTTGTGTTACAGTGAGATGAAATCTTAGTACACTTTTACCAGATTTGTGTATAAATCAGGTTTCTGATTGCTCCACCATCAATGAAGTGTGTGTAAGCACAACTACACTAAAGCACAAATTACATAATTAAACATTTTTAATAAGTTTTTTTTTTTTTAATCCTAGAACATCAATAAAGTAAGTAGTTACTTTACATTTTGATAATTTATCATTTAATATTTCCTGTGTCCGCATGATAATTTTCTACAGGCCACAAATTACAGTCTTTAATGTGAGGTAATGAACTTGAGTCGATCCACATAGTTTCCACGTGTGCTGAGTTCAGTAATTTGTATACATTTATTTCATTATTCTTAGAAGCAAAATTTGAAGTATAATATGCAAGAATTGTTGGTTACTTTTAGTAAACACAAGATATTGGCCTCTCCTCACTACACTGCTCGTGCGTACACTGAAAGCCACTATTTTAGGAACATTAAATTTCTTGTAATGGAAAAGTCGATACTTTGACAGCTAATTATGCTGACTGCCAGCACCGACCGGCGAAACTGAAAGTCGACCCCAGATTCACACTCATTTTGTGCAAGACTTTTCTACTTGGTGTTTCACTTCATTGTATTTGCATTTTTCTGCTCTCTGACTACAGTTTCTATATCTTCATTTTGGATGCTTACTGCTCATTGTCTGGCACCTAGTTGCTACCTTTTTATAAAGTTTTTAGGATTTTAAAACATCTCTACATTTGTCAGACATTTCCAGGATTTCAGGACGTTTCTCGGATTTTAGGATGTTTCTCACATTTTAGGATGTTTCTTGGATTTTTAGGACATTAGGGGCTTAGCTAAGACCTGTGTCAGGATTTCTGGGGGATCCTCCACTGGCACTTTTTATGCACTCTAGCGCCTTATGTATACTAGAAGTAGCAAAACTATTCGCAGTGTGAATCACTTCATTTTTTTTTTACTTTGACTTAGAAAAACTGTTGGGGGCCACCTGGCATCTTATCAGGGGCCAGATTTGGCCTGTGTACAGCATCTCTTAGCTGTTAGCATGGCTGAAGGGAACCGTTTTAGATTTAAACTACAGTGGAACATGAATTGATTTGGATGTAATGATGTGAAGACTGCATGTATCAGATAAATAACCCACATTTCAAAGTACAGTTTGATGTGCTCATAAAGTTGTCACTGTTCTTTTCATACTTGCATTCGGGAAGTTAGGCTGTAGCCTGCAGGTTTCAGTCGGAGTTATAAATCTTACTCACCATACAGAAAAAAAACATGTCATCTTTCAACTCAGTGAGAAAATGATTATTACAGCACATGTGTGAAGTTTTTCAACCAGAACACTGAGTGCAACACTTGCACTGTGCCCCCCCCCTCGACCTGCTGTTTCCTGCTTCCTTATGCCCACAGTTTCACACGCTAAGTTCCCATCACCCGCCCCTCCGTCTTCCCCAACCACCACTTTTCCTTCCCTCCATGCAACTGCCTCTGCTGCCTCTATATCCACTTACTGCCTCCTTACACACCTAAATCCCTCTTCTCCTCTCTCACTACTTCAACACCCTCCCCCATCACTCCTTAGCTAATGCCCATTTTCATTTTCCCATCACTCTTCTGTCCTCCTCTCGTCCCTCGTTTCTCCCGTTCTTCTTCTGGCATTTCCCACACTGTGCACTTCTCATCTCTCTGACACCATATCTACCTTCCGCCCTCTTCCTCAACCGTGAAATCCACATCCAGCTGAGTTGTGCTGGGAGCCAGAGCTACCAGATGGCACCAGGCAGAACCCAAACATCTGCGTTACCCAACTGGGCCTGAACGGGGCTCCGAGGGATATGCAGCTGTATAAACAGCGTGTGTGTAAAAATGCAAGCTATGCAGCCGAGCACAGGGGTCCTCAGCAGGTTGCTATGAAAAGAAATATTATTAATAATGATAATAATGACAGAGGAAATACCTTATCTTGGGACGTGACTGTGTGCTTGTGTGACAGTGGGGCATGGGAAAGATGACAAGGACCTCGGGCTGTGCTGCACACTCGCAAACGCACACACAAACACACGAAAACTATAGTCACTTTTACACTGCCTGTTCAAGGCAGAAATAATGCGCTGTTGTGCTGCCTTGCTGTTCTGTATATAACGTACGATCGCCTACAGGAGTGACAGAGTTGCCTGACCTCTGAGCTGGGACAGGAGGTAGTAACAGTGCTGAAACAAGGTCTGTGTAAGACTTAAAGCCAGAAAGATGTGACCATGGGTGGGTCGAGTGTGGCATTTTGACAACATTTTTGACAACATGTTATGTTTGTGACCCACAGAGGGAGATTTAACAAGAAGCGGTTAGCAGTTGGGCTGTAAGTGCGACTGTAAATGTCGATAAATTTGGAAAACAATGAGATTTGAGAGGTCCTTGCCCTCCGAGCAGAGGAGATCAGCTGCCATATTACAGAACAGTGAAGAACTGTTATTGACACGTAAATGCAGTTGTTGCTTAGAAAACCCTACTGACGCTTATGTTGTATGTGTCTCATCTCTCTTTTGATTCTGCAGTGCGATACATACTCACACAGTGGAGTGACATGAAGCTCCCGTCATTTGTTTCTGTGTTAAAATGTAAAGGAGGCTTAAAGAAGGGACTTAGTAGCGGCTCTATAGCAAGATCTCTGTGTAAAAAGGCCTCATGCATTGTAGATGTGTTCAACTGCAGTTAAAGTGACATATCAACACTGCCTCAAAGCAGCTGAATAATTTCAGGTAAAACAGCCAGCCTGTCTCTTTCCAAGAGTAACAAGACTGCCTTTAAGTTATAATTCTATCATGCATTATTATCACTTTCAGATTTATTTACCATTCTTGAAGATCTTAGGTACAAACAAGGAAAAACTAAAAGATATGTTGAGATCTTAGTTTGCATGCAAAATTTCTACATTTCATGAAGTTGTAGAATGTAAAGGGTCCTCCGAAACCTCCCTGTAGTACTTTCGTATTTGTCATAAACAGCTACCTGTTATCAGAATACAGTATTTTTAGACTGCTTGACAAAATCTTAACTTAAAATTTAAAGTATGCAAAAAAGTATGCATGCACTGATAAATGTATGGTACTTCCCTAACTTTCTAAATGCAACTATGCATGGTATGAAAGCCACCAGACACTCTAAGCACACACACATACACACTCACACACTCACGTAAAGTACCCAAAAAGTCCCTTCTGGTGAAAGTTGAAGCGCACACAAAGGCCAGGATATAGTGCAACAATGGGGTAGCACACAGTACAAGAATGACTAAGCCGAGCTCGATGAGTTTGAGCTAAAGTAGGATTACCTGCATGTGGACCGTAACACAAGTAACTCCTCAAAAATATCAAGATTCAACAAAAGCCTCATCTGTCTTAATGTCTGTGCAGTGTACATTTTGAAGAAACACAGATTTGGGCTGCTCTGTGTTTGTGTGTTGAGTGGATTATAATAGTTTATCTCACAGGGAGCCATTGGCTTATTCTCTTTTGCCTCAAACTCCAAAACAACACTCAGGCCCACTTGAGAGTACTCTGAGCTTGGATGAGTTTTGCCTTTGGCACAGAGTCATCGGCACAAGAATCTGGCTGCCCTCCAAAGACAATATTTGTCAGAGTAGCCTTGTTTCAAACCTTCAATGTTTATTACATTCTGCAGCCTCCACTTTCTTTTTTCTTTTTTTTTCCAGAGATGGGGTTTCAGATTCAACCTTAAGATTCCAGTGAAAAGCCCTTTCATGTTTTTAATTACTGTAAAAATGTACAAAGGGTACCAAAAGTGTTTTTAATCAGCATGCACAGCTGGGCAGGGAGTGAAAAAAACATTAATTTTTCATTCGCATCATATGGTTTAAATAAGTTTCTTTCAGTTTTCTTTTTAGACGTTGACTTGAAGAGCTTCCACTTTGCATGTCAGCCCAGCGGAGAGGGAAGATGTAAGCAATCTGGATTTGAGAGCAATTATGGACCACGCTGAAAAAATTAACATCTCGCCCAGTTTGAAATTCTTACTTTTCTGAAAAACATGGCAGCTGGATGGGGGAAAAAAAGCACACTTGATTTCAGTGCAACTCCAGATTTTAAAAAGTCCACTTCTCAAGTTACAGTAAATCTAGAGTCATTTGCATCTATCAAAATCAATTACCCATTTTTCAATTACTTTATAGAATAAAGGTGCAAAGATGTAAAATATATTTGCTGGGAACACGTTAACTGTTGAGTGTTTTCCACATTGACTGATTTGACCAAACAGAGATGGAAAAATCTGAAGGCTGTCTGTCATTTTGAGAGATTAGAATCTAGAATCTAGTACAATTTTAAGTAATTCGCACCCAGTTTAATTGGTGGCATGTGCATATTAATTAGCTTTGGTCTAGTCTTTTCTTTAATCTTATTTACATGACCCAGACCCCATGGAAGTGTACCGGGCTTTGGGGCCAATTTTTTGCCATACAGTGGAATTACATTGTCACGTGATGCTCTGTGGCCCAAAAAGACTCTTTCCCATTGACATATGGTGAAAAAGACTTGGACATTCACTGTTGATTACTAATGTTAACAAAGCTCCAGAGCCCCAAAAAATAGGGAAAACAAGGGATTGATGCCATGGAGAATAAAGGACATTCATCAACATTCATCAGCCAGCAACAGCTAAAATTAAAATCATGTTTACATAATGATTAGATTAGGACTGAATTTTCATGAGCCTGTCCTTTTAAAATGACAGACAACCATAAAGTCGAACGCCACGTCTGGCTGTGAAGTGTGTTTTATAGCACGTTCATAGAGTGTAGAATCAAAAACCAATCAATCTGAACCCGCTGACCCTCGCTGCTGTTTGGTTACACAGACATTTGGCTGGTGGAAAGTAATTGGCTCCTGTTCAATTGAATGCTTTACTGAATGCTTAGAAAACTTCACAGACAATGCAACAAGCCTTTTAAGTCAACACACTTTGGGTCAAGTATCAAAAGGCGGCGTGTGATCGACTCAAATGTGCCCAGTGTTTAGAACTGTCAGCTTCCTGCACCTGCAGGCGCGGCATATGGCAGAAGTCTGGACCTCCCGTGATAAGTCAGTCACAATATTGCAAAAAAACAAGTGTGTGTGTGTGTGTGAGAGAGAGAGAGAGAGAGAGCAGAAGGGAGCGACTATTTCATTTCACTGTTCTTTGAGCTGCTGTGAAACCACTTGACTGGGTTGAACACGCCACTTCAAGAGTCTCACCACAGATTTCAAAAGAAATTTTAACTGTTAAGTTTTCTCGCAGTGTTAGTTTGTTGCTGTGATTTTTTTTTAAGTATGTAAAAGATTAATTATTAACTGCAGCTAACATCCATGTTTTTTCCTTTGTAGCCATCTTCACTGTTAAAGTCATCTCCGTGGTCTTGCCTTTAATGGATAAAACACACCACAAGACCAGATTATTCTGACTTTTCAGCAAGAACATCAAACCGCTTTGAAGATCAAAGTGACGTGTGCGCCTTTGCATCTGAGCGTGTGCCCTCACATTTCTGCGTTCGCTGCCAGCTCCTTCCTCTTAACTGCGACCTGTAGCCTGTGCTGCGGATGGCAGGCAGCCACAGCTCAGGTTCTCCATCATAAAGCAACGGAAACCCCTTCTGTCCATTGTTTGAAAGCTCTCCCGATGGCACTCCGACCGTAGCCCTCAACGGCGCAGATTTGAAAATGCTCTGTGTAACGTTAATAGAAAATGAGTGCCGAGGTCTCCCTTGAATGACTTTCCAGCACATTAGCGCCAGGAAGCCGTTCATTTTAATGTCAGTGGTGTATTAGCGCTGCGATATAGTGTTTTGACTGTAACTATCCCAGCATTTACTCTAAATATACACACGGCATTCTTCTTCTGTCGAGCGTATCTTTAAGGCATAGTTAAGTAATTACTGGAGATTTTAAAATAAACACATCCGGTGCACAGACTCAGTTTTGTTAACAGGACGACGGTTACCACCCTTTCATGGTGTACGTCCAGCACTGTATAACACTTGAGTCGAAGCCCAGAGAACATGACACATGAGCTCTCTACAGCATGAGGTGGAGTGCAGCTCAGAGCTTCTGTCCTGAATCACTGCTCCACAGTATCCTTCATTTTTCACTCTGTCTCAGTTAAAGAACTTCTCATTTTTTAGGCCCCGGTGTCCTGGTTACTCAAGCAGGCTGGCATGTATGGTATGTGAGCACAGTGCTATGCATGATTTAAATCTGACCCATGTCATGCCCCTTCATTTTCTTCTCTTCCTGTTCCACTTTGGTGCAGAAATACATTTATAAAAACACTCTGAAAAAGATTAGCAGGACTGGCTTCAATTAAGCAGAAAATCTCACAGTAGTTTGTCCATTATCATGTAAAACACACACATTTTTGATTTAATCTACAATTAGTAATTCTGTGGCATCATTTTGAATTTTATATTTGCAGATAACTACAAAACTGACCTGGCACTTACGTTTGGTTTCAGATTTTCAGTGGTTGATTGGGGTCCACCCCCATAATACAACCAGATAGGACCTTCATTTAAGCTGCTTATTACAGCCGTATTTATTTTTAGTTTTTAATGTCGACCTCTAGTGGTTTTCATGCTTAAGACGGGGTGCAAAGGATTAAGTCAGGTGACATATAATAAAATGCAACAAAGTCCACACAGGTGGGAGGTAGGGATAGATGGACGGGTGAGACAAACACAGGACTTTAACCCAAGATATTGCCGTTTGTATACCGTGTAAGACCCTGTGATGTACTTAGCGCAACGTGACGCTGAGTACATACGTAATGGGAAGTTACACTGTTACATATCTAAATATATGTATCAATCATTGTTGCTCAAACCTAGCCATGACAGATTCACATTGTTAGCCATTTAAATCTGCAATCATTAACACTCATATTGTTTTTGTGTCAATTTCCTGCCACCAGTAGGGGCTCCAATTTAGGAACTACTCCTGGGGGTCATATCCAGGAATGCAGTTCAGCCTAGCATCCAATTTTTCCCAGTGGTTACTCATGGTACTGCAGCAAAAAAAATCCTGTGCAGCCTAAATTCCCCATAACACCATTACAACAGAGATAACTGTAAAACTGTAGATAGGAAACTCTACACTGCAAACAAGGGCAATTATTTATTATTCCTTCTATTATGAATTTTTAATTCATGGAAGTTATTTAATATTTATTAAATTGAGCTGATATTTTAAAAATATATGACATCATCACAATTTACAGTCTATGGGTCGAGCAGGAACTTGTGGGCGGGGCCAGCTTGACAAACACTACTGCACATCAGTGGGTCACATACCATCCATGGCCATTATTGAGGAGGTAAAGAAGCAAATATGAGGTCGTATAGGTAGGAGGTTTTGTTGAGTTTACATAGAACAAGGCTAGAGTAAATTATTTTTAGCTTGAAAACAAATAAAGCCATGCTAGCAACTCTGTAATACTGCACAGTTGTGCCACAGGCTAAATGCTATAGTTGGTATCCTAACAGTGAAATTGAATGCTAACATGCTGATTTTAGCAAAAATAATGTTGACCATATTGTAGGTTTTTTTGCATTTGTATTTATTTATTATTATTATTATTATTATTATTTACTATTATTATCATTTTTTACTTTATTTATGTTTCCTTTTTTAACAAGCTTTTTTTTTTTTTTTTGCATTGTAGTATATCGTATTAGCTTGACTATATTAACTTATAAGCATTTTTTAAAGCTGAGTGTAAAACTTTTGAAGGGATGAGGCCGGGGATAAAGAGTTACATGTGCTTATTTGGACAATGGCAAAAAGGACCGGCCCCCCAGCTACAGGGTGTTTATTACATTTAAAATGTAGTACAGTATCTCCATTGAAAAAAGGACCTTTCAAGGTTTTATTGATGTCTGTTAAAGCCATTGTTTCCTCAGACAGCGTCGTCTGTAAATTCACTGTCTTGGTATTCAGCCTGGCATCCACCGCACTCCTCTGTCATCGGAGCCAATCCCCACATTCTGGCACCGGTCAAAGGTATTACAGTAACATCCTGTCCTCTCCTCACAAAGAATGCTTGTTTTGGCATACATTTGGATGGGCTCTCCATTAGAGGCTTCAACACTCTCCGTCGCTGCATTATCTGCACTCATTAATGACTGTCAGAACACGGGAGGAAGGTTACATTGCTAGACGTAGAGTAGGATACCCGACACCACTTCTAATCTTTTCCTTCTTGAAATACCAAGCAGAAGTAGGTGAACAGAGGGGTAGACAGAGAGAGACAGATTGATACAATGATGATAATTAATGGCAGTGAAGTGGTTTCAGAGCAACTTGTAGTACAGTGAAACAAAGCCTTGGTAACTATATGTTTTAGTGACTTCTCTATATATTTTTCTTCACATCTTGACCGATTGTGTTCATTGTCATTTTTATTCAAATATAATTTTTGATTTAGTTTGTTTTGTCAACATTTTGGAACTTGGTCTCTTGCAGAGAGTTTGTTGAAAACTCTTTTATCTGTACACTAAATACAGCAAGTAGTCAGGCTAGCTCAGCTTAATATAAAGGCTGGAACAGCGAACCTATCCAAACCAAGCCAGAAGTACACTAGGCTTTAAGGCAATTACCCACAATTGCCTAACAGTGGGCCCAAAAATAATTTTTTCCATTGACTTACATTGGAAATCAGTGGATATGTATTTTTTTATTTTAGGTAAAGACAGCCTCAGAGAAATGACTCATTTCACTGTCTGGATTTGATCCATTTGGTCCAAAAACATTTTGAAGGTTTAGTCGAGCCATATAATCAAATAATGGTACTACCATTCAATTTAGCTGAGTGCTGAAACCAGCTTTTTGTGGTGAAAGTACTTTTCAAGGTAATTTGCAAGAAAAAGGTAGTCATTTTCTTTAAAACCTGGCACTAGCTGTATTACAACTCAAATTAAAATGTTATGTGTTTCCGTAAAATTAACATGGATATCTCAGCTTAAGCAGAACATTGACCTGTTCAGCTTTTTATGAAGTTATCTTAATAAACTTGAGCACTCTGGAGTTTAATGCTTCCCAAGAAGTGATGAAGCATCCTGATCAAAGGACTCGTGAGATCTGGACCGCCCTGACATTTCCTCTCAAACACCTGCGTTTAAAATCTGTTGGGTCAGGTTCATTTGACCAGACTCTTGCCTCACATGTGCTGCAGGACCAGATCCGCTATAACTGCATGCAATATGTGAGAGTTGGAGAACGCCATTAGCTCGGAAGCAGAGTGGTTGGGAGGGCATGTGGGGTCAGCCAACCGCTAATTTTGATGTTAATAGCCTGTAGCACCCCATGGCTCATTCTTGCACAGGTTCCTTTTCATAGGTAAAGCTTTATTATCCTGTTAAATGTTTATTTCGCACCACATAAGCCCACTTATTTCTTAAAATTCAGTGTGAATCTTTTTGTTTTGAGACAAACTAGCATCGCAGATGATAGTGATTGGAGGCATTATTACAACTCATTCTGCAAGTTCTGTTTTCTGTTGCCTTTATAATGAGCTGGTCCCAGGCCCAAGCCCTTGGGAGCAGCATAATCACAGTTTAATGAGCTGTATCAGGACCAGCGCCGAGAGCTGAGGGATTTAGAGAGTTCCTCACAAGGCTACAGGCCATACAGTACCTGTTACCCCAAATGCTCCCATAAGCCAACATCTGGATTTGATGGCAATAAAACACAATTTGTGTGAGTGTTATTTACGCCTATATTAGGTTTGGCTAATCCAGCTCATTTTTATCAGCAAATTGGCTCCAAAAAAATAAGGTCTGCAGTGTTAAATTGTTTCATTTTTCTTCTTTAGCGGTCCCCCAACTACACATGTAGTACCATAGGTGGTGTGTGAAGTGCCTCCAGGTTGTACAACATGTACTATATGTAAAGTCGTAAAGTCATGTGGCATTTTGATTACCAATAAAGTTGTTTGGGTTTTTTCACCCATTCTTTGCTTTTCATTTAAAAGCAACTTTTCCCATGCAGTCTATGGATTGTTGGCAAGGCAGATTACAATGATAAAGTGAGAATGCATTGAAATGAGTGGGTACTTTCCACGACATTAAGATAAGACTATAGCTGTTGGCATCACAGTTGATTTTTTTGATTCCATGTATGAGTTTGGACAAAAGTACGAGTTGGGGCATGAGATCGAAAAAAAAGTGCCAGAATTCGTTTAGGTGATGCCAAAGCAATGACAAGCTGGCAAAATGTGGCAGGATGCAGATTAATCTTTAGCAGTGAAGAAGATCCCAATGCTGTGTTGAACTCTTCAAGCTTGTTGAGACTTAACCCGTAAATTGGCGTCTCTTCAGTTTGCTTCGCAAAGATTTGGGTGTGGACGGGTCAAACTTTTGCCACATACTGTTGTCATGTGTTTTTTTCAGAGGTTTATGTTTGATGATCCGGTATGTTGACTTCGAAGAATTGGCCGACCTCTATAGCTCACTTGAAAATACAGCCTGATCATACTCTGTGTCAAAATACACAGCTTGTGTGGTGTTCCCAGTGGCACGAGAATGACGCCAGGGACAAGATTCAACACAAAAGTCATCTGCCTAAGTCTCAAAATGATGAGTACAGATCACATCACATCGTAATATAGGATGACGGTCTCCCTTGGATAGGGTCTGACTGGGACTAAAATTCATCCCTGGCAAGGGCCATGTCTGTCAAGCTAATACAATCTTAAAGCCAATTTTGCAAACTTATCTTTAAAAATCATCTGCACACATGACACATAATGCTGCAGTTGAAGATTTGATTATTCTTCACCTCTTGTTCTTGAAAGAACAGTAACGCAAAGACCTGAAACAGTTGTTTATCTGGAAGTGCAGAAACTGGAAGAAATACAACTGTATTTACCTGGAAGAGTATTTTTCAAGGTAACATCGGAGTAGACCAGGAACTTTTTTAATGTAAGGTCACACAGGAGTTAAAGAGGATGTTGGACTTTTGTTTGATAGCTAAAACAACATCCACTATTTAATTTTGCAGGCACGCACTGATGCCCTTTGCTACGTTTAACCTTAATCTATACAAATTTGTTCTGTCTGTGCATCTGTCTGGCTTGCAGACACACTCGTCTGAAATGTCACGGTCTCCATCGCCAGGTCAGGATGTATTTTGGTTCCCTCTGAGTGGAAACTGACTGGAAGGAGACCCTTCCCTGGAGGCAGCTCTCTGAGCCACCGTCAGCCAAGATGTATAAAAGGACAGAGTCTGTGTTTGTACAAGTGTTTTGCATAGGACCAGTCCCAGACATATTTCTGAATGAGACTAAGTGACGGACGATTTTGGGAAACACAACTTTTTTCCTCTCTGAAGGGCCCAGCCAGATCCCATGGTCTGCAGACGCCTGCCTCATATCTCAGGAATTCATCTACTGTACTACACCTGTGGCCTTGCATTATTTCCTGCAGTTGCCTGGATGTTACGTATGTAAACATTCATGAATAGTAAATCCATCACGGTACTCCTATGATGGTAGCAGCCATGGTTGCTATGACATTTTTGATGCAACCAATGAAGCTTCAAAAACTAGACCACCCACTCCTAGGTTTATTTAAAATTTCAACACCTAATTGATTACAAAAGCGGCTGAAATGTAAACTGCATTTTTGCAGGTTGGGTTCTGTTGTTGCTCTCTCTTAATATATTTGGGTTTGGAAGGGAGAAGACAGAAAGCTATGAGCCATTGGCTCTACCACACCAAGGATCTATACTAATTGATAACATGTGTATAAGAAGGTAACTTGATACCGAGCTAGTGTACAACCCAAGCACAGGCCACCTGCTGCGGTTTTTGGAGAGCGCTGGGTTTATCTCCCACCACAGAGGAGGCCTTTCTGATTCAGACAGTTCAAATGAGGACACACTGGCCAGAGTCCATAAGTCAATCAATCAACTTGTTCAAACTAAAGTCCAGTGTTGAAAAGTTTTGGCCGGAGTGGAAATGTTACCTCTGCAGCAGCAGAAAAGATGCAATACATTTATTTTAGAAGGGAAAAAGACTTTTGAGGAAGGTCATTAATCACTGTTTCTAAAAAAAAAGAGAATTCAACATGTAGAAGAGTTTTGTCAATGGAATTTTTTTTCACCATTTCATTGTGTGCTGTTTGGCAAGACGAAGTTTCGCCTTTTTCCAATAATGGATATCTCATTTCGGTACAAAATGTCCAAGGATTATTGCAGCCAAATTGACCCATATGTCATTTAGAGGATTTCATTAAATGTCTCTGGCCTGTAGTCATTAAATGTCTTTGGTTTGCTCTTTCGCCAAATACGAGCTTATGAGCTAAGTGCAATTACACTGTACTTTCCTTTACAACTTTTTCTTCTCTCTCCGGACAGTTTTGTACATATCAGCTCTCAATGCAGTGGAACATCCTGGGGAGAATTAGCTGAAACCTCTGCACTGTCTCCCAGGCTCACTCCGTTGTATAGAGAGACAGACCCAGGGCGTCTGCCAGCTAACACACACACAACTGTGCTTGTCACTCCCAGGACACGGCACAGTCAGTGGCTTGGACAGTACACAGATAAGATAACACACAGCCCAGCCACTTCCCCTTTTCCCACATTTATCAAAATGAGGTCCAGCTACCTCATGTGAACTGTGCATACAGTACAGTATGTCTAACCACAGTGTCTGTCATCAGCCAAAAATGGTGGTATCTTTATTTGACGACTGAAACATGTGACATGTTGCAACCACTATGTAGTCAGAGCACAAAAATAAACTGAAGTTCTTTTCCATGCTGCTTTAGGTGATTTAAGTTCAATGGATTGCACAAATGGCTTGAGAAATTACCACATACAGTACATTTACCAGAAAATCGTCTCTAATTTTAGAGCAGACCTATTGAATAATAAACTTTAAAACTGGATTGGAAATGACCTTCTATTTCCAAAAAAATGCATATTTCAGCAACATCATATACTGCATAGAAAGTGGTAATAATGTACAACAGAATAACTAAATAAGTGGTAATAATGTACAACAGAATAACTAAAAATTAAAAAAAATACTTTAGGTAAACTTAATCCGCTACATTTATCTTTTCTTGCTCTTCAAACTAGTCCAATTCATACACTGATTTATATGTAGCAGCTGCCACAATATCAGCATTGACAACAACAAATCATTTTTCTGTTTTGTTTCTATTTAAATTGAGTAAAATATTATTTCCTTATAGACCTGAGTGCAGCGCATTGATTCGCTCAGCCCCTTCTTGCCTCGCTCTCTTGTTGTATCAGACCACAGATAAAACAAGAATTAACTAGCTAGCGCACAACACAGTCCCTCCACATTGTTTTCCGCTGCTGTAGACTACTCTGCTGGGAAGAGTGCAGGCTGAAGCTCCAGAGACTGACCCTCAGTAGGGGCTCCTGTGTAGACGTGCCAACTGTGTCCCCAGGGAGGAACAGTGGGGGTGTCTTTTTTTGACACCACCACATAGGGGTGCTCCTGGGTGAATCTTCTAAGTCTACACGTTTTGGCCTTAATATTTCTAACCTTTCAAAAAGAAAAACAGATTCCATATTGTTTTGACTTTTTTATAGAGGCGTGAAAACAAATAAACATATACAAAGTCATTGTACAATTTACAATGTATTGTATTACATTCTTATATGTACCTACTTATATAAAATCTCAAATTCATTTTGATGCGGAATTACATACATGAGTATATCCTGTGTGTGTGTGTGTGTGTGTGTGTGTGTGTGTGTGTGTGTGTGTGTGTAATTAGTATTCTGTATGTGCATGCTTAAATCACTGTGGTAAGAAAAGTTTGAGCAGCTCAGCAGTTAATGGGACCTTGAATCTGATCAAAATTGCACTCAAAAGAGGCATAAACAAACCCTTATACTTCCATCTTTGTGAGGACCTTTATTGATATAATGCATTTCCTATCCTCTTACCTTATCCTTCACATCTAAAGGCCTGACCCCAACCCTTACCTTAACCTACACTTAATTCTAACCATAACCTTGAGTCTAAACCTTCAAAAAAGGCATTTTAAGAAGTGAGGAGCGACCAAAATGTCCTAACTTTCCAAAAATGTCCCTATTCTGTTGGTTACTTACTTTGTAGCAAGTACAGCTCAACCCCCCCTCTCCCCCATCTCTCTCTCCCCCTCTCCCTCACACACATGCACACACACACCTCCTCTGTATTACTGTACACTCCGATGTATTTGCCATGTGCGTGTGAGCTCCATGCCAAAATTTTACTGTTCCTCCCTCTCTCTTTTCTGAACTTGTCAAATCATCTAAAGTGAATACATGTCGCATATATTTCAGCCCTTCGTTTTTATAATAATGGATTTTCAGTGTTTAAAGCATCAGTCTGAATCACATCACTGTGGGGTAGTTAAAAACCTTGTCTTTGACCTACAATAACTGATTAAACACCGTCCACAATCTGCACCGATGGAAAAAGTTCCTTGTAACCTTTTCCAGAACTTTCCAGACTTGTGCCGCTTTAACATGAACACAAATCACTGTGAAGACCGGCTGAAGTGGAAAAAGGAGACCAAAATAAAGCAAAACTTTTTTTTTCTCATTATAGCATGTCATCATAAGTGGAGAGGAGCAGAAGCCAAAGTATTGCAGTAAAGATACAACATTTGGACCAAAGCAACATACTGCATATCTTCAGAGTCTTGATAGTATCTTGGCAGGATGTAAAATAAACCCATGGAAAGTTTCAAACTTGCTCGAACAAAATGTACAGTATTACTCGCCCAAAACACAGTCAAGTCAAACACGGTTGAGTTGTGGCCTTTTTCCAGGTCATTATCATCCAAAATCAGAGAACGATTTAAAGCCATACAGAGAAGCTATGTAGGCAAATAGTAAAAATCCTACACCTGAGTAGAGGTGTAGATCATCCTGGACGCACACAGAGACAGCGGCTAAAAGCACTCTTGTGACAGCTCTAGGGGAAAATAAACACGACCACCAAGAGATAAGCATTTCTAATCCTCGGGAATAAATACAGGGGGTGATGAATGGCTGAGTGACAGCTTAAAGACAGAGCCTATTTGTATGGGCGTACTTCCTCATGGCAACATTACTCACAAGCAGCAAGTACAGTTGTCAGGCATTTTTTTTCTCTCTGCAAATAGCACTACTCTCTCAACATACTCTGTATGCTCTGCATGCCTGCACATTAATCCTGTTTTTTCAGAAAGCCCTACACATTAAATTATAGTCAACATATTAGCACAAGTAGCAAAATAATCCCTTATTTCTTAGACATAAACCAAAGACAAAAAACCTATAAAATACACACACACTCAACCATAAGCCTGATGTTAATGTTAAAACCATGCGTTACTGTATAATCTCCCCCTTTATAGCAAGCAGTAATTGTCAGTCAAGCTGTTTCATGTCATGCTGGCCACTGTAAAGCTACAAGTGTGCCGGAGTGAGCGCCATCGCAGGTATGAGTGGATCACATTACATCTAGAATATCTTTTTAGCAGATGGTAGACTTTACGGGAAAAGATATTATGATTGTTGTAGACTCTGATTGGCAGCCGCACTGTTAATGTTGGAAAGCAAGCAAGACGCCGAGAGGGAAGGTGAAAGGTGAAGAAGGAAAGAGCACAAATAGAAACTTGTGCACACACAGGCTGGTGAGACGTGCCTTTGTGTGCATGTTTTTAAACATGCACTCAAAAATTCATGGATGTGCAAAGCAATCAAGCATTTTAGCCATGATGCTTGTGGCATCATTTTAGTGATGGACCAACCAAATACTGTACAATGACATCCCATCAGACTCAGCTGTAGGGGAGAGCAGGGTCAGTTGGGACAGTGTAGTTTTAGCAAGTTAGAAAGCAACTGTGCTTATGGCAAAGTGGTTATTTTCAAAATGATGTAAATAAGCGAGGCCTTTTTCTTTTACTCCACCATTCAGTTGACTCAGTGAGCTTTGGAGCTGCATTTTTAAGTGCTGTCCATTTAGAAGTTGTGAAATTTTATTGTTTTGTGATGTAAATGTCTCGCTTTTATTTTATTTTCTGCTGGCTTTGCCGTCTTAAAGTCAGCGAGTTGTGTTACATGGCATGCAGAAACATGCAGTGCACACTGCCCGCCTTCTGGTCTCCACCAGGTAGCTAAAGTTAGCCATTGCTGCTCTGTAGTCCTAGAAACTGGGCTGGCATTGTTACAGAAACATAGTTGCCCCTGAGCATATTTTGAATGCCCAGCAATTCAACATTTTTTAAACTCTCAAGTTGTTGTGATTGACTGATTGACTTGATTAGCTCCTACAAGCCTACATAAACCTTCAGGCTTCATGTCGCTAACCGACCTCACTCTCCCCTACTCTGTGTTTACTGCTAATATTATTAATCTACCGCGCTAAATTAATACGCTGTTTCTAAGTATAGCTTTACAAAGCTGTTAGCTGTCTGTTAACTTTTAAGCTGTTTTTGAATTTCACTAAATTTACTTATTCACAACTTCTGTGTAACAGACACGCAAATCAGACTGTGCAATGAATATGCATGATACTGTATATTTTAAAGATTTTTTTGGGCATTTTTGCCGTTATTAGATAGGACAGATTAACAGCGTGAAAGGGGGAGAGAGAGCAGGGACGACATACAGCAAAGGGCCTCGAGTGGGAGTCGAGTAGAGTCGCTGATAACCCATACAGATATCGATATATCCGCTTTTCCCCACCTTCTGTAGTGGAATTAATATCATATTATGCATACTTTTATCGTGATGACCTGCCAGCAGATAGAGACATGAAATACATTGCTTTTCAGTTTATGTAAGATCAATTCATGTGCAAAACAAGAACTAACTGCACAGTACATACAGCTCACAGTCAGGGTGTAAATACAGTACAGTAAATAATGTTAGTAGAATAGTATAGTACATGGGTGTGATTCAGGACACTGCCTTTGTCTTGTTTCATGACACGGCCACTTTCCAGATGTGCAAATTTTCTGCTTAAATCCTCAAAACAAACTTTTGAATTGGCTTGCTTCCTGCATTGTGCACAAGTCTGAAGAGGACGACTTATCAGAGTTCCAGAACACACACAAAGTTACTCGAATCCACACATACAAACCACATGAAGAGAGATGAGTCTGCGTACTGACACTTATAGACCAGACCACCCTGGAACCACTCTGACAAAGAATCCCCATGCGACCGGTCTATGTGCGCATTGAGTGTGGGTGTGTGTGTGTCTGACTGTGTGTGTCCACTCCTCAGGCTCCAGACAGACTCCTCTCCAAGCTCGACGCAGACACAAAGTCAGACGATGTAAGGTGAGATAGGGAAATGTAAAAAATTGGGGGTACGACCCTTTAAAAGGTCCTTGAACGAGCAAGTGAGAGACAAAGACAGAGAAAGAAAGACGGATTTTAACCCTTGTCATCAGATGCCATGACTAATGGTGGTGTAATAGTGGTGTGGATAAACTTGGACACATACAGAAGACCACATGCAGACAGGCCTGACTGACGCACCCTCCGGCCTGGAAATCTATGTGTGTGGCCTGAGCCCCCCCAAAACCCAATCCCACCCCCCCCAGCCCTTTTTTTAGCCCCCCTCACCCGTTTTTTCTTTCAAAAATTGAGATTAAAGGGCCAGAAACAGAGGCCACGAAAAAACTCACAACCCACAATGGCTGTACTCTCCTTAAACATCTCTTTCTTTTCTTGTCCAGCACTCTCCTCTCCCCTCCCTCCTTCATTTTCTCTCCACTTCCTCCACGTTATTTGTAAGCTCCTGGTCTGTGTCCACAGTTTTAAGGCTTTGCTGTAACATGGCGTGGCAGCAGAAGAAATGGAAATTCTGGACTACTAAACCTTTTTTTTTTCTCTCTTCACTGTACCCTGCACCCCTTCACTTCTTCCCCTGTCAAACTCACATCTCCGTTCCTCCACAGCTCTCCTCTCCCACCTCCTCCTGCCTTGCTGTTATGTTCTCCATATGCTTTGATGGCTCCTCCTCTGAGAGGGGGAAATGATTCAGGCCGCTGGCATGCATGGCAGGGCTGCAGCTGGACACTGCACCTGCAGCTCCGAAAAACAAGCTGACGGGTGCATGTTCGGGGGACCTTTCAATATATGTGTGTGTACTGTGCATGCATTTTAGTGTGTGCACAGTTGAGTATTTTTCTCATACATCAAACTCTTGCTCTGTCTTGGCACCCTTCCTCTCTGTTTTCCCGCCTTTTTTGCTTTCCTACTTTTTTCCGCTCTGTTATTCCCACACTTCTGCTCTCAGGCAGGCAAATTAAAATCAGAGTGAAATGGTGTTTAAAGGAGCAGCAGACTTAACAATGGCCCTTAGGTTCAAACCAGGCACAAAAGATCTCCGTGGTAGTGATGGGCAGAAATGAATGAACAAATCTTTTGAACAATTCTTTATAGCTCAACCTGACGAATTTGCGTTTATTGTAACGGAGTGTCACAGAAAAACTGACACTATGTCTTGCAAGAGGTATCAAACTCAAGAAAAGATTTGATACATTTACATGTATCAACTAGGGATGGGCATTTTAAGTAACTTATACATTTAAGTATTCCTAGTAAAGTATTATCAAGTACTTGTGAAAAAAAAATCTATTGTAAGAAAAGGAATGTAAATCGGCCAACAATGGAAAACAAGGGCAAGTCCAAAATAAGTTCATTTACTGAACAACCGGGCTTCAGTTAGCCTATTGAACAACAAATTGAAAATTAAACATGAGGAAAAATTAGCAAATTGTTTGTAGTAGCCGTTAATGTTACAGGTAAAGCATTTGGTGAGGTAATCTTTTAGTGAACCGAGACGCATCATTGTTCACACCTGACCCTGTCATGCGTCTCCAGCTGACCCCTTGTGTTGAGATTTTGTAACGCACACAGATATTACGTCGACAGTTTGGCTAGCTGTTTTGTAGCATGTTTGCTACAGTTTTGTCAGTACAGCTGAAGATGTTGGTGACAGCAGAATTCTCCTTACATAGAGCAAAATAAAGGATGGTCTTTTAACACTTTTTCCAACTTGTCAGAGAATGAGTGAGTTACAGCGCACTTGCATGCTGTCAACAAAAAAACTACCACATTCTGCACTTATGAGGTGGTCCTTGTTGGAGATACATCAGGATGGAATTTGCGTTTATACCACAGAATATACTTGGTCAAATGCGTCCCAGATCACCTCAGCAAGTGGTTTGAGCGATCAGATTGGAAATACGTTTAATGATGGCTGTTTAGACCTGTATGTAGCGCTACCCAGTTATGATCAGATCATCCGAGATGCATGTTGATGCCAGGTCTAAACCTGGGGAATAAGCTGAACAAATACTGACATCCAAACGAGTACTCATGCTCATCCCTAGTATCAACTCAAAGCTATCGAAACTGCGAAAAGAATTGGTCTGCCCATCACTACTCTATGGCAACCTGTTGCTACCATAATTGTGTTGTGATGATAAAAATACCTGAGACACACTATCATAATTTGTACAAAATTGCATGTGGCACCCTGGGAGTTACCACTATGACCCCGAGCTTTTCTGGCAAATTCAACCTGCCACAACGACCTTTTTGATTGAGGATTGTGGCAGTATATTAAAAAAAAAATGAAGCAGAATGACGGAAAATGACATTACACTTTTCCTTTTGATTGATGGCAAGTGCTGCTCAGTTGCCGCACCTCCCCGCCTCCATAAATTACACCATAAATCATGTAATTAGCAGAGGCAACCTCCAGAGAGTTTCTAAATACAAGTTTGCAAGCCTTGAAATGAGGTCAATAAATCTCCGGAGAGACTTTATAATGGAATTGGTGGTTGGTTTTAATGGACCGTGATGTTTGTATGATTTTATTTCTGCTCAGAATAATAGGTAGAACGTTGCATCGCTGCAGCAGGTTCTCACTTGCAGGTAGATGTTTCCAATTACCAGCCTGAGGTGGTATCACTGTGCAGCAGCTCTTAAAGGTGGAATCCAGTCAGGTACTTGGGGCCTAAGAATGGCACTTTGCAGGGAAGATTGGAGTTTCAACAAGCAATTGTTGTTTCTGAGTGGCAGATAAGAGTGCTCTCTCTCCCTGACTGAAAACACATGACATTTTGTTTGCAGTGGTGAGATGTATTCCACAGGGAGGTCTGCTGTGGAAATACACCAGCGCAGGATGTAAGGCTTCGGGGGTCAACCCCTGCTAGCTGGAATTAATCGAAACCATAATTACCTCCGCACTAACGAGCCAGTTGTGTTGAGCCACGGCCAGGTGTTTAGCAGGAAACAGTATGTGACAATTAGGGTTTGGTGTTCACCCATCTGCACACATACACAAACACGCCGCGAGAACCTGAGTGAGTGAGCAAACATTTCGGCAGCCGTCAGTGCTCCTCTCTCACCACATCCATCCATCTTCCTGTGACGCCTCCTGTCCCACAGCGCCGCAGCTTTCCCCACCTTGGGAGCCAGATTGGAAGCTGCGGTACAATTTTCACATTTGTTACTCTGTGACAGCTTCACTGAACATGTGTGTTTTAGAGCAGTCGTTCCCCAAACCTTGTTTTCTAATGTACCCCCATAGCGTTGTCAGCTGAGCTCAACTTCTCCTACATCCAGACCAACTGTCAGGTTCCAAATGTGCTCATTTCAATTGTATGTTATTTATTGATTATATAACAGGGGATATTATTCCAGTATTATTTTCATACAATTAAACAGCCAGTGTTAAGATTGATTGTGCCAAGTTTGCTTTTCTTCTTCTGTATGCAGTGGCAGAGGGTGGATGTCTTAATGTTTTACTTTTAGCAAATCAGCTATTATCCAATACTTTTACCGAACATTATTCAAGGTGGTTATCCCATGCTTTTAACCAGCTATTTACTTTTAGCTTTTAGCATTTATCCAATAATTTTAGATAACTTTTTCGTCCATTTGGCTATTTCTACCCATCTTAACTATTTATCCAAGACTTTTTGATAAATAATACTTTAAATAATACTAATACTAACTAAATAACACTTTTATCTACTTTTAATTCTCTAATTTATGATGACTTCTGCCTGATATTTCTCAAGGCTTTTCTGTCTTCACTGTGTTCCATTACCTTTTTTATATCTTGGTATCTTATAACAAGTGTGGCTTCCGTTTTTATTCCTCACAGTTCTCAATTTAGTACTGAAAAACTATAACTCCTAGGAGTTGGAGCTCTAACCACCAGGGTTCTGCCATCCTGCATCATCAACTTTTTGTGAACAATGAGCTATCTATTTCAGCAACTTAGCCAATGCTGTTAGCCAACAATGTCTGTTTTGGTTGTATATCCACCTTAAAGGAATATTTCACCTGCAAAATGACCATTTAAATATCAGTTAGCAGACTCAGCCTACATATTTACATGGAATTTGTGAGGAAAACTTCTTACCCCACATGCCTCCACACAGCAAAAAGAGAACGTAGAAAAGGCAAACTCTTTCCACGATTCGAAGTAAACAGGGACCCTGTTAAACTACAGACAGACTACAGTTAAAGTGCAGACTCTCACACAACCCCTGCATTATAATCCAATTCTCACCCATGCATTTCCTCTATGCACTATACATGTAAAACACTAACGCCTATGAATAACTTAGAAGGACTAATATTAAGGCTTCATTCATTTCTTTTAGCTAAGTATTAAAAATGTTGTTTTCGCATTATTTAACCCTTTATTTTCTTACAATTTGCTCATTGCCCTTTTTTAATTAATAGAAAATAAGGCCAGTTTACTCAGGGTTCGAAGGGTTCTCAACACAGCACAAGAAAGGTCATGTTGATAGAGGTTTCAAAGGGTTAAGCCCCTACAGTCCCTCCACCTTCCCGCTGGCAGTTACAGAAGCTCCTTGGGAATCATTGTTTTAAGACCATGTACATTGTGTGTGTACAAGCCTGTATCTGTTTTATATACAGTATATTTTGTCCTCTCTATGCATCTGTGTATATGCATCAACAGCTGTGTCAGCAGGTGTGTGTGTGTGTGTGTGTGTGTGTGTGTGTGTGAACTCCCCACTAACAAGGTGACAGGTTAGGTGCTGTGCAATGCTTCAGGGCCCTCAGGCTTGCTCAGCAGTCACGAACTCGGCACATTAGTCCTCAGACAATACACTACTGTGCTCTGCTCTGCACCTGTGTTATGTTTTCATGCTGACAAAGATGTGCTTTCCTCTTCGTGGGCGAAAGATCTGCTTTGTTTCCATGACTCAGAGACTAAAATAGTAAAGCTGCCACCAACTCTGAACCGAGGCTCTTTGTAGTAAAAAGGCCAAATAACTTCGAACACACAAACACAGCGGCGAATGGTTAGCAAATGGGTGGTATGTGGATTACTCACTGTATAAAACTGGCACACAAATGCTGAGTGAACACAATTCATTTGGGTTTGATTTTCTTCTCAAGGTTTTCCAACATGTAACAAAACTAATGTTTTAAATTGTGCACATTGGATACAGTATGTTTTGTGTGTGTGTGTTTGAAGTAAAATCATAATTTTTAATCTACAAACTTGAGAATGGTGAGGAAAGAGATCTACAAAGTTTACAATAATGACATCCAAACTCTAAACATGTAATGCGATGATTATACAAGACCTGGGCATTTGTTTCAATGGGGAAAAACATCATGACAACATCAATAACTGCTTCATAACAGAGATTATTTATTTATTTGTTTCATTTACTTGCGATGTTGTCACTGTTATGACTAAAAGAAAATTGAAGCGTTAAAGAGCGGGAAAGCAGGTCTGTGTCATTTTCTGGTCGATCACTGACGGTGTCAAGATCATCTAATCAGAGAAAATATACTACTGCCCCCTCGTGGATTCAGAAAATACTAAGACAGTGAACGTTCAAGTCCATTTACAGTGCATACAAAGGGTGACTACTGTACTGAGTAGCATAATTCATGTCATTTTCTTTCATTCTGTGACTCCTTTAGTCCTGTACAAATGCATTCATATTCTATACTAATGTATTTAGATTTTATAAGGTTTACAGTAATACACATAAGAGGAATCTGACTGCTATTCATTGTCTTAATTATGCTCACGAGTGTTGTATGAATGTACTTCAAAAATGTACCAACCAGGAACCTTGTAAAGAATTCTTGACTCATTTGAAACACAGCAGGATTTTCTGTTGGTGGGAGGTGTGGTTTATCATTGTATGTGTATCATGAGTATTTAAACAAAAGTCTTTCAGAGGATGGCCCGGAAGAGCACTCAATTGTCATATTTCTGCGGTCCGTGAAGTCTTTCCTTGTTTCAGTGCTTCTTCTGTTTTTTTTTTTTTAGTTTTCGTCTCTTCTTGTGAATCATTTCTTGGAAAGAAATTTCATTTTGTTTCCTGGAGCAAAGAAAAAAAAGTAAAAACACAAAGGTTTGAATAAGCCCACAGTTAGTTGTTTGTATAGAGCTTGTTTCACTGTTACAAAGAAAGAATAGCCAGTGATGGGACCAAGTCATTGTTTTTCCAAGTCACAAATAAGTCTCAAGTCTTTGCACTCAAGTCCCATGTCCTTTGTTCTGAATGCCAAACAGGTCATTATGTGCAATTCCAAAAATAAAATACCATTTTAACAACGGAATAATTATAAACTACATTTACACGAATCATGAATGCTTTTAAAAAATGTGTGTCTTTATGTTAATACAGGTTTGTTGGATGTTGTTGCTTCTCCATCTGTAATTTTTGACCTGAACATTTTGCATACTGTAATTCCACTACAAGTAGCTCGGTTAATTTTTTTCTGAATGGCACTCAGTAATATAACGTTAGTTCGTCACGGTTCTCTCCTGCAACTTGACTGTCTGCTGTCAGATTGATTCAAACTGAATGGATCTGGGCAATTACGTGTCGACTTGTGGGGAACAAATAATGTTAATGTTAGTTAATTCAAGTAACGAGGGGGCATTAATTGATTTGTGGCACATATTTTAAAATCTGTCAAGTAAAGTAAAGATTTCAAGACAAGTAGTTGGCGTTAATCCTTTGAAATCTGAGGAAACATCAGTTCTTGTGCTGCTTTCAGATGCCTTTCACAAGCATTTAAACCTTTGAATCCAATGCAAATTGGTGCGATTTCTTTTAAAAAACATGGGGGGAAAAGGTAGTAAGCATCTAGGTAAATATTGTTCCACACATTGCAATAAATTTGTAGATTTAGAAAATTACTTTTAAAGAAGCTAAAGAAAAATGTCTGGGAAAGAAAACAAAAAAGAGCTAGGTGAAAAACTATATAATTATGATTAGTAGAATTATTATAATGTTAAACACTTTTTTCCAATTCTTGTTTGCTCTGTTTATCTTGTTTTTTTTTTACTTTTTTAAAAATAATTATTTTACACATTTTCAGGAAATTTTCTTGTACTTTTTACGAATGCTAATTTTTAGGGTCATTTCTTCTTCCATTGCTCATTGCCTTCTGAAAGAAAGTCAATTTGCTGAGGTTTCAAAGGTTTAAAGTGCAAGTCTTTTTTGATTTGTTGAGTTGAGTCTAAAGCCTTTGAATTTGTGACTTGAGTCTGTCTTGGGTTCATATCATGTGACTCAGAATCAGCCTTACCCAAGCCTTTGAGAAACCTGTTGACCCTCCGGTGTTCATTCTCGTGGATGGAGTCCAGATACTCCTGCACCCTCACTTCAAACAGTCCTGATGAAACAGAAACACTCATGAATCACTGGATCACCTTCTATTTCTTCTTCTGTTTCTTTTTACTGCAGCTCGTTACCTCTCAGCGCCTGCCTGTGGAGCTCTCTCTCCTGAATGAACCAGCCGAACATCTGCGTCTCCATGAAGACCTCTAGGAAGCGACGTACTGTCTTAGACGGGATCGCCTTACGGAAACCCTCACGCTGGAAGGAGCAGGGGACCGGGGAGGAGGAAGAGGAGGAGTAACCGTCTTCCCGTTCACCGGTGATGAAGAGTGGATAGTGACCTACCAGCTCCACGAAGAACCGAACGAAGGCCTCTGACACAACGGTGCTAAGATGACCAGAATCTGAGGAGGTGAGGAGAAACATTGTTGCTCAGTTGCAAAATGAAAAGGATTGCATGGCTAGTTTTTAGTTTCAGTCCTTGTTGTGTCTCACCACCAGGCGTGTCTCCTCCTCTGTCACTGGCGAGCTCTCTTCTTCTCTCCAGAACATTCTCCAGGGCTGATTGGAGCTTTGAGGGCAGGATAGAGTCCTCATCATCCAGCTAAGTGTGACAAAACAGGATTGAAAATTTGTAGGTATGTTTAAAGATAAATCATTTGTTCCGCATCCATATGGATCATGCAGAGCCATGAAAACACACATATATGTGATTTAACGCATGACCTACCTGTCTGAGAAATCGACTATTTCCAAGATCAACAACCAGAACCTGTGCACAGAAAGTTATTGTGATGTACATTTTTCATTAATGTATTGATGAGAAGTTCACAGCTGCAAGTTGGGACATTTTTCTTTAGACTACTTGAGTTTCACTTCATAACTTGAATAACTAAAAATGAGTGCATCTCTGACCTCCTCCAGGGGCAGCTCAGTGAGCTGGGGCAGGGAGCTAGACAGCAGGCCAACGATGAACGGGGTTGGTGTGCAGACGATGTCCAGCATGGCTGAAGGTAGCACAGGGATGTAAGTGTGCTGCCACACGAAGGGGTAAAGCAGCGCCACCACAGCATGGCAGCACTGGGAGAGAGTACTGCAAAGAGAAGTGAGTGGAGGGGGTAAGTGCATGTTTTAAGGGTGATTTTTCAAACCAGACCCTATTTTTTTTTTTGTTTTTATACTTAAAATTGGTCAGGTATTAACCCTTTGAAACTTTAGCAAATTGATTTGATTTCTTACAAAAACATGGGGAGAAGGCAATGAGCAACTTAACAAGATGTGGCCCAAAAATTAACCAAATAAGGCGAAAAAGTTAGATGAAAATACTAAAAGTGCCTGTATTTGTCAATGACCAGCTCAGATTATTATTCTAAGTGTCTGACAATATTTTAAAGGGATCCCTACAGAGAAAGACCTTTTTATTAAAGAGTAAGATCCTTTTTGTTTAACCAAAAAACAGCCCCAAAATCGCTACTGCCAAACCCACCAGACTCTGTTTAAATAATCAGTAATTTTAGCATGTACAGAGCCAGCATATCTTCACAACTGAATATATAAATACTGAATGAATTAATGGTGTATTTCAACTAAAACAGAGTTGGGGGTTGTTGGAACAATTAAAAGACAAACCAGGGTGGATTTTGTGAGTTTCTGTTGACTTTGAATTAAGTGTGTTTTTTGATGATTAAATTAATATTTATTTAACTGGAGTCTGGTGAGGCTGGCAACAGTGATTTCAGGTCTTTTTCTGGTTAAACAAAAGGGATCTTAGCCCATAATAAAAAGGTTTGTCTCTGTATGAATCCTTCCCATAAGTTGTCGTGCACTCAGAGAACAGCCTGAGCCTGTCAGTGACAAATACAACCACTTTTGTTGGACTGAAGGTGAGAGCATGCCCCAAATGGTACAGTGAAACCTGTTTTGCTGCTGCTCTCACTTAATACTGGAACCATTTCATAAAATGGTATTCCCATTTGTCACTTGGCCACAAAAACACGGGAAAACAGAGTCCAGGTTGAAAAATGCCAGATTTGCACATTAAATCTAATATAATTTTTCAACATTTTTTTTCTTGAATAAGAGTTAGGAAGAGAGGGGGAGGCAGATCGGAGCAATGATGCAAATAGCAGAGAAAGATTCAGAAAGTGAGTGAACTGACTCATTTTCACCACAAGAGGGTACTGCAGTCTAAAACACCATCTAATTACTGTGACTGCTCTCTATAGTAACAATATTTACCATTCCCATATTTTCCCTCTTCCTCCTCTTTTCTTTCTTCTTTAACTTTCTTTTATTGTGTACAGTTTATTAGCTTGTTTGTTTGTTTTGTCTTAGCTTTCTATGCTTGCTAGAAGAATAACTTATGGGTTTATGGAATACAGAAGGTAGACTTTCAAAGATGACAGATGATTTGTGCGAAGTCAAAAATAATGATTTAAACTTTAAACAGTGCAATTACCTATGTCAATTATTGTCATGGTGACTGCTAAATGATGAAGGCTATCACTGGGTGATGCACCTATTGTTGTTGTTTATGTAAAAACAAAATTGTTGTCATCACTACACAAGTTATATAATAATGGTTATTTATGACAAAATTTGACGACAATAAAAGTATTAAAAAAACAATGTTTCCCTTAGAGGAAAGCAAAGCTACATACTTCTTTCATTTACGTCACTCAACTTTGCATTCCACTACTGTGACCGCTCTCGCTGACTCCCACTGGCTCTCTGCTGCAGAACAAACAATCTGGCCCCTGCACAACAACTCAAAAGGCCAGCCTCAAAATATCTCTCTGGTATGTCCTTGAATAAAAAATGACTGCCTAGAATTTATTTAAAAACGAGGGTCTGGACCACCCACAGTTCTTATAACTTCATAATGAAAACATCCCTGGTGCTTGTACCTCATATCTGCCGACTCCATAATTACATAAACAGTGGAAGAAGGATGAGATACAGAGTTTTAGCGTGTTGTGCATGCCTGCAGGAGAAATTGCTCTGCTGGAGAGACCGACCTGAGTTTGTCAGCGGTGAAGATGACCCTTCGCTCCAGCAGCAGAGACCCCAACACCCGCAGGAGCAGACGCAGACTCAGACAAGAGAACAGACACTCAAAGTCCACATGCTCCAGACGCGAGTCAGAGGGACGACAGAGCTCCATCACCTGCGAGTGAGAGAGATGAATCTACAGAGGTATAGACCACAATAAACAGTGCCAGACCCCAGCACATCCAGGGCCTTAGAAACCCCCCCCCCCAACAAACCAACCAGCCAACCCCAGAAAATGTATTATGATTATTATTATATTTACTGTATTTACTAGATTTCCTAAATGTTGTCGTTTTTACTGTGTCCCAGATGGCTTTTTCCTTTTTATTTCTTCTTACTGGTATGCTCTTCATATGCAGTCCATTATGTTTTCTTTTTTTTTAATGTCAAATAGCCAGATAAACAAACACAAAAAATATATTTTGAGGCGTATAGGTTGAGGCGATGATGAGTGGGTTCAATTGTGGAGCCTTACCCTCTCTGCGGCGCTCTGCCAATGTCACTAAAAGGAAGATCCTCCACTGACTATAAGTGCTGTAGTTTATTTTTTTTTAATTGACCTTTATTTATCTTTAACAAGTTTAGTATGCTGGCTTTTGAGGTGCTTGTCACTGGATTGGACTGGTCGATTTTAAATTTCAGACATTTATCACACAATCAAGTTCCCTAATCAGGACTCTTTTTTTATTGAAGGTTTTTTCAAGATCATACTTTTTATCTTAAAGAAAGATTAGTGGCTAATATATACATGGAGCATATGAGGGTGAGATGAATTTGGTGCAACATGCCAATAATGTTACACAAACTCCAACTATATCAGCCTCACACATCTAAATCTCACTTCTTTCTCCCCTTTAAGATTATTGATGCCAAAATGCTGACACAAGAAATAAAATTACATTATGAAAGTGGAGACAATAGAAGCTTGAAATTCAAACGTACAATCAAACAGATTTGTCAAAAACAGGTTAACAGGTTCTTAGTTTCAATATTAAAGTGTCTCTTACCTCAGTGCCTGAGCCGGGGAGGAAAGTTTTAATGGTGATGGTTCTGCCTGGAGCTGGAAACTGAGCCTCCATGATGGCTCTCATGAAAGGCTGCACAAGGGCTGGAGACAAAGCCCTCCTCCTCTCCACCTCATCCAGCACCTACAGTACACAGACAGGGTTGTTTTCCCATCATATCAGAGTACATTACATTAACATACATCAATTTCCATTATTTTCACTTAACTTAACCTTAACCCAAGCCTTGGGACTGACTTATAGTCCCCACAAGAACGGCTTAACTACTTTCATGTCAATAATTATTTTCATAGGGGACCAGTGTGGGTGGTTTACCTTGGAGAACAAGTTGAAACAGCCAAGGTGACTGACAATACAGTAGACCTCTGGTAGACGTTTGCCTTTTCCACTGGGCTGAAAAGAAAAGTTTAGAGAGTGTACTTTCTACTGCTGATGAGTCAAAATTCTCCAAAATGTTAAACTTTCCAGGACTTGACGAATTCAAATTGACCGCCCTATATCAGTTAAAGGTCCAGTGTGTAGGATTTAGTAGCATCTAGTGGCAATGTTGCACAATGCAAGTGGCTGACATAAAAACACAAGTGTCCCTTTCTAGATCCTGTTTTTGGTTGTTTGTTTGGGGTTACTATAGAAAAAACATGACAGACTCGATGAAAGAGGACCCACTCTATTTGTAGATATAAATGGCTCATAAAGGTAACAAAATACAACAATTCCTATTTTCAGGTGATTATACACCAAAGAAAACATAGTTACAATTATTTCATACCATTTCTGCTGATAGATGCCCCTAAATCCTACACTGGACCTTTAATACAAGTCCAAAAATGTCTCTAATTTCTCAAAAGACTCTTTTTTCTAAAAGACAAAGTAATTTGTCCCAAAGAGTTACAAGGTTTCACATGACGGAGACCATCCAGAAGTCTGAAAAATCAAAACACAGTAACGTACACATCAGCAGCACCGAAACACACATATACACATGTAGAAATACATAAACAGAAACATATGTAAATGCACACACATACACACTCTCACACACTTCCTCCCAGACTCTCAGATGGACAATTTTCCCACAGGCACGCCGACTATTTTGGCACGGTTATTTACTCAGCCGTCATCGTGGTATTTAGCCACTTCCTGTAGCAGTGCACTTATTTATTCTGCTCATTTGTATTTACCAGTAAACGCCGGCAGTATCCGAACCTTCTGCTCCCATCCTCTCCAGTCAAAACAAAGGAGAACATCTCACTATGACAACCCAAAACAAATACACAAATAAGGGTAATCAGTGTATTTTAATTGTAAAAAAACATACAAATACGTCATCATCAGTCCACATCAGCTTCATGGGTTAAACAGAAAGTTCTCTAGTAGTTATAATAAGAGTCTATTATATTGAGTTGTAATGGCTAATGGCTCTGGGGAGTATTTAGGTGTATTTAAGAGTATTTAAAGATATTTTGACCATTAAATTATCTTTATTTTATGTGGAACACTAAGTACATTTTTCTCACTCTCACCTTGGGAAGTTCTCCACAGGTTCCCAGTCTTTCGCATCAGGGAAGCAGAACTGAGGAATGATCCTCAGCTGATCCTCCGTCTCCCTCATGAACTTGAAGCTCCGCTCCAGCTACAACAAAACGTAAGCAGTGACTCAATTTTACTACTTTCATTATACTAATTTCTATTTTGTGCATATTTATCCATAATCAACAGGTAAAAGCTTGTGTATGTTTACAGATTTGATTCAGGATAGATGAACTGTTGCTGTAAGAACAAAGAAATCCTGGTCTGAAGCTTTTCTCTTGCTGGTTCAGCTTTTTGCATTCAGAGAATCTTGTCTGGTAGATTGGGATACATCATATTTTGTATTATTTTATATGTCGACTTTTGTCCGTACGAGGCAAGTATAGTATATTTCTATTTAGGGGCAATAGATAAACAAAAGTTACAGGGGTGCTTCTGGGATTTTATTATTATTTACTATTTCATGAAGTTTGTGGACTCACAAGAGACAAATCAACAAAAAACGGTCAAAATCAATACAGCAGAGGCCAAGATATCCTGAATTTCTTTTGTCTCAAAGTCCAAAAACAGAATCCTACATTTCCCATGATGCAACAGGATAAAGAAGAAAACATTAAGAAAGCAAGAAAACATTATCAAATAAGTGAACTGATAGTGATGAACGAGCTCACCGCTATCTTTATTTGTGTCTGACTCTGTTCAGCCAGCTGAATTATATGCAGCCACATTTGGAATGGGCATTGTTTAAAGTGATAGTTTAAACTTGACATTTATAAGGGTTAATATGGGAACTATTAATATGGATTTTTCAGAAGTTGCTATGTTTTTTATTTATTAGAAAACTATTTACAGAACAGAATTTCAGATCATTTGTGATCACAAGAGTAAGAAAATGAACACAGCTACCTTGATCTCGAGTACCAATATTGTCACATTTTACTCAGATGATACTTGTAAAAAAGTACATTATTGTAACATTCAAGTGTTTGGCTCAACTGAATTTAATGGATAAAAATGGTGGAGTGCTCCTTTAAAACAAAAGTATCACAAAAAAGCAAGCAAGCGAGGCAAGCAAAGACTGAAATACTCATCTGCTCCTGACCTTTAGAGGGAATTGCTGTGTGACCTCCGGCAAGTAGTGGGCACTACCCTTCGACTTCTGCAGCGACACAACCAGAAAATACTCAAAGAGAAGACGCTGGTGGAGCTCCTGTTCCAGAGAGCTGTTCCTGCTGTTGGTGCCGTTGTAGTGGGCCTGGTTTGGCTGGCTCAGGATGGACTGGACTGACACGAGACGCTGACGATGAGCTGGTAAATACAGTAAGTACAATGTGGTTAAAAATTTAAGATGTTAAAAGATTTTTAAAAAGAGGAGACCTGTTGCAATCTACCTTTGGCTCTTTCTTCAGCTTCACTCTCAGAGTCACTGTTCTCGTCTGATACTGCAAACAAAAATCAGATTTCTTAAGCCAAAACTCCATATTTATAT
Organism: Plectropomus leopardus; assembly: GCF_008729295.1. Lineage (NCBI taxonomy): Eukaryota > Metazoa > Chordata > Actinopteri > Perciformes > Serranidae > Plectropomus > Plectropomus leopardus. The sequence goes on from NC_056484.1 coordinate 16,796,895, forward strand.
TATGGAAATGAGATAAAAATTAATAATATAGTTTCATGTCAACATCATCACCTCTGCCTGAGCTTGTCTCGGCGTAATGATAGATCCTTCGTAGATGTTTCTTCCCGATCCGGGCCTCGAAAATGCTATTGATTCTTAGCACGACCTGTTTGCAAAAATGACTGATTCAGTGTAAAGAAATACTACAGCATGATGTCATTTCTCATGGATGAGATTAAAAAAACGATGGATAATATGTTGGCATCTATTGTACAGAGGAACCTGGCATCCACACTTTGTTTAACCCTTTAACAACTTCAGTTTTCTTGTCATTCTTGTCAGAGTTCAAAGGCTGAAATCACTGAAACATGGGCAAATTGGTTTAATTAAGCTACAAGAACACACACGCGCGCGCACACACACACACACACACATTCTTTTTCATTTCGTTACTTTTCGTTACTCAGGTAATTTTCTTTTTTCCTTTTTTTGTTGCTATTTGTTGCTAATTTTTGGATAACTTCCTGTTAAGCTGCACATTGCTGTCTTTCTATGTTTGAGCAAGAAATCAAGCCAATTTTCTCAGGTTTCAAAGTATTAAATGAGCTTAGGATAAAACTTCTACTTTAGTTCAGGGATTCTGAGTGGAAAAAACATACAGCTGTAAAATATGAACTCAGACACACACCGTTGGTATCCTGCGGCAGGTGCGGCTGTAGGGATCCCCGGGCAGCCAGGAAGTGTGTTCGGGCGCAGTGGGAGTGGAGGGAGGGCTGAGCTGAGGTGGAGATGAAACCCCCCCGCTGCTGGTGCTATGGGGCGAGTGGTTGCTTCTCCGCAGGTCCAGCAGCTTAAAGCTCCTGCCTGAATTCTGCCTGAAGAAGCCAGGCCTCGACATCTGTAAACAAACATTTCTACAGTCATTATATAAGAAGAGGTGTCACTGTAAAGTTTTATGCTCAGCTTCTGTCACAAGAACCTTGGTAGTATCAGCGCCAGGAGAGGAGGGCAAAGACTGCTGGGAGCATTGACTCTCCAGCTCGATGTCCTCATATGGGTTTTCTTTGGATGAATCTGCAAGGGAAAAAAAGATGGCAACGTTCACCATGTTAATAGGACCTTTTTATGCAGTCCTAAGGTTCCAACAATATTAAAAAGGCTATTCTGATAATCTTAGACTGAAGCTACTAGTATATCCCACATTTGTAAGTTTGACCTTATCTGTTCTTGCAAAATATCTGTATTGCACAGTCCACATCTTGGAATTGAAGGTAATAGTCAAACAGTTTGGGAAATATTCTTACTCCCCTTTTTTGCAAAGAGTTAGATGAGAAGATCAATACCACCCTCATTTTTGTTTACTCAAATTTGAAGAAATTCCCACGAGACTTTATTGAGACATTGCGTTCACGAGAATGAGACAGATGCATGGTCACAGTGACCTTTGACCACCAAAATCTAAGCAGATCGTCTTTAATTTCAGGTAGACGTTTGTGCCAAATCGGAAGGAATTTCCCTCAAGGTGTTAATGAGATATTGTGTTCATAAGAATTCACTAGAATAAGGTGGACAGACATACACGTCATATGGACGTAATGCAACAGATGTTGCCGGTGCTGAGGCACAAAAAGGGGAAATTAGTCATGCATAAAAGAGGTTTCTGACCTGCAATGTCTTCATAGTGATGCTCCTGAGATGGTCGACGAGAGAAAAGTGGGCTAGTTGACCCTGCGAGGTCTTCAAACTCAAAGGATTTCCTGTCATTGTGAACAAAAGTTCACATTAGTACAATGTGCTTCTAAAGTATCAAAAAAATGTGTTGAATTAAGATATATCTGAATAGATGGTGTAACACAGTGATACTCAATTTGACGCCTGCAAGCCAAATCTGGATCCTGATAGGGTGCCTGGTGGCCCCCAGCTATTTTCTAATTAACAATAAAAATGAAGTGTTGTTTATCAAAGAAATTGCCAGTGGAGGATCCTCCATACCCCCTTCAGAGGTCCTAGCTAAGCACCTAAGGTCCTAAAATCATAGAAACGTCCCAAAATCCTAGAAATCCTAAAATTCTAGAAATGTTCAAAATTCCTAGAAACGGCCAAAATCCCAGAAACATGTATGGAGCTGCTGCAACTGGCCCTTGGCCTCCTGTGTTTTTGCAAAAGTGGCCCCCATGCAAAGCAAATTGAGTATCCCTGGTGTAACATCAGGTCTTACTGCTGCTACGCCACCAAAACCTTTGTTCCCTCTTCACCTGTTGACGTTGTCTCGGACTTTCTCACCCCTCGGCCTCCCATAGACACCAGAGGGAGGTTTATAGGCAGTTTTTGTAGAGAAGGAGGGCAGTGGGGGGAGGTTTCTCTGCTCTCTCCTCTGACTCCTCCCAATGGTGGCGTTAGCTGGATGCTCAAAGGTGCGTTGTGGTTTGGGGACTGGGTTGATGGGGGGCGCCCCCGGCTCCGTGTACACATTCTCCTGGTGTTGCATCCCTTTCCCTGCACCAGTTTGACCCATAACTACCTGTTTGTCCTTGTTAGCTGGGCAGAAGTAGTTTCCAAGCTCAGGAGGAGTTTTGCCATGGTTCTCCCCCATAGCCTCCAGGTTTTTAAAAAGGGTGAATACTGCTCTTTTCTCCTGGCTGCTCTGTTCAGCTGATCTCCTTTCATTGCTTCTCCTCAACGTCCCCACCGGCTGCTGCACTGCTGCTGTAGGAGAATGAGGCCTTGATTCCCTAAGCTTTTCTACATTCTCTTTTTCATAAGCCTGCTTTTCTTTGTGACTGCTATCCTCTCCTTTTTGGTTCTCAGTGGGCTTGCTGGTCTTAAACGTCCCTCTTTGCTGTTTCCCATTTTCAACAGGTGAGCAAGGCCTTGAATCGACAAGTTTTCCAACATTCTCTTTCCCAAGATTTTCCTTTTCCTTGTGGGTTACTCTCCTGAAACTCTCTGCGCTCTGCTCATCAGAAGTTTTACTGTTTTTTATGAGGGATTCTGTCCTTTTCATGGTGGCACACTGGCCCAAAGAACCTGAGGTAATGAGTGAATTTGTGGGTTCCTTCCCCTCCCACAGAGAAATCTTGTCCTTGATTTTGCCTCCATTGGATCTGGGGATCTTGTTGCCCACCAAGAGGTTGTTTTCATTGCTGTGACGGTCAAAGCTTGACCTCCTGTGAGCCATCATGGGTGATTCCTCCCTCTGGTTGTTCAGGTTGTCTAACGGGGTGAAGGGGAGTTTTGGTGCCCCCTCTCTCTTTGGCCCAGCTTTCTTGTTTTCCACCGAGGCAGTATGAAGATCACTTCTCTCAATGGCACAGCACTTCTTTACCCTAAACATACAAAGACAGACACTTTTTCTTGGTGTTACAAAGTTACAAATTAATATAAAATATAAATGTCAAACAATAAACATGCTCAAAATGAAATAAAAAATTTGAACATTTACATTGGTACAATTTATAGCATTGACTCTCAACCAGTGTACTTAGTGTTGCAGAGTAACTCAGCTAATTTAAAATAAATAAGGATTACAAATTAGTGTGATTCTGATCTCAAGTAAGTTAATTGTCACAATAATCTGGCTGCAAGGTCGATGATTTTCCTTGAGCTACATTTGAAATGTTGCCACAGGTTGGATTTTCTGGATACTGGTTGCACTCATATAGTACGTAAATTACATAAAAATTCATATTTTAAATGATTTTTTTTTTTTTTTTTTACCTTCGACTGAAGGGGATTAAGTTACGGCTAATGAATAAATGAATTTATTATTCATACCCAAATCCTAGCAGTCTGGGCCTGAGCTCATCTGAGATTGACTAATACAAAGTGGAAAAGTGTGCTGTGTTCTGACGAGTCCACATTTCAAATAGTTTTTGGGAATCATGGACACTGTGTCCTTCCAGCTAAAGAGGAAAAGGACCATCCAGATTGTTATTAGCACAAAGTTCAAATGCCAGTATCTATGATGGTATGGGGGGATGTTAGTGCCCATGGCTTCATGGGTAACTTCACATCTGTAAAGGCACCATGAATGCTGAAAGTTACAGGTTTTGAGCAATGTGCTGGGATCCAGACGACATCTTTCAGAGGTGTCCCTGTAAGAAAATGCAAAGCCACATTCTGCATGTGTTAAACAATGTGGCTTCATAGAAAACAGAGCAGGTACCAGAATGAAAATGTGTGGCGCATTTTTAGGCGCAAATAATAACAACAAAGACCCAGATTTGTGAGAAACTGAAGTTGTATATGAAGCAAGTAAAAGAATTTCACTTTCAAAACTTCATCAATTAGTGTCCCCATGTCCCTGTCCCAACTTTTTTTGAAATGTTCCACAACCATCAAATCCAGTATATGTCTTATGTATAAAAAACAAATACATTTCATCAGTTTAAACATTACATATCTTGTCTTTGTACTGTATTCAGTTGAATATCGGTTGAAAACGATTTGCAAATCATTACATTTTTAGATCATATTAACATCTATTTTATTTTTATTTCTATTTTTAAAATTAAAACGTACACATTTTTTGTCCCTCAAACACCCATTTTTGCCCCCGACACAGGTCATGGGGCAAAAGACGATGTTATCATTACCAGAGCCTCCTGAGCTTCCCAGTATGGTCACTGAGACTGCTAGTTAAGGGACGCTTTTAGTCTTTCTCTGGCGACAGTGGGAAAAGTCAGCCTGAGAGTAAATGCCAGAGGACAAGGCTATGACCGAGCATCTTCTTCTCATCGGCCTCGCTAAATAAACACATACTTGGACCGGGGCCCATTTCATCAAACTGTTATATTTTAATAAATAAACAGGAGGAAATGGGAAGCCCTAAGTTGAAAGACCTTTTCTGACTTCTCCTTAATGGATGCGATGAGTAAAGGGCAACCCAAATCATGTTACTTATTTCTCAGGAGGATTTTGTGAGGAACGCGTCCACTTCTTAAAGGGAGAATGAGATAAAACTATTGTGATACAAACCTGTTGACAGTGGAGTAGATGCAGTCGGGCGTGATTGTCATTCTCTCAGCAGCCGCCATGATTACTGCACACCTGAAACAGAGACAGAGAGGAAAGCATCTTAAACCAGTCAGTTGATTTCTCTTAGCATTTTTTTTTAGCTCTGCTAAATGTGGCCTTCAGAATTTGGATATTAACAGTTTTATTTGCATCCTGTTTGGCTTGGCTCCAGCGGACAATTAGTGTTAGGCTTTTTCACTGAGACTAAATATCTCTGCATATACTTGAAGGTTTTTTCACACCATGCATCAACATGAGACTAAGATCCTTGATAAGACTGACATTTTAGGCAGTGTGACCATTCATTCACAGCTGGTAATGTTCGGTATTCAGGGGCCAGCTGGGCAGACTCAAAGAAAAACACGACAGCCAGCGACTTAGTCCCACTCCCTCGAGCAGTTCATCACACAAACCAACATTTCAATAGTCATTAGGGAGCTTTTGCATGATCGTCTGTCATATCTCTCCTTGATGCTCCTCATTCTGCTGCTTTTCTCCTCACAGGAGACCAACCTTCACTCTGTTCTCCTCTTCTTGCCTCTCACACTTGCACATCTCTAAGGCCAATGTTTCAAAGTTCAGCAGCCTCTAAGATATTGCTTGGAAATGTCCCAGCTCTGAGGCTGTTGTCATCATTTGTTTAGATGATATGTAGTCTAAATGACAGTGTGCATGAGCAGAGGGACTGCACGCAGCCCTTAACGGCTGATTAGCTGGGAAACGGAGTTAGATGCGTAGTTACAGTGATAAAGACAGCAAGCCACCTAGAGCTGCATGATTAATCAAAAGATGCATAAGCGGTTTCACTTTTTATCTTGCTAGAGGTTGCTTTTACTTAATACATACGCCCAGATGGCTTCCCAAACAATAATTTCTCTTCAATAAAAATGCCACATTTTATTTGTATAGTTTTTAAAGTGACTATGGAGTAAATATATGACTCACTTTCATTCAGAATGTAATATTCTCCAAACCTTACTCAAAATATGAGACAGTGCAGCCTGTTGGAATATCATATGCGCATTACATTTTGAAACCAAAGCATTTTGGCTTGATTTCTTTCAAAACACTGAAACAAGGCAATGAGCAACTTAACAAGGAATGACCCAAAAATTAGCAAAAATAAATAAATGAATAAAAAGTTAGGCCAACAAGGAATTTACCTGAATTTACCTGTGCTACTGCACACACACAAAAAAGAAAAAAAAGTGCTGAAATAAAAATAATAATAAATAAATAATAATGACAAATATTTTTGTCGGTAACATTTTGTTTTGGACAACTTTCTAATAATTCTCTCTCTCTCTCTCTCTCTCTCTCTCTCTCTCTCTCTCTCTTTAGTTAAATTTGGGATCATTTTGTTGTCACCTTTTCTCTTTTTTTTAACAATTTGCAGGAGCAAGTAGCTCACTGCCTTTTACCCATGTTTTCGAAAGAAATCAAACCAGTTTGCTCAGGTTTCAAAGGTCTAAACGCTTGTGAAAGGTGTCTGAACGCAGCACAATAAAGCTGATGTCGATGCAGCTTTCAAAGGGTTAAACACACGAAATAAATCTACTTCTTACCTCCTTCTGTCGTACAGTTTCCATGTGTTCATTAGTGAAACTGGAGCATGATGCAACCGATGCTGCTATAACAAAATCCATTGGTATGACCTCCAACCGCCACGGTGCGGTCCAGGTTAAACTGTCTGCAGAAGGTTTTCTAACGTGGTTTAAGCCTTAATGTGAGTCATCATATGTTTGATTGAGTGAGAATAGAGACTCCTCTCCTTGTGTCTTCTCCAATCTTCAACTTTCATTCACTCTTTCTCTCCCCACACACTGGATGTGACTTCCTCCCTCCCTCTCTCTCTCTGTGTCTAGCTCGCTCCTTCTTTTTATGTACGTCTCTGGCCCTGTCCCTCTCACATTATGAACAAGCTGTGTGGAATGACTTAATGTCTCTAAATACTGACTGAAACTACTTCAGTGCCATATTCTTGCTTATTAGCTGCAGTCGGGAACACATGGATGTCATGGTGTGACATTATTTCCCTCCAAATCTGAAGTTCGTTGGAATTTACATCACAGCTGCTTCAGAGCTGCAGTTGCTCATGCAGCTGTAGTGTATAAGCCCACCCTCCCTGCCCCAGGGTGTAGGCTGTATTCACTTAGATAGAAATGAATTAGAGAGTCTCAATGGGATTTTTCAAACTGCAAGTAAAAAAGAAAATGACACGAGGCTTCTAAAAAATGTTACATCCAAAGAGAAACCAACTACTGATGAGTGTTTCTCAACTGTCATGTTATAACTGAAGTCAAGAGATGACCATAAATTAATATCCTACAATTTCAGAAGCATGATTTCAAAAATCAGTAAAGAAAAAAAAACTTATTTGTACATATGTACATATATGTACATATTACATATTTTAATAATACATATTTGTTTGTTTGTTTTTTAGCTTAAATTTAATCCTTCTATATCTTAGAGCTGCAAAAAAAATATAAAAAGAGGAAAAACAACCACATAGAGAGACAAAGTAATGTCAGAGACACAAAATAGCTACATAAAAGGTAAAAACAACCACAATATGACACAAAGCAACAGGTAAAAGAAACTAAACTATGTTAAAGAGACACAAAACAACCAGAAAAGAAAAAAATGTTTAAGAATAACTACATACATAAAATAACTACAAAACAACCACAAAGGACACAAAATATTGTTACAGATACACTAAATGACTACAAAAAGACACCAAACAACAACAAAAAGAGGCAAACCATGTAGGAGAGGTGGTGGGGCCTTTTGCATAGCCATGCCCGAGGGCTCATTGTCCCATAATCTGCCCATGCTGCATTGCACTTTAATATGCATATTCAACAATGAAACCTTTGAGTCCTTTTATGATGCTGTTGATTTTATATAATACCTTGTAATAATTTAACTACAATGGCAATTTGGTGCAACGTCTAATCTTATATAACATGGGTCTTCAACAGGAGGTCAGCAACCCCTAGGAGGGTCCTCCGATTTACTGCAGGAGTGCTGCCAAATTATTGTTTGATAATTTTTCAAAAATTGTAACAAAATACACATTAACACAAGTCCAACATATTATTGGCAAATCAGCCTGCTCAATTTTATATATATTTATATTGTATAAAATGTTGCTATAGAACCATCTCTTAAAAAATGGAGCCGACAAACAGTTTAAAACCCATATATATTGAGCAAAGCAACTTTTTTATCATTGGAAAAAACACTTACCAGTATTAAAGTTCAGTGCTGGATGTCTGTTGCAGCGTCAGGCAGTGGACTGGAGTGTTTTTGGCGGGGCAGTTTTTAAACTCTGTGACAGGTGAAAGCTGAACAGCTGCTGTCTCCTGTCCTCGGTTGATCAGGCCTGTTGTCCCCCTCCTGTCCTCGGTTGATCAGGCCTGTTGTCCCCCTCCTGTCCTGCTGGTGGCAGCAGAGCGCCGCTGAGCTCCACGCGCAGCAGCGCCCGTGACACAGGAGGAGTCCTCAGCAGCAGTAAACACAAATTGTTGCCACACCGAGAGTAACGCAGCTAACGGCAACACGAGCAAAGAGGTAAGAAAACATTTTGTTTTATGTGTGTTTATTAAGAGCACGAAACTGTAACCGGCAGCTTTTTCTTCGTAGGTGTGTGTTGTGATTTTTAAACGTGTAACGGACCCGGAAATGTCCGTTTAGCTTCAGGCTCTTTCAATCCAGTAACGTTAAAACTAGCTAACGTTGTGTCTCTCAGTGAGGCAGAGATGCACAGCTGTGGGAGAAGAAGTGTAAAATGCTCCCTAAAAGAGCGAGAAAATACAAAATATTCCATTAATATGTGTTCATTTACTGCTGTACTACAACTAAGAGATGAGTGGTTCTTCTACGAACCATTTAAATCATTCCCTTCACATTAAAGTAATAAAAACAGAGGTACAAACAAGGCTGGTCTGAAATCTGCAGAAAATTAATGGCGTCCTTTGAACAGATCCTCCTGCTTACATGTTCGCTTTTAGTTTGGTGTGTTGTATGAAGTGTACAGTGTCATAGTCCCACCTGTCAGTTAACATATCTGCAGGGCTTTGAAAATGGCCACCGGCCAGTACTTTTGCAGGTGAGCATTTACCTGCCTGTAACAGATAAGATGGTGTGTTGCTAAACGAATGGTTACATGCTGAGACAGGCAGAGGTGGAGTTAAAAGAAGTACATCAGGTACTGTACTTTTACTATACTGGAGGTACTTATCTTAACATGAGTATTTTCTTTCATGACACTTCCTACTTTTATTCTACTACATTTCAGAGGGAAATATTGTATTTAACTTTAAAAGTTTAGATTTTTGCATTCAAAATATATGAAGAGCTCATAAATTTTTTGTTGTTGTTTGTTTTTTAATCAGATAAACTATGCAACAGTACCCAGTGGAGCTGAAATGATTAATTAATTGACAGAAAATTAATTTAATTGCATGAACCGCTTTAATGCAGGATCTGTCCTGCTGAGGTGGATTCACTCAAACTTAGGTCGGACACTTTGTCTCAAAGTAAGTGCTTTACTCACTCCCTCACTTGCAGCCAAGTTAATAGCCAGGATTACGTGGGTGGAGTAACAGTCATGTGAAAAACTTTGGCTGATGATGAAATTATTCATCTAGGAAATGAAAGTGCGGCAATTGACTTTCATGTCAGTATTTCTCAGACAAGTGGTTCCCATCATTTTCGACTTTGGCCACAAAATAACGGCATAAACAAGCCACATTATAGACAGTTTATTTGTCAGTATCATAAAAAAAAGAATGTTTGTTTGCATTAACAGTCACATTAATTTAGTCACTGTACCAGTTTTCACACCGCAGTAACCTCAGCTCTTTTCTAAAACACAAGTCTAACCAGTTCCACACTGTTAAGTGCACAGATTTCAAATCTGGGGGAGTGACAGCACCAGTAGTGGATCAGTAGTCAGTATCAGCAGATACTCCAAGCTGAAACAGACTCTTATCGAGACTGGAAAAGGTAGTAGAGTCTTGTGTAAACACCATGGGGCATTGCACCCTTACAGCTGAACAGCCTGGTGGGGGAGGTGTAATGGTTTCAGAGGCAGGCTGCACACACTGGGCCCATTGATACCTGTGGGTGCCAGTACACACCCCAGCATTCAGACCAGGTAATCTATTCATATCATTAATTCCTCAAAAGGATGGATACTTTGTACAAGCTAGTATTGCCTTTTCTAGTACGGGATTTATGGAGGACTGGTGGAATGAGGTAAAATAATCATGTGCTGGTCACTACAATCTCGGGTGAACTCAAACAGTGCACACTAATCGTTGGGATGTTACACTCTTGAATTTTCACTCATACATAAATATAGTAGTTTTATGTTCTCAATCAACCTTCAAAGGACTACTAATATATTGCTGATGTTAGTATTCTGCATGAGCTGTTAAGACTTGAATTTCATCTTGGGAAACAAAAAAGTTTGTCTTCTCTTGTCGTAATATTTTGTGTAAGCTGTTGTCCGGTATTAGTACAGTTGAGCATTTTAACACTGATTTCCTCTGCTGTCTTTTCTTTGTTATTCCCCAGTGATGTGCTTGTCATAGTGGAACACTATAGCTGAACCCCCTCCCTGTCCTGTTGCCGTTCCCCCTGAAGACCTCCACTACCACCACCACCTCCTTTCTCGTCCTCCATCTCCTCTTCCTCCCCCCAGCCGCCCCTGTGATGCCTCCCTCGTGCTGTGGCTGCCTGTCACAGTACACTCATCATCATCTGGTTGCCTTCCTCCTCACCTTCTTTAGGTAATCTAGGTCATCTTAAAGGAACACTTCACCCACAAAATGACCATTTGTATACCATATGTTGAATTTTTGAAAATTCAACATATCAACATATTCAAAAAATTGAAAATTGTTGATGAATTACAGTGAACGGGGTCCAAGTTTAACATCAGCAGAAATGTCATCTGTTTGCAAATTCTCACTCATGCTCATGCAGAATAAACCAGACCTCATTTCTCTAGTTGCATGTTCAGTTCTTCACAAACACATGCATTGCACAAAACCTTACAATTTAAAACACTTCTGCAAAAACAGTCTCATAAAGCATTGAGGCGACTCAGTGGAATCCACACTACTTGTAACTGTAAGTGTTTTAAAGAAAAAGGTTTTCGCAAAAATGCAAGTATTGAGAGAAAGTACTGAGCATAAGACTTGATAATGAGACTTGTTTTATACTGCACGAGTTGTTTGAGTGTTTGTAAATGGATTTTTTTTTTTTTACCAATAGTGTCCTGCATTTTTGGATTCTTTTTTTTTCACCTTGCAAAGAAGCATGCAAGAAAAACATTTTCTTCACAAATTTAACCTAAAACAGTGAGATAAGTTGATCTACAAATGGTCAATTTGAAAAGAAAGTATTCTTTTAAAGGGCTTTCTCAAACCTGCTACCATTGTAAATGTTAGTTTCTAGATGACCCTGTGATACCAGACATGTCCTCAGAGTAACTGGAAACCCAATGAAGGCTAGACAGGTACAGCTGACCTGTCTAGTATGACTTAATAAGACTTTTGTGTTTTGTTTTTAAGATTATCATCAATGAGCCTATTTCTTTAGTTGGGATTAATTGGAAAAAGTCCATTCAAGTCAAAATGATTTTTACAAAAAAAAAAAAAAACAACAGCTAGCTACTCAAATCCCAGTGAGACAAAAGAGCAAAGCACAAGAAGGTAGCAGAGCTGAACAAGAGGAAGCCACACTGTGAATAAATATGAGCTGTAAATTTAGGTGAAAGGTTTATCAGGCAAGGTTAACCCAGGCCAGACGAGGTCAAGATAACATGGACAATAAGTACTGATTTCCAATAGGCAGGGTTGCCACACAGGTTAGGGCTTAAAAGTAGGGAAAATGAATTGTAAAACTTCTTGTTGTGAAAATAAAACAAAAATAGGAGATGCTTTTATAACAGTCATGTTTCAATAACATGTTTGCATCAGTATTGCTTTTTATCAAACTCATTTTATATACATTTATTAAACCCTATTCATGGTGGATGCATAGCAGAGTTAACAGAGCAAGATATAAATTTAATTTATGGGCACCCAGTAAGTTTCATGCCATATGTTGACGTCAGTCAGTGCTGTTAATCTTTAATTACAGTAGATGTGGTATCACACGTGTGCGGTCATATCAAAACACTGCTATCAGGAGTAAAGTGCCGTCTGCAGCAGGGAGCAGCACGCAGTGAAATCTGCTGTTCAGCAGAAAATATTTGGCTCACATAGGATTTCAGACATTTGTTGTGTCATAGATAATGATGTTACATTCCAGTGTTTCTTGTAATTTTTTTGCATAATTGAACCACTACTACTTTGGAATTTAACCTTCTTCATGCCTTATGTTACCCTAGGTAGCCCCAGACAACTATCACTAGGTTATATAGTGTATTATGATATTATTATATAAATAATTACCATTTTCCAGCCATTAGTACTTAAACCGATGTTGAACAGAACAAGAATTTTTGTGCCGGTTTATTTACCAGTGCTCAGCATCCCCTCTAGCTGAAAACATTTTATCTATTCACACTGCATGGATGGTTTAGATGAATCTCTGTCAAATTCCTGTTGCCTTGACTTTGCTGGGTAAAACTCTATTCTGTCTCTCTAGCTATGTGTTGCTACATGCGTCCAGGAAGACGTTCAGCAATGTGAAAGTCAGCATCTCAGCCCAGTGGACGCCGTCTGTCCAGAATGGTAGCGCAGCAGCTTACTCTCCTGGCGAGGTACTGAGCAGCAGCAGAACATTTAAACGTCAGTTGTAGATAAACTGTATATAATTTACTGTGTTGTTTTGACCGCGGCAGACATGGGAGGACAATCGTCTGTTTGCAGATGAGAGGCAGGCCACTCTGTTCCTGGGAGCCCTGGACTCCATCTTCCTCTTCTCATATGCAGTGGTGCGTAGCAAACATGATTATCATGAGTGTAACAAGCTTCTGAGAGAAGTGACTTCTGCTACAGAAATTTCGATCTTCATGTGTCATTGGTGTCACTTTGTGTTGGTCCTGTCCACAGGGTCTGTATCTCAGTGGTGTGATCGGGGACAGAGTGAACCTGCGCTACGTGCTCTGTTTCGGCCTGTGTGGCTCTGCTGCAGTGGTGAGTACATAGACTTTGTGCTCAGCTGTGTGTTTAATTCTTTTTAAGATTTTTTTCTTTTGTTAGTGTGAAGTGGTAAAGTTTGCATGCTTTTGATGAATAGTGTCTCAATTAAATATGAAAGACCAGTTAACATTTGTTTGCTAAGGAAGCCCATTTACACCAATGTGATGGAAAAAAGGGAAAACTAAGTCATTATAAGGAGAAACATTATCAAATGTATGACTCAGTAGCTCAAAATGTTGAGTTAGTATCTCAAATTCATGAAAAAAATCTCAAAATAATGACTTAGTATCTCAAATAAATTAAAACATTCGCAAAATAATTACTTAGTATCATAAACTAATGAAAAACTTTCTCAAAAAAATGACTTGGTATTTCAAAATAATGAAAAATGTCTCAAAATCATGAAAAACTTCTCAAAGTAATTAGCCTTATAAAAATAATGAGAAACCTGATCAAAATAATAACAAACTTTCTCAGAATAATGAAAAAAACATCCTAAAGTAATGAAAAACTTCATCAAAATAATGACATAGTATCTCAACATATTGAAATACTTCTCAAAGTTGTGAGACAGTCTCTCAAAATAATGAAAAACCTTCTCAAAGTAATAAGAATTTTAAGATACTCACACATTATTCCAAGAAGGTTTCCTCATTATGGGCTTCCATAGTTCCCAGTACATTGAATAGTTTATCATATTTCTGGAATACAACTGTGGCTGTCTGTGTGTTTGCAGGAGTTTGTGTTTGGCACTCTCACTGAATGGCTCCACATCTACAACATCTATCTGTACTGTGGGCTGTGGGTGCTGAACGGCCTGCTGCAGTCAGCCGTCTGGCCCTGCGTGGTTGCCGTCATGGGCAACTGGTTCGGCAAGACGGGGTGCGTGACATTCCTCTGTTTACAAAACCTGCCTTTATCTGACATTTCTTCAAATATTACAACTGCAACATCTATCCAGCCTAGAAATATTTAGTCATGCCTGTCAAAAGGAGCTTTATGATACACACCCACACACGGAAACACACACGCTCACTCTCGCACAATGACATTCATTCACCGGGGCTGCGGCCATAACATAGACGCCATTTAGACCCGGTTTTCCTCAGCGACAGGACAGAAATTGCTAAATATAAAAATGGCATAAGGCTGAGCTACCTGTGACGTTGTGTTTAGTAAAATATCGTATGTTCTGAAGTGTATTTATCTTAAAATTGACCAATAAAATGATTTTACATTTATAACTTTTTCTAATTGAACTTTATGATGTTTTCCAGTCGTGGCTTTGTGTTTGGCCTGTGGAGTGCTTGTGCCTCTGTAGGCAACATCCTGGGGGCTTTTCTGGCTTCTAGTGTGCTCAAGTATGGATATGAGGTAAGAAACACACACAAACACACACAAACACACACACAAACACACATTATTGAAACCTTTAACCACAACTAAATGCTGATGTAGCGTACCATATGTTGCTGTGTGCAGTATGCCTTCCTGGTGACCTCAGTGGTGCAGTTTGCTGGTGGGGTGGTGGTGTTCTTCGGCTTGCTTACCTCCCCAAAAGAAGTCGGTAAGGACAGCAAGGAACATGTCAGAAAAACGTGTTGTTTGTGTAGATTCAGTGTTTCCAGGTGCATCCCAACGTTACCTCAAAGTGCTACTGAGATAACAGCCTAAATTTTCAAGATGAAATCTTAATTCCTGATTAAGTGTTTTTATGTGTGTTTGCACTGCCATTAGTTTTTAAGCCTGACTCTATGTGCACTTCAAATTGACCTCATTCCCACAGAAGCCATTTTGAACTTGGAATAAAAGCAGTTAAGTGTCTTGATTGCCTAAATTGATTGAATTTGGGAAAGTTAAATGTGCGTTTGTGTGTGTCAGGTTTGAGCTTGGAGTCAGAGACTGGATTGAGTCCAGTGGAGACGGACACAGACAGCCACAGGCCTCTGATGAGTGACGAGGAGGATGAGGTGGAGGGTGAGGTGTACGGGAGAACACACCATTCCGTTCAGCAGCCGGACGAACCTCTGGACGAAACTCCTCGAGCCATCGGCTTCTGCCAGGCTTTCTGTCTGCCTGGAGTGCTACCTGTGAGTCCACATCTCGAGCAAATCAACAGAAATACATCTCAACAAACGGAGATTAAATGACAGAAATACATGTTTTTGTACTGCAGTATTCACTGGCCTATGCGTGTCTGAAGCTGGTCAACTACTCCTTCTTCTTCTGGCTTCCTTTCTACCTGAGCAACAACTACCACTGGAAGGAGGCTGAGGCCGACCGCCTGTCTGTGTGGTATGATGTCGGAGGAATCATCGGTGAGCAGCAGGGAGATTTAGGCATTTTCTCCCATACTTCATTTAATCATAGTCTCGTTGAAACTGGAGTTGTTTAAAAATGATCACTTTTTTAAAGGGATATTAATACTGGTACGGAATAAACCCACTTGATTTCATTGGTTGTTAGACCAGATCATGTTCATGTGTCAAAGCTTTTTTGTTAGATTAAAATATAATTTTTTTTATCAAATGCACTGATGTGCATTTAATCTCACCCCAAATTATTGAGTAATATCTTATGTAGTTCACTTAGTTGTGATAACCTTTGTACATGGACAGACAGAGATGTGATCAGAAAAAAATATGTAAAAAAGATTGAAAAGATAATAAATTATATATATATATATATAATATATATAATTTATTACATTTTCCATCTTACATATAAATATATATGTGTGTGTGTGTGATAAGAAAAAATATATATGATAAAATTAAAAAACAAAAAAATGGAATAAACTAGAATAAAATTAATTAAGTAAATTAATTTTAAAAATTGTAGAAATAGAATGTAAGAAAAGATAAAACTGAAATAAAATGGAGAGATGTAATAGTGATACTAAAAAGTACTAACAATCTAAACACAAAGCTGTTAAATGTATACCTAGAGTTAACACTTCCTGATACAGCAACACTACTACAAAAAGACCCCAGTGTCCTGAAGAACCTCTCACTGTACCTAAATCATATAAGTTATATTCTCTGATCCAGGAAGCTGACCACAGTGGCTTGTTTACTACAATGTTTTCTAACCTTATTCACAATTGCTTAAGTTTGCTAAACTTAAACATCCTTAGAGTTTGGATTTCAGCTGTATTTTTCTGTCCGTCATTTTGTGTCCGTGTCAGGAGGGACAGTTCAGGGTTTGATTTCTGACTTCATGGGAAAGAGAGCTCCAGTGTTGGCCCTTAGTCTGCTTCTGGCGATGGGATCCCTGGTGGGATACAGCCGTGAGTATATTTTATGGCTAGTTAATAAATTCATTAACAGTAAATCAATCGGCAACAGTTGACCAAAATCTAATTCTATTAGGTTGATGTTGGTATTACTACAGCATCACACTTCTCTCTCTCTCTCCATCCTCGTCAGACTCACCTAATGACCAGGTGATAAACGCCGTGCTGTTGGCTATAACTGGTTTCTTCATTGGCGGTCCATCGAATATGATAAGCTCCGCCATATCTGCTGACCTGGGGAGACAGGAGGCTCTGAGGGGCAGTCAGGAGGCTCTGGCCACTGTCACTGGTATAGTGGATGGAACTGGGAGTATTGGAGCTGCTGGAGGACAGGTGAACAAAAATACAAGATATTATATACGGACAAACTGTTTGTTATTAGAGCTCGGCATTGGTTCACCTCTATCAATTCCGATTCTGCCGATAAAATCCAGTTGTTATCGATTCTTGACGATGATTCAAATAGTGTTTGGGGACAGAAAAAGAACAGCTGTGTCAAGAACTTGGCACATTTAGTCTGTGATCAGTAAACTGCTCATCCACTTTCTTTTGCTCATCTCACCTTTATGGTGGAAGTGAAAGGAGTTTCTGTACCAGAGGGGGGGTCTCTGAGGATGAACAGAAGGATGGAGAGGTCTGAGCTCATGTCTAAGAAAAATATAAATTAGTTAACATCACTCTTTGACCCTTCAAATAAAAGGCAAATGTCATCTCATCTGCTTTTTATACCAGAGCATGCAGGTAAGCTTGCACTTTCAAATCTACTTGTTTTTACTTATCGTCAGGTTATGTAAGTATTCATCGACTTGTCGGTTGACCTAGTTATGTAAAAAAAAAACAGTTTACAGAGGTGGGGCTGTTGCATTATGAAATAGTTACATTTTCTGAATGGATGTCAACTATGAGAGCACTGCAGTGGTTTTACTTTGGACTTTATTTTTGCAATATCACTTTCATAATGATAAAATTTAACTCGTGCATCCATTTCTCTGTCATCCTGTAGTACCTGGTGTCCCTTATTAAGAGCAAGCTGGGCTGGATGTGTGTGTTCAACTTCTTCGTGGTCATGGTAAGATGATTGCCTGGAATTCCAGTCGGCCTTTTTAACAATGACATTTTGACATGTCACAGTAGGAAAAGCACAGTTAATGAATAGAGACATTGTTAATGTTATTAGTAACAAGTGTCTTTCTCCAACTATGAGACGAGTCAAATTGTTTGGTATTTTAACATGGGATTTTTTGGGGATTGACTCACTTTTGGAGCCACCAACAAGTGGCCATTAGAGAAACTGCATTTTTTGGCACTTGAGCTTTGGCTCTATTTTTCAGCCTGAGAGGTTGCCACTCATTAAAACACTTTGACACCTGTCCTTTTGGGTTTTTTTGTTACAGACAGGGGGCAGCATTGTGTTCATCACGCCCTTGCTCTTCAAAGAGGTGTGTGCCATGTGGAGAGACAGACAAGCGCTGCGGCGCCAGCTGTGAAAGTGTCAACATCTGCCAGCGGTAATGATCCTACTCTCTCAGTGACAACAGAGCTGCTCACAAACGGTACCTTTTAGGTGAGTTTTGGGAGGTTGAAAGATTTGTGGGATGATGTTTCTCACAGAGTTCGAGAGTTAAACTCCCACAATGACCACTGTTTGTCTATAAACACCAATGTAAGCAGTTAGAGAGTCTTGGAGCACAATGCTGAAGTTTTATCCACTGCCTAAAAGATAAAAAAAAATGTAGATGTACACTTTTTTAGTGTGAGGATTTAGAGGTTGAGCTGAAGTGCCTGATTGAAAAAGGCTTTAAAAGGGACCTCGCTCTCCAGTCTGTGATTTGAGGCCTTGCAGGGCCATCACAGAATGTACCACTGTATATATTTTAGGATTGAAATGGATGTTAAATGTAATTTTTTAAAAAATGTAAATGCATCTTAAATCTAGTTGAATGAATTTTGGCCTTTTAAATCAGAGAAGTTTTTAACTTCTTAACTTAAAGATCAGGCCCTCTGAGACAATTTGGGGGTTGGGATTGCCTGAAGAATGTGAATAATAACTAATCTAGAAATTTATTGTCAGCATTTGTAGATATGTATGATAGTCTTATTGTTTTTGGTCAAGATAATGAATATTGCACTGTAGTATAGTAATCAAATTGAATATTTTAGTTAGCACTCAGATCTTAGCTGGGTTTTGGGAAACTTTCACCTTTCAGCCACTTGATTTCCCTTATGTACAGTTTTGTGTAAGAAGGGTTGGAAACTATAATACTGTATGTGGGGACTGGTTCTCTCAATGCTGTATATATGTGTCAATCATCGACCGGTATCTGCTCATTCCTTTTTAAAATTTAAGTGTCTTAAGTCACACACTATCGCTGTGGAAACCTACACAAACAAAAACTGACTGACACATGATGAGAAAATCTACCCTTGTCTCGTCTTACACTTTTAGTTTACAGTGCCGCATGCCTAAAGCACATTCTGGTGCAAACTGCCTACTGACATTGCAGAAGAACAAGTTTTGCTTGTTTGTAGCGAAAGCTGCATATTTGCACGCTCGTTTGAGGAATTTGAATCTGTTTCTCAACAGATTCATTATTGATGTTTTTAAGGCCAGTGGAGGTGAAGTACTTGTCTTTTACATTATTACTGCTCATGATCAGTGTGGAAAAAATGATCATACTACACCATCCGTATGCCAGTTAATGTTTTGACAGGTTGTCTACTTAACTAGACACTGTCATCAGGAAACAGCCATCAATTTTGTATCATTTTGGTTAAATCAATAACAAGAGCCCAGAAACTGGGGCGCCTAGTAGCTCATTTGGTAGAGCGGGCACCCCATGTACAGAGGCTACATCCTTGCTGCAGTGGCCGCAGGTTTGATTCCTGCCTGGGCACTTTGCTTCATGTCATCCCTCTGTCTCCATCTTTCATGCTTATGCTGTCTAATAGAATTATTTAATTAAATACTCTTTTTTTTTAAAAGTAAGAGCCCAGAATTTGTAATTTTCCAGCCACTGAGGCCAAAAAACACAACGGCTAGTTTGCTCCGTTGCTTGAAGATCATGTAAAGTGTTTTTAACATTTATGAAGTATGACAGCGAGGCATCATTGTGTCATCATTTCTGGTATGAGATGTTCTCCTTCTGCTGAACCTCAAGCACTGGAGCTTAAAATGAGAAGTGAACATCCGATGTCTCTGAACTTGCCAACTGTAGCAGAATGTAAATTGAAATTTATGTGGAATGTGTAACACTATCTGTGGTTTATGTTTTATTTTATTTTTATTTATGTCTAGTTTTAACAACTGTAAATGCAAGATTTCATTTTAAATAAATGCAAACTGCATTTTGCAAATTTTGTTATCTAGACAATATCTTAGATAAGGCAGTTATTGAATAGGTGAACTTTTCCCCCAAATTTAATGTAGATGTTTTTCAGTAAATATAAACAGAGACATTAAAGCAAAGACACCCCACCCTCCCCGGACACACACAAACTAAATAAATTAGGAAACAAGTAAATAAATAAATATAGAAATTTTAAAAAATGAAAATACAAAAATATTGTAATGCTTACGATGAGATGATAGTCAAAACATTTTAAAAAATATATGTATATATATGTATATATAATATACATATATATGAATGAACAAAACAAAAGTTAACAATATATTATCTGAAAACAGAGGGCCAGTGAACTGTTATCACAATTCAAACCACTAAATAGTTTACCTCGTACAAATTTATACTGCAGATATACTACATATTAACATGCATACATATTTATACACACAAACAGGCATATGAAGCATAGCGCATATCTTCTTTTAGAAAGTGAAAAAACAGGCTCCTCAACAGTTCTACATCGATAAGGCTCTTACTCCAGTTAAAGTACTTTGTGTTACAAACACATGCCCGGTTCTTGGTCCAGATAACGAAAATCTAAAGGATAGTTAAGTCATAAGAAAGAGATTTACTATAGCAGTTTGGAAAAAGATAAAGGGGTGGCAAGTGTATATGGAGACTTTTTTATTTTTTGTAATACTTTGATCTGATACATTGTGTTTTCTTTCTGAACGTTACTAATTATAGCTTTTAAGTTTTATTAAAGGGAAACTTTGCGGATTTCCAACTTGCTTTTTATCGTAACGGTGTGGGTAGTATGATAAACGTCCCTTCATCTGACCAGCGTCCAGATCTCCCTGCTCATCTGCAGGCAGATGGCTCGAGGGATGTTGCTCAACCAACGGATTGTACTTTGTCATTTTTGTTTGCCCTTTACCATTGACTTGGAAAAAAAAAACAAAGGGTATAGAAGCAGATCAAGAGAGAGACCCGACACTCATTCTCTCTCAGACCAAACTCGAACGGTAAAACTGGGCAAAAGCAGGTTGCCATATTGTTTTCTGTGTCAAAGCGCACTGCGTGACCCACCAAGCAGGAGCATTTACGGTGGATTTCATTTGCACTGCGATGTCGAAATTGCCAAGTTTCATAGCATTACAACTGGAACGCCCCCTGAAGTTGGATTTCCAACTTGGAAAGTTGGAGAAACTTCACCAACTCTGACCTCAAAATCCCAATTTGGCAGCTCGAGGCTTCAATAGTAGTGAAAGTACTTTTTATTAGTTTTTTGTCTTGTCTTTGTGTCTCATTAAAACAGTTTTACACACAGTGCTGTCCAGATTCTATCTGTGGACATGTTGCTCATTGTTGCATGTGCAAAATACAGTATAATGTGTTGTTAGCAACTGGTATTGCTAGTACTGACTATGCTGGCCTGAAGTGGTATTGTTAACACTAGCTACAACTCGTAATGCTAACAACAGCTTGGTTTACTGACTTGTTATACTGGAACGTTATCAACTCAGATGTCATTCCCAGATCCGACCTCTAAATTCGGAGGTCAGTGGGCTGCAGCATTATTGGTCCTGTACAGTGCAGTGCTTTCTGGGAGTTGAAGGTTTTCCACTTCTTGAGTGTAAGTGAATGTCACAGCACTTTTTCTGTTTTCTCGTCATTTAGTACCAATTTTAAAAGTATTTGTGTCTCTCTACTGCTCATACAGCCCAGTTTCTTAATGAGTTGCTTTATGATTGACTGTGTGCAATGTTATTAAAATCCCACCAGGGGGTGCTACTAGTCTAGAAAAAAATCTTAAATACCAACCTCTCTGCTTCCCTTAATAGTCCGTGTTTTTTTGTTCGCTTTTTTGCTCTCAAACTTTATTGAATACATTCAACACATGGATATTTGAGATTATCAGTATACACGCAATTTACAACATATTTCATATTATAATAAATTCAATTGCACAATAAAGAAAATGAAAGGAAAATGCAGAAATATAGCAAAAATAAAAATCTCCAGTGTCTGCTTGACAGATGTAATACAACTAAAATGTCTAACTAATCCAATAGTTTTTGCTAGTTTACAATTACTGAGTTTGAAGTACATTATGAACTTTACATCAACTAAGAAATGAGATTTTTTT
This sequence comes from Plectropomus leopardus, assembly GCF_008729295.1. Taxonomy (NCBI): domain Eukaryota; kingdom Metazoa; phylum Chordata; class Actinopteri; order Perciformes; family Serranidae; genus Plectropomus; species Plectropomus leopardus. Next base: position 16,818,849 of record NC_056484.1, read on the forward strand.
AAAAAATGAGTAATATATCTATCTTTATTAGTGTGATAGCTTTTCAAAATGTTATGAAAAGCAGCTTTTTTAATCCATGCATGTTCATAAGGCTTTAAACCTTTTAAAAAAAACCCAGACAAGTATTTTGTAGTTTGTATCAATCTCATTCATTCGTTTTATTATTTTGAGCACGCTATATGAAAACAACAATATGAAAGGCAACAGTGCACCAACAACCCAACAATATATTTTCTTTACAAATAAAATCAAAAGGATATGATTCTGATCACATACAATTACACTTCTTACATGTTGCAAAGGTACATAAAACAACATTAAATTACAATGGAATTATTACAAACTGTGTACAAAGATTATCATACATTCATGCATATACAAAGTTTTAAAACAAAAAAAACCGCTACATTTAGATATAGCTGCGACAGGTGAATTACGAAAGCCAAGTTTGCTTGGACACAATGAGACACTAATAGATTCGTCTTGACATTAATCATTTTTAGTTTTTCTTGATCTTATTTTTTCCACCTAATGAACTTGAGGAAGACTAACAAGGCTACAATGAAAAATGTTAGAAACTCTGTTTAACAGTTGGACAAGTCTGAGGGAGGGAAAAAAAATAGCTCAAGAAATTCCTAATCTGTGCCTCAGTTTTTCAATGAGTAGTTGTATGGTTTTTTTTAAGATTACCATAAAAAAATAGTTCTCTTGTCAACAATGTTTAAAGTAGTGCAAAGATATAGTTTCAGAAATAACAGTTAGTTATACCAAAGAAAATGGGGAATTTAGAATTATATCCCCACATAAAAAATGATACAAACTCGAAATAAGTTAATATAGACTTTGAAAGTTTCGTCTGAGAAGATAGGTGCACACAAACATCACACACTCACACACACACACACACACACACAAAGAAAAGCTGACAAAACAAACAAGTAATTCTGACTCATTTAAAACAATTCAAATAGCCATGTTTGCTGTTTTTAGATCTGTGAAACATCGCCTTGTTGAGCCCTGAAAGAATTAACATGATTATGAACGACTGCTTTCATGCCGATTTCTCGCAGACTGAGGCGGTTGGTTCCTGAAAGACTGGCTGAGAGGCTTTAAAGAGGGGCGGACAAAAGCGAGTCTGAATCGAAGGCCACTTGTCTGGCTGGAGAAATCCTTTGATCTAGAGGGGGTCTGAGACGTTTTCTCGTGAAGTTTCCCTTATTAAAGTTTGTCCCTTTTCCCCGTCCTTCCCCCCACTGCTATTCCTTAGCTCTTACTATTTCTGGGGGAAGCTGTCAAAGCCAAGTGAACAAAAGCCGCCTAGCCACCCCCCCAGAGGGAGCAGAGTTTCCTCTGCTCGGAGCTGGGGCCCCGCTCTGACACACTGACTCTTTTACCTGATGTGAAACTCTACACGAAGCGCTGAACCTCGACAGCTTTTACCACATCAGAATAATAAGCCCCCACCCCCCTTGTTTTCTGTCTCAGTTTCTCTTTCGCTCTGTCGCCTATAGACACAAACAAGCGAGGCTGCGTAGTTTTTTTTGTTTGTTTTTTTTTTTTGCATTTAACTTGTACATTTATTTTACTGAATTACTTGATGAGGTAGTAAAGGTGGATTAATCCTATGGCTTTTTTTCCATATACAAATTAGGATTACTGTAAGTAGGGAAAAAAGTAGGAACGTCCTATCTGAGTCACCAGGGGTGGAGCCTGACATTGTAAACACTCGGGCTCAGCCAACACCTTAGGGTGGCCATGGGTATCCCCTGAAGTAAGAATTATGGCAGCTGTAAGCACTATTTTTAAGCCATTTGAGAGAGCAGAATCTGTAAGTAATTTGGGAAAAACATGATAGATGCAAAGTCAAAAGTCATCTATTTTGTATTTAATTGTTCTACAACAGTCTTCATCATTCTGAATGAAGGTTGAGGATGAGTAATTTAGACTCCTGCCACCTAAAAAATCAATTTTAGGTTAGCCTACAATTTGGCCCAAAAAACAATACTAATCTTAGGCCTATTTTTGTTAAACTCTGCTGGAGCAGACTTCCCAGAATGAACGTTTGGCTTGGTCATATTAGACTTCTTTTGGGAACAGCACAGATTCAGTGCTTTTGGGAAAACATCCAGGGCCGGATCCCCTGAGGCCACCCCTGACTCCACCCTTGTCAGTCACCAAAGCTGTTACTTGAGCAGTTGTGGTGTGTTTACACTACATATTTTAAGATCTTGACATGTTTGTGACTCTCCGTGACCCCATGACTGATCACTCAGTGAGCGATTGATGTGTTTCTAATTTAATGGCACCGCAATTTCTCTTTGGTTCAACTGCCTCAGCTGCCACAATTTGTAGAAAAAATAAAACCCTCAAGATAAACACCAAACCCACACATTCACACACAAACACTTATATGCATATATACACAAACACTTATAGAATGTCACGGAGACAAAAAAAAGTGAAGCAGCTCTGACTCTTCATGTAAAAAAAAAAAAAAAATTACCAAAAGTTTAGGTTTCTCTGAGCTGCAACACAGAGATCAAACACTACACTCCCTTCATGGAGAAAAGAGGCGTATTTAACACCTACAAGACATCGCATGAAGACAGAGTGGAAAATGCTACATTATTACAAGCATAAAGCTGACAAAACACACAACTAAATAAGGTATGTTCTGGTCTGTTGCCAAAAAATATATCGATTTTTACAGCCCCATTATGCAAATAATACAAAGCAAAAAAAAGGGAATATAACTTGCAGTTCGTATATTTGTTGTTAATATATATATACGGCCCGTATTTTTGAGTGGCAACGGTGGAGTGAACATGAGCCACAATGACTTTTAGTCTACGGCAGAATTTAGGGGCAATGGCACAGGTTTCCACAAACACCTTATTTTACCTCGTTTTACACATTGCTTTTTTTTTTTTTTAACTTATAAGTTTTTTTTTTCATTTTGATGATTTAGACATCATGAATAATAAATAAATAGTCACATTTGAATTTAAGTCACTGTTGGACAGGTACAGCCGCATTACCTCATTGCTGAACCTCCACCGTTGACCTTTGCACTGGAGCTAATCACAGTCACGCTGCCAAATTTTGAGCCCTGGGTGAGGTTTTGACCTCCGGCTTGACTCGTGCTATCAGAGCCCTGTGGTGAGACTAAAGGCTAAGTGTGGTACAAGGCCAGGAATAGTAACTCATCTAATCAAAACCTCTTATGACTTTTAGCAAGAGGGAGAAAAAAGGCAGAGGTCAAATACTATCCAAGGCCTGTTTAGAACAAAATTAACCTCTTAAAACTAGAGCCTGTTTTCTTTTAAGAGTGCATTCAAAATAACTTCACAGTATAGTCAAAAGCTGAGGAAAACAGTATGTAGAATATATATAATATTCATAATTATCAACAAAAACCGTTTCTAAAGTCTAAGCTTGATTAACTAGGAAAATGGTAGCTTCCTTGTGCTGAAAGTTTAAGGTATATGGTGTCAGAGGAGTTTTTAAGCCCATGCTGAATGAGCTTGTTGACAGTCCATTACAATTTGCTACATATATACATATGATATGACACATATCTGTGTGAGGTGAAGAGGGACGCCGACCACAAAGTGGTCGTCACTGTGTCTAGTGCTGCTCTACTGCCGAGAAGATACTTTGTAAAGCAGAAGCTTCCTCTTCTTCACCTTGAAGAAATCTGGAGAGTGAAATAAGACAGCAGAGTCAGAAAAAAATCAGAAATTCACATAACTAAAATATGCCCTAGTTGTCATTTTATATAGTGTATCATTTTTATTATATATTACTAAGAAATAAAAACTATGTTAAAGGAAAAGTTAGACTTGTTCTCGGCAAGACAGAGAATAAGCATATGGTTGGTTTACAGGGTCATCCCAGTGAGTAAACGGCTGCTTTTGAGCTGTAAACCTTCTTTAACATTGTTAACAACGTTAGCTCTGTCAGCACCGTTAATGGTGCTAACATAATTAACAATGCTGAAGGGGTTTTGTGGCTTGAAATGAAACCGTTTCTCACTAGAGCAAGTGGCGTAGACTGCAGGGCAGAATCAGGGTTCCGTAGCAATTAGTAGCGGTTATCACCAAATTAGTGACACCACTAGTCAGCTCCCACCAGACCTGGTGGGTACAGTTCAAAGCGGCCAAGGCTAATGTTAGAAAACCAGTTAATTTGAGGGGGTGGGCAGAGAGCACTATTGTCCACATTAACACAGCTAGGCGACTGTCAACAGAAAACAAAATGAAAGGAAAGACTTTGTCACAAAAAATAAATAAACAAATTCACCACCTCTAAATGGATAATGCTGTGAAATGCAGCACTGAAGTTCACTGAGTCAGTGGAGTGCCAGATTAAAAAGAAAGGACAATTGTGTTTCACGGCATTTTGTGTTAAATTTTTTAAAAAATGTAACCGGTCAGTTGTCGCTTCATGGTTGTAGGGCTATCAAAAGCAAAGTTATTGAACTTAATCCCTAATAGCTTTATTGAAGATATTTGGCGGACTGACCTGTGATGGCAGACTGTCTTCGTTTTGCTTGCCGTTGGATTCGGTAGCACCCCCTCGTGGTCACCTCCAGGTACTCATCTCCAGAACCAGATGAGCTGCTGGACCCCGGGGAACTCTCGCCCGACGAGGACGACGTCCGCCTCTTGGTCACTGGACGTGGCACTGGCCTAACCGTGCAGCTGCGGTAGAACGCCGGCACATCCTGGTACTTGAGCTCCTCCCACTCGATGTTTGAGCCCTCTCCTGGCATTTCATTGTGGAAATCGAAGTTCCAACGCTTGTTGGCCACCTCCACGTTCATACAGAGCAGCCGCTGGAAGTCCTTCTGAAGCTGCTGGTGGTCTACGGGCCCAAAGAGATTCCTCCGCACCGGCCCCACCTTCAATTTCAAGGCCTCGATGCCCCCCAGGCGTGAGAGCTCTGGGTTAGCGGCTGCAGCTGGTCCTGCTGTTGATGTTGATGGAAGGGCCATGGCCATGTCCCTGTCAGAGAACAAACACAAAGTGTTAGAGGAGGGCAGAGGTTGAGTGTGAGGCCTGCAGAGTTTCATTGAGGTGTGATCTGGGTTTTACTGGCATAAATTACTTGCAAACATACAAGCTATTAAGTGCCCAGATCCCCCGACAAACCGGCAGTATCTGCCCAATTGGGCGCCTTTGTGTTTTATGTGATCAAATACATGTGTGCCCTAACCTGCTGAGTAATTACTACAGCAGCAGGTAACTGAACCAACACCAAATAAATCTCCAACTAAATCCACTGCCCTGCCATGTCAAAGTGAACCTGATGCTCCACCTGCTCTGGTGTCTGCCAGTCAAAGGTCGACAGTGAAGGTCAGCAGGTCACATATAGAGAAAGAGCCCGTGTGGCCTTCTCGTGAGGAATGTTTCCACATACCAGAGCTGCTGTCTAACACGTTAAATTAAACAACACTGTTGAATTCTGCATTTGATTTTTACACTGGTAGTTGATATGCTACCAAGCTTCTCCAGCTTAATCACATCAGTCTGGACTATCTCTATATACGTCGTGTGAGATATAGTCCTATGTGTAGGTGCATGATAACCACATCCCTTTCTGACTCTCTTCTCTCTGTGCCTCAGTGCTTTATCAGCTGTGTGTAGGCAGGAGCAGAGGACGATATGTCTGGGATGGGCAGTAGCTACTTTAGACTTGAGAGATATATGGTTCTGCTGCTGATCATATAATACTAGACTGTTTAAGGTCTAAAATGTTGCATTTTTCTGATCTCAGATCAGGGATCAGCAGCCACTACTGTCACATGAGACAAAAATAAATTAATCAAAACCTTTTCTGGTGCTGCAAAACATAATCGAGCCTTATAATAAACGCCTGTCATACATGTTGCAAATTTGTGCACATTTTTTAACTAAATCAACGGGGTTTTTTTTATGGGCAAAATAAAAATTAAAATGTCTATCAAAATTGCAGGAGATGCAGTTTTTTTGATAAAGGTAAAATGCTTCATTGCATACCATTAAAAATTAAGCATTGAGCTCCTAGAGAGATGCCCCACCATACAAAACATATTACAGACGTGAGGAAAACGTGTTTGTTAAATGCAGACCCCAGCAAAGATCTCATCATTATATATATATATTTATTTATTTGTTACAATGAATGCAAAATGTACTATTGCTCCTAAAATTGCAACTCGTGCTAATTGCAAACAATCACAGAATGATTATATATATGGTGTTGGCCAAGTTTTTCCTTAAATAATTAATTTTTTTTTTTTTTTTCATGCCATGCCCCCCCCCCCAAGTTTACCCACTAAGAAGGCCTCAGACCCTCTGGGTTCCCCAGTGGCAAATTTAACTGGTTTATGTTAATAGGATTAATTGCATATTTATGAGGTGATATGCATCACTAACAGAAAATTTTGATCACATTGATAAGGGCCCTAAAGTCACTTCCCTATTTATATCTTTTGATCTTTTCTTTGATCCTCTCTTGTGTAGGGGCCAAAACATTATAACAGTATCATTCAGTTAATATTGTGCTTAGATGGTGCATATACCTCAATAAATTTGCATTTCGTGAAATGATCACAAAGTTAATGTGGCTAAGGGGTGTGGGAGGCTGGAAAGGGGCCCCGCAGTGGGTTAATCCGGCCCTGCCCCAACCAGAGATAGTAGGCTACAAAAATATCAAGAATTATAAACTGAATATTGTCGCTATAATTGCACAATTATCTAAAGACAGAAAAGAGAAGTGTGTAAGGTGACTTGTAAAAACAATATCATGCCATCATATCAGATATTAATGACAAGATCAGCGGGAACACAGAAGTAAGAGGCTGGTTTGCAAAAACACCCAAGAGGGGGCCTGAGGGGGGAGGTCAGGCATTGCGCAAGTGTTGACACGTACATAACATATAGCCAGTAAAAAAAAAAAAAAAAAAAAAGACCACTTTCACCAGCCAAACAGCCTGTAATTTTACCACGTCTGTCTGCTTGTATAATACATTAAAAACCATGTGTTAGAAACCACAGCAGGCGACAAAATCAAACGTTTTTTTTTAAGTGCATCGCACTCTAATCATAAGTAATAATAGAGTAAACCCGCACAACTTTAATTCCCTCGATTATGTTTCCTTTTAAGCTAGATAAATATCAAAAGACTTGATGCAACAACACAAAACCAAAACCGTAATTGCTTTCATGCACCAACAGGGCTGCTCTTCGAGTGAAAGTTGTTTGTGTCGAAAATGAAGTGGGCGCGGTATGCAGATCAAGTTACGGTGGTCGGTGTACTCACTTGCAGAAAACACCGAGGAAAAACCCTTAATACTCCACTCTAAACTCAACAGAAAGTTAAAACTTTAAAAATGCACCAACTGTGTCTGGAACTAAAGCCAATAACCATGTAACGACGAAGAAAACAACACCGAAAAGCTTCACTTGAGGGCTTAACTGTGAAGTTTTGAGTGGAGAAAATACTTGGTGACGCAGTTAGATTCGCTGCGGATGTGGGTCAATGAGATGCGACACACAAATATCTTGTCACTCATATTACACACACAACAGCCACTTAGTACTCATTTGAATAATACGACCAACAACAAAAGATTGTTAATTGACATTCACACAAGCAGTAAATAATTTAAATGCGCGTTAACGACTGGAAAAGCGATAAAAATCTACTAAAACTGCGTCAAGTTTGTCTTACTTTTAACCAAACCTGGCTAAAATAACACCAAAAACGAGCGACTTGGTAAAGTACGTGGAAAAATAGTATCTTTAACAAGAAATAGACAAGGAGAAATACATAACTGTCTCTTACCATTAGTGTCAGTGTCTAAAAGTATTCAAAAGTTTGACGAGTGTTTCGTCCAAAAACTCCGCACAGTTAATCCACGTAGAGGAATGAAAGGTGTCTCTGACAGTCTCGTGGAAACACACTGTCACGTTGAAAGGTTTTTAGGAGGCACTACCCACGGGGAGGGTCGCTCTTGTCCCCCCTTATCTGTGACTTGTTGTTTATGGACTCTTAAGACAGCGGGGACGTCCTCCCACTCGAGGACTCAGTCACGTGGTCTCCATCAAAACACTCATTGTTGGAGCGCAGCCAGGACGTAAACACACTAACTATAAATCCTTACTGCAAACAAACGCAACACGAGCTCATCGCTGCAGAAGTGCACAGGATATCCAAAATCCATCAATAAAGAAAAGCATAAAACTTCATGAAAACGACTTTAATGAAGAAATAGGCTATAAAAGGTGTTAATAAAGATTATAAATGTGTTCTTACCCTGTTATCATGATGCAAAAGTCTCCAAAGTCAGTCTGTTTGCTCCTGCTGTAGACCTGTCGCTCCTGCACTCCGTTGCACTCTGTTGCGCCCTTGTGCTCCACTTCTCCTCGGCGCAACCAGAAGTAGGTCAAATATCTTGGCAATGGCGGCCATTTCCCCTTCTCGCTCAAATGTGACACACATTCTCGTGTTGTGCTTGCATCACGTTTTGTTTTGGCACGCAGCCCTCCTCCAAGGGTCACGTTGAACTGCAACGTGAGCGCGGGACAGGCTCCTTTATAACTCCTTTTTTTTTCCACCACAAATTTACCACATCCACATTTGGATATGTGGTTAGGTCCGTGAGGTGGGAAAAGAAAAAGTACCCAAATGTTCAGACTGTGACAATCACGTGTATGAGTGGAAGAAGTGAGGAGGAAATACTGTTATTCTCTATTTATAACTGCAAAAAAAGTTTAGGACTTCTTTACCTCTTAACTGACTGGTGCTTTCTAATGATAAATCTAAATCAAATTAAGCACTACAGGCAATTAAATTAGTTTTACTTTTCAAGGAAAATGGACTAATCTGATTTGGAAGGCACATGATACTTTCTCTTATCAGTACAATACTGACAGTGTACCCTTGTACTGAAAAATCTGTTTCTATCGGCACACATGTAATGATTTATTTACTGTTTCATGCTTAATGTACCATGGTGATCTAAAGCTTCTATTTTGAGTTCTCTAATAAAAACACTAGCCTGATGTTTAACTAGAATATATAGAGTTGAATCAATTGATAATTCCACAGAAAATTATTAGGCAATATTCATCAGTTCCAGCCTTTCAGATGTGCAGAGATGGGACCAAGTCATTGTTTTACAAGTCACAAGAAAGTCTCAAATCTCTGAACCCTAGTCTCAATCTAAGACAGGCAATTTCCAAGTCGTCTCAAATCTAGACTGGCAACATTGACAAGTCAAAGCTTCCCTAGATGCAATACCATCTAAAAAATAGCATAGTAATATATGAAATTTACAAGAATTAATGCTTTTTAAAAATTGTATTTTCTGTTAAACAAGTTTGTTGAAACATTTCTTTTGTATGTTTCTACCTTGCCTTGTCTTTTATGTAAATGTTGTACAATAGTAAATAGAGTACTTTGAAGCAATACATGACATTGTCGACTTTTAAATCTTTAGGCCCAGGAGAAGGTAATTAAGTATTTTCAAGTTAAAAAGCCAAAGTCCAGGTGACATCCCAAGTTATTAGTGTTTAAGTCTGAGTCAATTTGCAAGTCTTTTTTCTTTTTTCTTTTTTTTTTTTAATCTGATCAAGTTGAGTCTTTGTCATCAAATTTGTAACTTGTCTGACTCAAGTCTAAGTCATGTAACTTGTGTCCACACTTCTGCAATTGTGAATATTTGCTACCTTTTATTTGATGATAATTAGCATATTTTGGGATTTTGAACTTAGTTGGACTCAATTTGAAGGCATTTGAATGTAATTTGTGTTCTCAGAATTTGTCAGAGGCATTTTTCACCGATTTGCCAATAATTGATCAATTAGACAACACAGAAATCAGTTGATTAGTCTCCAATAATTCAAGTTTGTCTCATTTTGACATTTTTCAAAAGCAGATAATCACATTAATCACCATAAGTATCACACACCTCTCCTTCTTTCTTACATTGGACTTTTCACCATTCAGGCTATTTTGTAATATCTTTATTTCCAATTCCCGAATGACTGCTGATTACATCATGTTCACTTCCCATAACACTTCCTACACCTGTCACAACACTTGTCTTTGCTTCCATAACTATTATGAAATACTGTAGGTTCTTCTTTCCTATTGTAATTGAGAAATAGATGTCATCTTTCTTATTATTACATAGGTTCTCAGTTACATGTGTCTCACATGGGCAGTGGCCTTATTGTTGCATAGCTTTCCCGTGACACAGTAAAGAAGGCATTTGAGAGGCCTGACGACCAACGCCCCTCACTCAGAGAGGTTATTCCAGGTTGTACACACTCCCACTTACTATTTTTACACAATAGTCAGGACTGGACTGCCTCATACAAAATTAATGTTTTCCCTCTTGAGACACAAATGCAAACAGCATTTATGTAGGTGGTTTATGAGATGCACTGCTTTATCATGTGAAAGCAGACAGCAGCAACGGTGGAGCAGTCATTGTTTGTGTGCTCGGTGTGTGACAGTGGCTGACAGAGCCTAGACGTCATTACGTCACCACCATGGAATGTTTCTTGGTTGAATTAAGCTATTTTCACATGGGGAGGCTTATCAGAAGTTCAAGGCAGTTCAGTAAGAGGCTAAAACAAAAAACAATTTCCCCCAAAGCATGTAAGTGAGTTTATGAGTTTCACAAAAATCACAACTTGGAATGACAAGGGACTGTATGGAATTTATAGGAGTTGTTTATGCTCATATTTGGTATTTCAAAAAGCAAGATCTTATCAATATACAAACAAGTCAAGTTAAACAAAATGTTCTGTTTTAATGTTTGAGAGACAGAGAAATGTATATAGCCCCATCAGCAGGTGGCATATTTTGACTGTGCCTTTCATAACCACAGTAGAAAAATACAAAGTGACAAATGACAAGTGCACCCCCCCTTCCACAAAAACATGATAGTAGCAGAGGACTTTTTATTTTGAAAAAATAATAGATAAGGAATAGTAATAATAATTCATAATTGTAAGACATTTACACACAAATGAATGCAGAAAAGGCACTAATAGGTACGTAAAAATTCACCAGAATGCAAGAAAAACATTTTCTTTAAAAGTGTCCCTCTGGTGCTCTCCAGTGTGGGGACGCAACTAGTTTAGAATTTTTGAAGAAATCTGCGTCACTGAGCAGGGTAATAATTTTAGGTATTTTATATCTCAATGTTGTTTTGCAGATAAAAACATGCCTACACATCTCCGTACTCGCCTTTGTGAAGCTCTTAACAGCTGAAACACGTTTTTATGTTTTACCTGCCAAATAGCCATAAGATACTACAGACTTTTTTTTAATAACTTACCACTTGAATGCCTCAGATTTTTCAGCAGTTTGTATCTATTTTGATCTTCAACAAAAGAGATAAAATACATAATGCCTCCCGTTTTTCACCCCCAATAATTGCGTACAATCCCTGAATTTCAAAAAAATGTGATAATAGTTTCCAGTTGATCTGCTTCTTCACTGATCATTAAATCAGCACAAACTCTTATTGCTTTCCCACATGCTGAGTTATTTTAGGTCTCTCCCATCGTGATACATAATAGTCAATTAGGGTTGTGCCCCAGTTCCCTAATTCCTCACTAATCTCTGTTTCAAGTGGTCTTTATACATTGTCATATTTGAGGATTCATCAGTAGACAATGCAGCCACAGCAGCATGATCCTGACTGTTTTGTCAGCCCTCTGACCTGTATTTACAGTCAGATTAGAGTTAGACATTAAATTCCTAATCCTCTTCTTGTCGTCTGCAGTGCTGTGTGTGTTTTGGTGTGTCGTCCCCCCTCCCATCTTAAATCCAGAGCTGTATGCTACAGTTGGTTACAGTCATTAAACCTATTGTCTCCCCTCCACGGTCAGTGCCCTTTGAATACATTAGCTTGTTTGTAAAACAACAGTCACACAGTTACAATGTGACTCGGGTCAGAAGACGATGTGCTGGGGGACTGTCAGGGGGCTCTTGTGTTACACAGGAAAAACAATTTCAATTTCCATTCAAATGTTACTGATTCACTGGGTCATAAAACAAACAAAGGACACGACAGAGAGGCCATTAAGAAGCTGACCGAACATACAGTATGTCCTACTACTACAGGCTTTGTTTTACAAATGTATGTAGTTTGAGTGTTAATTAGTTGGAAATTATGTTTAACATAATGGATTTTGGAAGACAATAAGAAAGGAAAGAAAATGATATAAACAGAGTTTGACAAAGCCCCATTACAGAATGCTTTTCAGAAAATAAGTGGAGCCGTTACTATTGTGTATTCTTGCTAGGATGAAAAATTAACAAAAGATGAATTAATAATAGATGTGATTTTAATATGATTTACAACCAGATACTGTTATTTCAACACCTTAACAAGGTTGTATTATTCAAAGGAATAGGTGGACATGTGCTTAGCTTTCTTGTCAAGAGTTAGAGAAGATTGATGCTGCTCCTTTGCCTTTTTTTTGTTAATACACACTAATTCTGAATTTGATCCCTCCCCCTAAGTGTTTGACAAATGAGGACACTAATTGCTGAAGTTTTGAAAGTGTCATTCTTTCCCATTCTTGACTTCAGTTGCTCAATAGTGGACAGTCTCCAATGTTTTATTTTGCGCTTCATAATGTGCCGCACATGTTCAGTGGGGGACAGGTCTAAACTGCCTACAAGTCAGTCTAGTACCACCAACCATTTACTACGAAGCCACGCCGTTGTAACATGCAGAATGCGGCTTGACATTATCTTACTGGAATAAGCAGGGACGTCCCTGAGAAAGACATCATCTAGATGGCAGCATATGTTTCTCCAAAACCTGTATGAACCACAGATGTTACAGTTAGCCGTGGTGTCATAGGCACCAAAACACCCTCATACCATCACAGATGCTGGCTTTGAACTTAACAATCGGGATGGTCTTTTTCCTCTTTAGTCTGGAGGACACATCATCTATGATTTCAAGAGACATTTTGAGTTGTGGACTCATCAGACCATAGCATACTCCTCCACTCTGTGTCAGTTCATCTCAGATAAGCTCGGACCCAGAGAAGTCGGCGGTGTTTTCGTATGTTGTTGATATATGGCTTTCACTTTGTCTAGTAGAGTCTTAACTTTTGAAACATTTGTAGCTGCAGTGTTGAGTTCAATGACAATGGTTTTCCAAAGTGTTACTGAGCCCTTGTAGTAACATCGTTTTTACAATTAAGTCATTTTCTAATGCAGTGCCAACTGAGGGGTCAAAGGTTATGGGTGTTTAATATTGGTTTTCAGCCCTGCTCCTTAAGTATAATATCAACTCCTGGTTGATATTATGGATTGTAGATGGTAAAATCCCCAAATTTCTTAGAATCGTATGTTGAGGAACTATTGGACTGCAGTTTTTCACAGTGTAGTGAACCTGGCGCCATCCTTTCCTGTGAACGACTAATCCTTCTGAGGACGGCCCTTTCATGATACTTTAATGTCTTTACAGTTAACATGTTTACCTGTGGATAGTTTCAAAGAGGTGTTTTTTGAGCATTCCACAACTTTTTCAGTCTTTTGTTGCTCCTGTCCCAACTTTATTTGAATATGTTGATGGAATCAAAATTAGAATGAGTGTATATTTTCATAAAACAATTAAGATTGAATATCAAATATTTTCTCTCTGTACTGTAGTCAATAGAATATTGGTCGAAAAGGATTTGCAATTCACTGAATTCTGTTTTTATTTACGTTTTACAAAGTGTACCCACTTTTTGGGAATCTGTTTCGTAGAAGTAAAATACGGCTTTGATTAAAGTGATTGCGCAGTTCGACTGCTATAAACAAGGAGAGTGTTTTCATCTTTGATAGTGCATGCTGTTGGTTTCACTCCGGATGAGACAGAGGTTTCATAAAGCTGCAGGTCAAAAGTCATTGGTTAAACCAAAACCTTGAAACTGAGTTTGGTGCTGTAGATGCCCTTTAGTGAAACACCAGGAGGATGTAGAGCGAGTACCATGCGGTCGTCTCACTTCGACAGGAAGTCTCTTTGGTGAAGGGGAAGCTGTGATAGAGTGCACAAGATAAAAAACAGTGGAGAGGAAGTAGTTGGTTCACAGGTGCAGTGTGGGGGTTTCCACATCCTCCTGCCCTTCAGCAGCAGAGGCATATACCGAGAAGAGGTTCACCACAGACAGGAGATTGTTTGCGTCAATCATAGTTCACTGACGCACCACAACAGATTGCCAGCAAGGATAAGAGATATATTTGTAGAGAATTACTGAGAATTACAGCAAGATAGCAGCAGAATTAAAAGAGAAAGAAAGGAAACAGTGTCAGCTCGTCGTTCAGTTGAGCTGTCAGAGCTGTCCGTTATGGTGATTTAAGAGGTGGACGGCTTCACACTCACTGGTTTACTTATACACGCTGGGAGCATCACTTAACACCTCTAAGCAGCTCATACTTACACGCTGACACACATGCACAAGTATGAATGCAGATTCAGTAGATAGTGATCTGACGCAAAACAAGCTATGCACAGCAGTTTTTAAGCCTACCTGTAGGCTTAAACAGAGCACCAGCTATGTTATACGTATGCAATAGGGATATGGGAAATTGATTGAGGAGCAAGCATGGCATAAAGGACTACGTTACCCACAAAAGAAACATTTAAAGACAACTTTATTTTTCTCAGATGCTACCTCAGTTCATAAATAATACCCCCCTTCCACCAAAATTAGTAATTGTATTAATTACACAGTTTTTGTAAACATAGGTAAACCTGTTAAAATAGGCCAAAGAAGGCTTTCTTATTGCCATTACAACACACCAGTATAGTACACATTAAAAAGCAGCATGGAGACCAGTGACAATGTCATGGTGGTTACTTCGCTTTATGTGGCCCTTACTTATTGAGTCTCTTTTTTGGACTCATTGCAGACTAATTTGGATCAATGTTTGAGTGTTGTGTTAGTGGAGACAGACAGTATTTAGTGGCGGCCCGTCATTGCACCTTGCTGGTTAGAAGGCTAAAATTTGCATGTTTCCAGAAATGCCAATCAGAGCCAGAGGTGTGACTACTGCAGAGTCATTTGACCCAGGTATAAATGCCAATTGTTATCTCTCTCATGACATTAAAAGCCAGATGTTGGCAGGTGTAATTTGTCTTTTTTGTGTAGCGGGAAAGGGGCTATGGAATATGCTGCACAAGTTATGTGAGAATTTGTAAACATTTTTTTTCTATAGTTTTGCTGTTGTTAAGTGTGGACCCCTTTGACTTTAATTCTTCAAGAATTTTCTCCATTTTTGGATCATTTTTGGATCATTAGTTCTTGTTTTACCTGCAAATCAACAAATCAGTTCTTAAAGGGATATAAGTGCCGAACAGGGAGCAACTTATCATCCAAACTGAGACACTCAGTGCAACTTAGCCTGCTTTTCTGTGTCTCCAAGTACAAGCACTCTGTGGTGTGTAAACTAAATTTGGAGGTACTCTGTGATGGGGGGTGGGGGAGATACAAAGAGGGAGAAAAAAAGGCAGCGAACCCAAAAATTAAGTCACACATACACAGTACAAGTACTCCATAAGTGGGAGGAGTTTCCATGGGAGTATTCGCCCAGCTGTGGAGGCCACAGGTGGGGTTGTGGGGGATGGAGGAGGAGTGAGCCATACTCTGATTTCATGTGTGTGTGTGTGCTTTCTCTGCCAGGGTGTGCAGAAATTTGGGGTGCAGGGAGAGCGAGGCAGCTCGCTGGCAGCTGGATATTGTCAGGGGTTCACCAGGGGAGCTTGGATGTCGGGGTGAATGGGTTTAAGATGAAATGTGTCCACAGAGACCCTGACTCACTGTGTTTGTTTTGGGGGGAGGGGTGCCGGTGTTACATACAGATTTATTTTCTTTGAGCCGAGGTGGCCTGTGAGTGTGTAGCTCTCTTGAATTTATGCGTAAAATGTAAAGCACGCCTTGTTCTTTGAGAGTTGCCTGTGCTTTGAGGTGATAACAAAGTGCTCTTTGAAATATTGTTTTCGCTGTGTGTTTGTGGGCGTGGGGAGAGGAGGCGGGGGGAGGGGAAAGGCGGGGCTGGGGGGTGTAAATTGATCTTTTGTTTTCCTCCCTGCATGTGTGAGAGGGACTTGTTTTGGTCTTACTGAGGTGACTAGTTCAATGTCAAAACTCAAGAGAAAGTCAAAGACAAAGGACAAAAGAAGAATGAAACATGTCAAAGTTACGCATAAATGTGTTCATTTTGACCAAAAAGGCAAAAAACTTACCACAAAAATGCACAAAATGCTGCTTTCAAAGAAACCACCTTTCCCCACTACTTATTTTTAATGCAATATCATGCAAGTTGATGATACTAATAATTTTAACACGCTGAAAAACATACTCTGTCTCCAGGAGGTTCGTGTCCCGCATCTGTTTCTGCTCCATGCAGCTGAGGTGAAAAGGTGGTGTGCTTCAGCTGATGTGTTTTTGCCCTTATCTCCATCTGGGGAACATCTGGTTTGCATCTGGCCCCGGCCTTGTAGTATTGGGTCTGTGCATGAGCGTGACAATATGTGTATTTGTGAGCGAGGCAGAGGGTACGGATTATATATCTGTGAGTCTGGATGTTTGTGCGTTCGTGACTGGCTGGATGAGAGAATGAATGAAGGAGTGAGCGAGCCAAATGACTGTGCTGAAAAGAGAGAAAAGTGTGTGTGTGTGTGTGTGTGTGTGTGTGATTGCAATACCTGGCCTGCAACAAATAATTTTGCTGTTTCAGCTGTAAAATTGTTGAGCAGATATTGTCATGTCTAAAAGTAAACTTTTTTTTTTGAAACAAAGAAAATCTGATATTAAGCCATCTGCTTAACACCTGTAGCTGTACATGCATGACTGAGCTGTCAGCCCGATCTGTTTGACATTTGAGGATTTTGACAGTGGAAGTATTCCACTGTGGATGACACGCTATTCAAAAGTCATTAATTGAAGTGTTGAACGCATCATTAAAAACAAAAATATGAGTGTGATCGCATAGATACCAACACGTCTTTGAAAAGAGACATAAAAACAGATGCTTCTGTGTTTCAGGGGGCTGGTCGGCATTTGGAGTGCGTTTGTTGGGGGCCCATGGTATTAACGGTAACAGGGCCAGCTGGACTGAGGTAAATTTCCAAGGTTTGTAGCAGTGTGATTTTCTGACTGAGGGAAACTATCAAGGAAAGTCAAGGTAAAGAGATACAGAATGGTAGAAAAGGGGATTGGAGTGAGATAATGAAAATGATAAAAGCGTGTGTTGTTTTTTATTGATAAAAATACACTTAAAAATAACACCGATTTAAGAAAATGTTCAGTTTACTTTCCATAATGATGGTGTGGGTAGTTATTCAAGACATCTCAGATAGAGTGGTGCAGAACTGAGGTCATAAACATGGTAATGAGTTCGCAATTTTGCACTCCAGGTTCCTACGTCATGAGGTCACTGGGGTTTTTTTGGTTAGATGCTTGGAATAAGGGCCTTGGTTAACACAAGCCTAAGTTCATGGTTTCTTCAGTGGCATAAAGTACGTCAGTAAATGTCTCACTTTTACATTTTGAAACTGTTGCTAACAAGTGGCTAAATGAGGCAACAGAGCATCATCACGCCAAACAGCTGTACAGCGTCTTTGTGGTTGGTTTGTGGATGTTGATGTCATGTGACCATGGTGTAGTCCGTTCCATAAACAAAAACCTAAAGTTGAGCCTAACGATTGCCTTTACTCTTCCAAAATCATAACAGTGGTGTTTATTCATTATCTTGCTGAACAATACTATTTTCAGCAGTTTGCTGTCTGCAATAATCCAAAACCAATGGAAAAGTCCCATGGGATATTTGACAAGGGAACCGGGGCCCTCCAAATTGCAAGTTGGCCTTCAGGAAAAAAACAACAACAAACAAACCAAAAAAAACCATCCCTGCTGCACTCTGTGTGGCTTGGGATTTCTTTCAGAAAGCTTAGATTACATTGGATGTGGAATTTAACAGAAGTGTGCATTTAGAGCAGTTTCATTCAGTGCGAAAATGTGGTGTGGGAACATAAAAAATATGTGCAAATTTTGCGCATGGCATCTATGCACATCAGCTTCATTTTTTTGACATGTACCCAAATTTAACATAGTTTGCATCTTTGATACCCACATCTGTCCTTTTTTACATCTGTTGCCTACATCCAAAGTATATTTTATTTGGGCAAATCAAGCAGATCATGGAGGTCTCAGTTGGTATTTTTACAGCCTCAATTTGAGATGTCCACCACTGTATTTTAAATTTAAAAAAAAAATCTTGCTCTTTGTTACTTAAAATACATCCACTGATTTTCAATTCTTATCTTAATTCTGCCAATGATTTTGTGTTTTTGTCTCTCCATTGCTTCGATTTTTCAGGGGAAGGAATAGAGTGTCAGTCTCTCAGGCTCTGTAGAGAGACCAGAGAGATGCAGTTCTTTCTTTCCTGATTGAAGTGAGTGTGTACGGGGGGGGTTACATATCTGGATTAGATTCCTCGGAGCTATGATCTGGAACAGTGAGCCTCGAGCGGCCGGTGCTGGCGTGGGCTGGAGAGGCGAAAGGGAGTGCCCTGCTTCCATAGCCCCCCAAAAAATGTCTAATTTCTTCAGAGGTTTGGCCTCTGAATGGAGAGCTGCACTCGTAACCTACTTTTCATTTTGAAGAGATGTGTGTCTCTGTGTGTGTGTGTGTGTGTGTGTGTGTGTGTGTGTGTGTGTGTGTGTGTGTGTGTGTGTGTGTGTGTGTACAGCTCCGGCTGCTTGTGTGTATGCATTCAGGTGTCATTTTCATTTTAAGTGGTTTTTAACACTGTGCATGAAACTAGCAGTGACAGCAAGGGAGCAAATATGTGTGTGTGAAAGTGTTTGTGTGTATGAGTGAGGGAGACAGGAAGCAACAAGGGGCCCACTCTCAGCCGCAACGTAGTAGCAGTGACTAAAAAGAGTCTGTATATGGGAAATATAGGTTACTGCAGTGTGTGTGTATAGAGTTGTAGATATTTTAAACTTAAGTGTGCATCTTAATAGCCCATGACTGTAAAGTGTGAAATGCAGCTTGTATTTACACTATTTGTGTGACATTGTAGATTTCCTTTTCAGGGGGCCCACGGTGGAAACTCACTGATGATCTGTGATAACAGTGAAAAAGCTGCTGGGCTTTTACTTTGAAGTGGCCTCTGTGAAGTCAGATAAATTATCTTACATTTGAACTATGGAGAAGGGTTTTTTTTTGTGCTTTTATATCTCTCTTTACTCCCAGACAAGAGTCCTAAGTGGCCATGTTCAGCCATAAACAAGGAATCATAGTGGAAAACACATCAGTTATTGGTGTTCATGAGCTCATGTGGAGCTTTAGGTTAGAGTCATGTGTCTGGTGATGTAACACGGGGTCATGGGTTTCCCGCGGGCTCCATCTCAGAGATGCTGGAGCACAGAGAGCAGCTTTAATCCCATGTTTTGATCCAACTGCTTTCCTCGAGCCTTGAGGCTGACTGGCTTGGCATGAAATCATTACAAAAACACAGCTTTTTTTTTTAATACAGGTAATACCTTCAGTATGTGGCGTATAGGTGTGTTATGTAAAACTGACCTTTCAGAGAGCCTAATATACTCATCTTTTGTGAAGTGAGATGAAGTTTGAGCTGTTTTTTCATTAATTTTAGGCTGTAGAAATGTCTTAGCATTTGGTTGAAAATAGTTGTCATATCTTTGAAGGAGTCTCAGAGCTCTGCATCTTTATTACACTGCGCCATCTGGTGTTGCGTAAAAGCTACAGCTTCACTGACTGTATCATGCAGAGTCACAAAATGTCAGCTCTGAATATGATTCTTAACTCCAGCAGGCAGTGTGGGCTCGTAGCTCTCTCTGCTGGTGATCGAGCAGGACTGCAGCTTTAAAGACTGGCACAGCGAGGGGATGTTCGATTCAGTGGAGTGTGTTTTGTGGTTTTTTTTTGTGTTTTTAGGCTGCAGCAGTGTGATTAATGAGTGGGCGTGATCTGTGTGAGGGCCCCATGTTGATGCCGTCAAACAGGGAGGTCTATTAAGAAGTCTGTTGTCAGGAGAAAAAGACTCCGCCACACCCTCTGAATAATCGAACCACATTATATACTGTATGTATAGCCTCTTAGAAGAGGATTTAGAGCTTAATAGAGTAGGCTTGCAATTTAGCAGCAGTAACATCTTACTGGAAGAGTCACATTGTTTCCAAATCTAGTCCCTATGAATCAATTTGAAAGACTAGGGGTCTAGCTTTTCCCATTATGCAATATTTTATTTTCCTTTTACCTCTTTAATATTTTTAGCCTCCCAGCGTGTTAAATGCATCTTTCAAACTGCACACCCCCAGTATGTATAGTAGGGTTTGTTTTCTCTAAATTAAGCAAGCCCAAAGCAAGATAACCCCAATGACATCATGGTGATGTCATCACGATTGTTTATTTCTCACAGCTGTCAAAGCTCCTCTAGAGCCACAGACCAATGTATCCAACTCATGTTATTTATAGTATTCCCCTAGTGAAGTAACTTTAAAATCTATTTAATGCACAGCTATCAGTTTAAAATTAACTTTTTTGTGTGTGTGCACGTTCTGACAGATTTACAACACACAGTGAAACCATACTACAAAATAAAATCTTACCATTTTACCCATACAATTGACAACATGCATTAATAATTCAAGCATTTTAAATGTTCTAAAGATGAAAAAACAACTGAAATTCACTTTAAAGAGAATTAAAACAGAGAGGTTTCACCACCCTTCTTGTGGGATGCATGTAAAGCTGTGTTTAAGGGTAAAATTACTGCTGATACTATGATGTTAAGGAAACTAAAATGACAGAAGATCAATAATTTGCAAACTCATCTTAAAGATTTACAGTGGATGGACGAGAATGCATTAGATCATATTAAGAAGTCCAGAATCAAAAAGTTGCAAAATGAAATTGCTATATACTCAGAGAGATACAGAAGAAATACAGAAAGAAGCAAGAAAACATCGAAGACTGATATTATAAAACTTCAGGCAAATCTACAAAGTTGTTAGTGTTTAAACTGAGTGGACAGTTGTGTCTATAAAATAAGAAATCTTGAATCTAGAATAATAAATCATAATCTTTTCCTGCATTATGGGTGCTTTTACTTTGAATATTTTATGTACTTTTTGCAGATAATACTTCTTTGTTACATGTATATTCTATACTCTGTGGTAGCTTTTTGAATTAGGGACTTTAACTTGTATTTTTTATTGCCACTTTTAGTCAAATAAAGGATGTGACTACTTTTTCCACAAATGGACCAGTGTGCAACTGTGACCATATTTGCCACCGATAACTTCTTTATTTTTTTCGCCCTGAGTCCTATTTTCCCATCTTTTGTGTCGAAGACAGATGGGAGCGACACTCAGATTAGTATTCTATTTGTGTGACAACATTATGGAAATTACAGAGAAAAAACATTTTTATAAAAGATGAAGATCCTTTTTGTTTGAAAACAGTCACAAAATTGCAATCGCCAATCCCACCAGACTCTATTTAAATAAACAGTAATTTCATCATCATAAAACGCACTTTATTCAAAGTAGACAGATACAAAATAAAACTTAGAAAAGCCATCTTGGTTATTCTTTCCACTCTTCCAACAATCACCAACTCTGGTTTGGTTGAAATAAAACCCTTAATTCACCATGTTAGATGTGACAATATGTTTGGCTCTATACATGCTAAAAATATTTTTCATTTAAATAGTGTCTGGTGGAAATGGCGATTACAGTTTCAAGGCTGTATCTGGTCAACAAAAAGGACCCTAGTCTTTTTCAAAGACGTCTATCTCTGCATGGATCCTTTCTGTAATGTTGTCAGACACTCAGAATAACAATCTGAGCCTGTCAGTGGCCAAAATAAGCACTTTTAGTGGACATGAATTGAGGGTGCATCATTGCCCCAAGTAGTTACATTGCAGTTTGCGGGCTCAATTTCAAAAATGTTGTTCCCATAAGTAATTTAAACACAAATTCATGTGAAAAATTGTTCAAGTATGAAGAACACTTAAGTTACCCTTTAACTACTATTGTAGTTATTGTGCCCAAGAAATAATGTACAACATTTGAACATGTAAATCAGTACACTAAAATTTTCCAGCTGTGTGACTGAGGGTTTCGAATCCATCCACTTGCTCTAACAGTCAGTTTGGCCTTAGGCAGTTAAAAATAAAAACAACATGCGCCAGTGATTTTCTGTGCTGGCACTGACCAACTGGACAGCCGAGCGCCGATAGTTACGACGTTAACGTCAATGCAGTGCGGCTGAAATCCAATGAGCGCTCCACCCCTCTATCCGGAAAGCAAAACACAGCACTTGCCTGCTCTGTTTGTTTGTCTTAACTGCTATACACTGTTGCTATATAATGTCCACTGGCATGCACGCATCTCGTCCCCAGGTTATGTCACATTCCAGGGAACATGTCGGGACAGGGTGCGCACCTGAAACCAAACAGAAAATAATCACGCGCACCCTCTTTTCATCCAGCGGAGGAATGTCATGTTTCCACTTCAGCTGCTGGATGACATGATTCCTTGAAAATTCTGCCAAACCCTTGAGCAGAGAAACACTTTTAGAGTTTGTGCTTTTATCTCTTATCTTTATGATAAACAGAGATTTTTTTTTAGTCATAGTTTTTAACACACAAGCTGGAAAATATCTGATCACACCTCTCCCGTCCACAGCTGCACTTTCATATTTCCTGCCTCTCGCTGTTGTCTTTTGTCTTTTATTTGATCCTGTGCTGCCAGTTTTACCTTCTGTCCACCCCATCTCTCTCGCTCTGTGTCACCGTATGTCGATTAACCAGTCATGGCAGTGACATGTGGAATTTTTCATTCCCTCGCCCCAGGGGCACCATGCTGTCTGTGCCTGTGTATCGTACTGTTTTTTTTTCCACCCCTGCCTTCTCTCTCTCTCTCTCACACACACACACACACACTCATTCTCTCTCTGTGGCATTATTCTGAGTCAGCCGGTGGGGAGGTCTGTGGTTTGTTGTTTGTTATGCAGCCAGCTGCATGGGGCAGTAGTAGTAGCCGTCAGTGACTGATCTCCTCTCCATGGCCTGTCGTCCCCCCGGCTCTGGCTCCTACACTGTGGTGATCATCCCGCTCAGGACCAGCCTCTACAGCCTGGACGCACTTCGCTTCTACCTATGGGTGAGGAGGGGGTTGGTGTGTGTGTGTGTGTGTGTGGGGGGGGGGGCTGATGTGTGTGTTTTGGAAAAGGAAGTGCTTCTAATCAGTTACATCATCTGTGTCTTTTCTGTGTGTGGAAGTAAGTGTGATTCTTATCAGCTAGCCCCCCCCACCGCCACCAGTTTTCAGCACAATATTTTCTGAATTATAGATAAATTACTGTAGTTTTACTGAATAGGCCTGTTGTCATGCAAGTTTTAAAACAAGCTGTCCATTTTTTGTTCAAAAGATGTTATTTATTACTCAAAAATAACAGTTACTGCTTCTCAAGTCTATGTCAGTGTCACCACTTCGGTACATTTGGCCGAGGTACGTTTACATGACCTTTTCTAGACTTCTGGAATGTAGAGCGAATGATTTAGACGCCTATTTTTAGTCATGTTGTTGAGGAGGATGTACAATTGAAGGTTTCTCAAAAAATGTTTAAATGTTTAAAAATGTTTAAATTACTTCACTTTTGGGATCATAGTTAAGGGTGTTGTACTGGACTTCATTATGTTGAGAAGTATTTTTAATGTTTTTTGTCCTTCCTATTTACATACACGAGGGGGACAGATTATTAGATCTGTCAAACACCTGTGAATATAATGCAGTCCAGTACAAAACCATCACCACTAACTATGACCTCAATAATTAAAATAAAAGTTAAGTGCACAATTCTGTAATAGTGTCAGAAAAAAATGGAACATAATAGGCATCATGAATAATAATAATAATGATATTATTACATGCTATTCAAAAACAGACAATGTACAAAAATACAACAGAGACAATAAATGCAATAAAAAACAAGAAATACACATAAAAATAGACTTTGGATTTGATTGAGGTGTACCTAAGAAAGGGGCCACTGAGTGTATTTAGACCGATTCTTAATTTAAGGTATAATGGCATTTTGTTAAATGCCAGCATTTAAAGCAAATCTTGAATTCTTGTCCAACTGTTCAATATCTATACACTGTGTTTACATGTATGCACATGTAAGGCATCGCACTTAAAGTACGGGCAAGATCAAGTGTATTTGTACGGACGACAATCAGGGCCAAGTTTAAGGCATAGCAGAGGAGAGAGATATCAAGAATAAAGTCGAAATGTCAAGAATACAATTAAACTTTCAGTATTAGTGCCAGTCATAAGAAAAATATAAATCAGAAGTGGAGTTTTCCCCCTTTTTTGTGTTGGCATATTCTCAAAATTTCAACTTCAGTCTCGTCATGTAAAGCTAAAAAAAAATTACCTAAAAAAAAGTACCTACAATACACCGTTCTGCTCAACAACAAAAGACAACAACAAAAAAGTCACAACCAAAAAATAAAGTCTTGAACTTTGAGTCATCATTTGCATTTTTAATTCTTTTTATACAGTCATATTGTTAAATTATATTTAGTGTAAATTTTATTTCCCAAAATAAAGTTAGAAATGCTGCTTCAAAGCCATTTGCTCAGTGCTAGGAATACAATTCTTGTAGGGAAATTCTGCATATCATCCCAGTGACACATTCCCACATGTCAAGTCTGCAGCTCACAACTTCCTGTTAAAGACTTGATATAACCAGTTTTCCACTAACAATAAATCTATTATAATAAGAGGAGCTGTCAAACCGTAACCGACAGTAATATGATAGGCTCAGCTAAGTTTTTTGTCAAAGCTAAAAATAATTTTTCACTGGTGATACAGAAGTGTCATTAGTTTCTGATTTCCTTAATTGATTGCCTTTAAACTGACAAAGTGACTGTGACACCCTGACATCATAATACCAAAGTTGGATCACCCCCCCAACATATATTATGACTCGGCGCTTGTTAGCTCTGTGTGAGCCCATTTAAAGTGCATGTTATCCAACAGAGTGCGGACAATAGGACTAAAGGCCTCCTGCTGCTCTGTAGATTGGCTCTGCTGATATAAACAAAGCCTTGGGGCCTCTGGAAGACAACAGGCAGCGCTGTGCCGATCACGCCGCTTTACATCAGGCTGCGAGCTCGGTTTTTGGTGGTCAGGCTTGTTAGTCCGCCCCATGGTGCCATCAAAATACGCACATAACAAAACTGGCCCTATTATCCAACTCAACATTTAGGATTTTTTAAGGAGACAGTTCACCCCAAAATCAAGATTACAAATTTTTCCTCTTGCCTGTAGCACTGTTTATTAGTTTAGAATGTTTTGGTGTGAGTTTTGAAGATATCAAAACTCTGTATCCTCAATATAATGGAACTAAATGGCACTCAAAGCATCAAAAAAAATAATTTGAAAAACTCAACAGCAATGGCATCCCAAATCCTCAAGACAATCCACAGACTTTGTTGTGTTTCGTGTAGAAACTTTTTACTCTCTACTAAACTACACCCTGCAACTGTATTACCACACAAAAAAAGAGTGCATCTTAACACACTGCATTCGTAACAAACATATTTAAAGCCAAACCTTGATGTTTTTTTCCAAACCTGAGTGCATGCTTATATAGTCTTTAATTTGATGAAAATACCCTTTTTTTAACATACACTGCACAAGTTTATTTTTAAAAGAGGCTGTGTGAATTTAATGAGTGAAAACTTTTTTTCTGTTGTCTTTAATTTAACACAGTAACATATACATTAACAATTTAAAAACAAATGTGTGTATATTACCTCCAACCCTGGCAAAAAAATACAGCAGTACGTATAGTTTCCATACAATTTCAAATCATTCAACATTAGGAAAAGCTTGACAGACGGCCACTACGTTTATCTACATTCCAGCTGAAGGTTTATCCATGTGAAGTAATACAAGGATACTGTACATTTCCTGTGAAAATTGAATTTTATTTTGAAAAGACGTAATGCATGTAACGAGCATAAATTGGCATGCCATCAGAAAGCGTGCAAAACTGATGCTCGAGGCATACCTCGAGCATGTGTAAGGCCACAGACCAAGAATTTGAGAGGTTGGGTCTTCCATCTGGTTGTTGGGTACAGTTTGGTAGAAAGCAAATAGTTCCTACATGAAACTGCCCACAACAAGGTGTTGTCGATTATCTTGAGTAACCAGGTCCTGATCTCTGGAAAGACTGGTTTCTGTGGAGTTTGCCAAATGTATTTTTTGGCGCTTTGAGCACCACAAGCCGAGTGCCATCTAGTTCCATTATACTAGAGAGAAGGCTGATCTCCAAAATTTAGCAAACAATCTAGATTTATAAATAGCACTACAGGAGATGTTTAATATTTGGATTTTGGGGTGAACTGTCACATTAAGTAGCATGTTGTGGCAATTTTAATGCTTTTTTTGGATAAGTAGACAGTGAAATATGTAATGAATTTGACTCTATGGTGTGATGATATGGTCAGCATTTTACCAGGATGATCCAACATTGATTAACTTTGTTGTCACAATTTTTTTACTGGATGGTAACATAAAGGAGAACTTTTGTTTGGGTTACAACATAAAATCACATAAAACTACTCAAGCTGTGTGTTCCTCACTTTAGGTTAAGCGTCTGAAGGATCTGGAACAGGAGAAGGACGCTCTGTGCTCCGGTCTGGAGATCCTGGAGAAGGCCCGTCTCTGGTACCTCCAGCGGCTGGAGGAGAACAGAGCCAGGCAGGAAAACATCGAAACCAAGAGTAAGCTCAGCTCCTGTCAGGAAGGTGCAGCAGAGGTAGGCAGCAGGGCTGGGTTCACGGCCTCATTAAATTTAATGATCATAATTTAATATACTGACATTTATGGTGTCTTTAAACCTCCACTTGTATGTATCTGTGCAGGCTCAGTCTTGCCTCCTCAGATCTCGTATCCAGCGGGTGAATGGCTCTCTGGGATCTGTGATGAGTGAACCTTATGTCACCAGCTGCAGCAACCCGTCTCTGCCTGACGCAGTGGCAGACAGCGACCTCCGGTGGCACAACACGGTGCTGACTCAGGTAAGGACAGAAGAAAAGGATTGAAGAAGTGGGAGGTAAATTGTGTTTGCTGTTAGTGTTAAAAGGCGTCAAACACACTTTTTTATGTCCTATTTTGTATATGTTTCTTTTCACATTATTATATTCGAATGAGTGTTGCTCCCCTTTAATTGGCATATTATGGTCATATTGTTCCCCTTTGATAGGAGGTGAGTGACAAGAACCGTCAGATCTCCAAATTAGAATGGGAAAAAGACGCTCTCCTCGAACAGCTTGATCAACTGCAGGCCCACTGACTGCATACAAACACACGAGCTATCCTGCAAATTTACATTTGACTCCGTCTGACACAGTTGCTTACTTTTAACCGCTTGTAAATATGTATTTAAATCAATAAATTACATTAAAGGATGCATAATTTGCTTCCATGTGCTCTTTTCAATACAAACCAGTTGGGCTGAAGCGTTGAATAACTTGACCGACATGTTAATCTTGCTGTAATGAGTCAGTTACTGATTTCATCACAGCCAAGCCCTACTGTCTTTAAAAAAATCCCTTAAGCTCCTCACAGAACAGGAATTTAAAGTTAATCTTCTAATGATTTTTTTTTCTCTTGATGTTACAATTGTAAAAACATTTGGGAGTCATTCTATTTGCATAAGGCTGTGACTGTGCTTTTAAGTACTTTTATACTCATTTATAAGATGTTCAGGGGGGTGGACCAAATAACAGTACAGTTCAATAGAGCTGCAATGATCAGTTGATTAATCAATTAGTCATATAATTACCAACTATTTTGATAATCGATGAATCATTTCAGTAATTTTTCAAAAAAAAACAACAAGTCAAACATTTGGTAGTTACATCTTTTTAAATGCGTGAATTTGCAATTGTTCTTTGTCATTATATGATAGTAAATCTTTGGATTTTTGGACTGTTGGTTGGACAAAAAGAAGCTTGTCGCTTTGGGTGCTCATAAATTGTGATGAGTATTTTTCAACATTTCATAGATTAAAGAACTGATCGATTTATCAATTAATAATACTTACTAATGAGGGAAATAATTAGTTAGTTAGTCTGATTAGTTAATAATGAAAATAATCATTAGCTGCAACCCTACTGTACAATATAGGGGGGGGGGGGGGTCATTCTTAATATGTAGCATAATTTCTGTTCCCATGGATTATTTAAACAAATAAACAAAAAGTAATGCACATTGTAATTTTTTTTTAAATTTTACTGACCTTGTATTGGTACATGTGCTCCATTTTACCTTTTGCCCAGTGCAAAGTAATCATTCATGTGAACTATAAACGATAAAAATACAAAAATACTCAAAATATCCTGAAATCATTTTATAGGTTATGATAAACTCTCTCTGTTTATCTATAGTTGTTTAGCTATTTAGTAAAATGTTATTTTATATATATAATTATGTATTTATTTTTTTCCAATTTTATCATCATACTACTGTGTGTGTAATCCCCCCCCTCCCCCTAAAAATAATACAATTCAACTGAGACCATTTTCATGAAGAGCCATAGCCTCGTGGTGTTTGGAGGGAACTCAAACAAGCAAAGTAAGGTAAGTTTTCACTCATGTTTTTCCCTCATCTTTCTTAATGCTAATCTGTCACTCTTTTAGGCTCAATTATAAAGTTATTCCTTCCAAAACAATATGGTTAAAATATACTTGGTAGTGTTAGAAATGTTCTGTTTATGTGTAAAATATTAGCGATCAAGGCTAATTTAGCTCAAAATGTTCCACCCTGTTTGGTCCAGTATAAACCAGTCTGGGTTTACCAACTACAACATCAAAGTACTATTTGCATGATCCGTTAATGTAATATATAGCATTAACTGAGACCATTCTGCATCATGAGTCCTTTAATGTTTGACATTTTTTTACCACATATTCAATGTAAACAGCATTATGGATCATTTTAATCAACATGCAACAGTTACTATTGAATTGTAGTTTTTGGCAATGCTCTCTTGCAAAATTGGCACTGTTTGCTGCAAGAAAAAATAATCGAATCTAATTCATTTTTCAGCACTGATACAGTAAATGTGGTTTTACAGTGATATTTAGTTTCTAAGGCAACCAAGAGACTAATATGTTTTTGAAATAATGTGCAACAATATTTTCTCTGCAGCATACAGGAGACAGCCCTGCATCGTGTCCTGTTCTGTTTCCGCCTCTGAATGTGGGCTCTGTGTCTCAACAA
Source organism: Plectropomus leopardus (assembly GCF_008729295.1). Lineage (NCBI taxonomy): Eukaryota > Metazoa > Chordata > Actinopteri > Perciformes > Serranidae > Plectropomus > Plectropomus leopardus. The sequence goes on from NC_056484.1 coordinate 16,848,196, forward strand.
GTCGCAGCAGCCTCTCCCGGTGGTCCCGCACTGATCTTACCTCAACTGATAAACATTATCTATCCAAGTCATCACACATGTTTGCAGGTATTTTCTCCCCTGCACCAATCTGCAGCCTTACACACAAGACAACATTAGCGGCTTAATAAAGAACTCTAATCTTCTGCACGTGAAAAAAATATCTGTGACAACTACACAGCCGTTCTCTGGTCATGTAATTTTAGCTTTTCTTCCTTATTTCTCACTTAGTTCTATTTCTTCCCTTTTTACTTGTCATTTTTATGCTTCATATGCCTAAGCAGAATACTTGTTTGTAGGCTCATCCCCACAAGGTGAATGTGTGTTCGCTCCGGGGCCCAGAGTGGCCCTGTGTCTCTGCCTGTCTGTGTGGAGGACATGTTGTTACATTGAGCTTCTGTGCTTGTTTAGGAGGTAAACAGATTTGATAGAAGACTGTAGGCTCTAATATTTAACAGATAAATTTAATAGTCAGGTTCATAAAAAAGGTGTTTTTATTCGTTTCAGACATTCACGGCTTAGCCCAGACTTCTGTTGGGGGCCCTGGGTGATGCTCCCTTGGCTTTATGAAAAAACACTATTTTGATGCTTTTTAATGCACTCTGGTAGCTTATTTACAATAAAAGTAAAAATAAAAAAAAAAGGAAAGGAAAGTGAAGTGAAGAAAATAGTTAGCCTGCCAGTGGTGGAATGTAGCTATGTACTGTGTTTAAGTGCAAGTACTGTACTGTATTTAAGTGCAATTCAAGATACTTGTACTTGTAATTTCATGCTACTTTGTGCTTTTGCTTCCCATTTTAGTGGCCAATTATTCCTTTTCCTCTTCTACATTTGTCTTACATTAGTTACTAGTTAATTTGCAGATTTAAATATTTAATATTGAAAAAAATTAACTCATAAATGATAATGTATTTCAATGAATTTACTATGCTACAGTTTAAGTCGTTCAAATTAGTCCTATCCTTACCAGCTGCAACATTAATGATGATTACACATTAATGTATCAATTATAAATCAGTTCTATAATATATTAATATATACATTAATACTTTTATTTTTGGTACTTTTAGGATATTTTGATTGTAGAATTTATGTACTTTTATTTTCTAAGTTTTAAAGTGGAGGACTTTAATATTTCTAACAAAGTATTTATACACTGTGGTATACATTTATGTACAGTAGATGAAAAATGTGAGTAATTATTCCACTGTCACCCTGCATCTTATTGTGGCGGGCCACATTTTGAGATTCGGCCTGAGGCTGTAAATTGAGTATCACAGATGTAGGAAGAAACAAACCAAAATGATCCAGATGATCCCCAAAATTAATAAACTTTTCTTCTGTATTTAATCACATCAGTGCATCAGCAACAAGCTTTCCTGTAAACTAGAGCAATGCCTGCAGGGAATCTGTGCAGGAATCTGATTAGAATCAGCCTGTGTGCATCAGGAGAGAAAACATCCATTATAGCGGCGGCTTTCATTTAAGTAGCTCCATGTTCTCTATCTTCAGAGTGCCACTGAACCATCAAGCCCAGGGTACCAGCACTTGACTAATTATTGGGTCTAATTCACAAACTGCACAGCCATACACCTTTTGTTATGGGTAAGTCACGCCTTTGTGGCTGTCAATGCCATTCTTCCATCGCAGCACGGTTCACTTGAGCTGCACTCTGCTGGTCTCTCCAAAACCCCTTTTACTTGTATACAATATCATGTTTACTTTTTGTTTTTTTAACTGATTTGTGGTTTTGGTATTTCTGAAAATCAGAAATTGTGAGCTGTTTCCGTGCAGGTCAGCGGAGGCAGGAAGTGTAAACACACATGTAGGGTGGAGAGGAGGAGGTGTGGGAGGTTCCTCTCGCAGGGCTGAGGGCTCCCTGATAAATGCATTCTTTAGGTTATTAGGGGAGAAAAACTTCCTGAGATATATGGTGCAGTAAGTAGGTGGTCTTTGAAAAGCACTCTGGTAACTTTTCCAAATAAACACTTGTGGTTTGAGGTGTCTTTACTGTGTTTTAGGCAACAGTTTAGCCGTATTACTGTAATACGATATTTCCTTAAGTTGGCCGAAACATGAATATCAGTGTCAAACTGAATAATCCTCCTTCATCAAAGACATTTTGATTTGGCACAGCAGGAAAATCATAGCTGTGATTAATGGCATGATTCATGGCTGCATTATAGTGAGGTATATTAAACTACTAGTAAATGTTATTAGGTACACATGTGCTTCTACTATGATAATGTTCTCTTGTAATTTGCATCATACAAACTGACATCTGCCTTATACCTGCATGACCTTATACCTTATGACCCAACCTGAGCAGCTCTGGAAAGTATTCATTCAGTTAAAAATGGTTCTTATTAAGTTCACAATAATTTTATAAAGCTAAAAATAAAACCTTTTTGTTTAGAAACATCCAAAGTGATGAATGCACCTGCTCTAAATGACTCTACTCTAATACCTCGGATGAAGTCCTCAACTTGTTAGATGGCTCTCAAAATAGTCATAATCATTATTTTTCTGCCTCGTTCAGTTTATAACGTGAAAGACTTTTATTGCTTATTTTGTTATTTTATAGTAATTTAGTGTTTTCAGTGTCACACATGTTTAAAAAAACTAGGCTACTAGTTTTTGACTGATAATGCCATGAGGCACATAACCGTATTTACAAAAGTATTAGATGCAACATAACAATATAAGCCGAAATCTAGGGTTGGATGGTATAGAAAAAAAATCAAATATAATATTTGACCTCTTGATATTGCAACAATATTTTTTTCTTTGGTGACTTTTGGCGTGTTTACAAAATACTTACACAATGAGATTTTTCATAAATAATTGTAATGTGTATATAATGATTAAGTGGGTAAAGGCAAATCATAGATGCTAGATGCAACTGGTGTACATATATATATATATATATATATTTCTAGACTGTTGAGTTGTTGGCATGTTGTAACTTAATGTTACTATTTTTGTTGTTTTCTTATTATATGTGGCACCTTGTTTTTTATTATTCTGTATTTTTATATGTGTAATTATTTTTCACTATTGTATTGTTCTTTTGCTGCATACCCTGTACCTCATAGCTGCTGTAAAACGGCAAATGTGCCCACTGTGGGACAAATAAAGGATTATGTTATCTTATTTACAGCAATTGTGATGCAGCCTATATAACCAGGGTAAAAAGAGAAAACATTTGCAATATTATCAAAAATCTGGATGGACAGATATGTCAGATTGTCCATCTAAAAATGATTCAATTTCCTGGTGGGTGTTTGTCTTATTGCTCGCAATGTGTGAACTATCGATGTTCATGCTCAATGCACAGACTGAAAAATCAGACAGTCAGACTTTGTCAGTTATGCATGTTTTACTTTCTTTACAATTTCATGTATTTACAGCAGGGCATAACTCGAGGGTGAGAGTTAGTAAACTATTTCCCCGCTGTCGCTGAGGCCAGTTTTGGATTCTCCATCACTGTCTCTCCTCTGCGGCGGCGCCGCACGGTTACGCGCGTCTCCAAGCGACCTGTCCATCCCGGACACGTTTAAATCCAACATGCTCTGCAGGTGTTTGATATAGTCAATAGCCGCTCGCAGTGTCTCCACCTTACTGAGCCGTTTGTCCTCAAACTCCTGCGGCAGATGCTCCCTGAGCCGCGCGTAACCTTCGTTTACGCAGCGCACTCGGTGCCGCTCCCTCTCGTTCCTTTTCCGGATGAACGCAGGCTCGAAGGAGTAATCACACACACCGAGCGGGATGTGAAAGGGGAAATAGGATAGTTGTCTGAAAGGTAACCTCTGGCCGTGCACAGGGTCCAGGTAAGCAGCGTCCAGGTGGAAGGGCAGTCCGAGTCTGAGCGCATCCTTGTAGTGCGCGCCGCTGTTTTCCATGGAAAGGCCGTGGAGAGCCAGTGGAGGAACATATGGAATATGCTCCATTAATTCCTTGCTACTATATGACATTTTCTAAGAATGAAAAGAGACAATATGAAATTTAACAGCTGTAAACTACACATGCAATTAACTCCATGTGACCTGTATTCGATGCAACTTACCTGTCAGAGTCTCCTCACAGTCATCTTGTTTTCGGCAAGTTTCCTTTAAAATATCTTTACTGATGGGATCTAAAATCTAGATTGTGATATTTTGTAAGTGGACAGTTCTCGATTGGGACTTTGTCAGTCTGTGTGACAACTTGTTTGTTGGGGTTTTGAGGCTGAAGGCATGGTGGGTGTGATCCGGGGGCGGAGATGCAGCCTCTCTCATCAAGATAAAAAATGTTTACATAACTTTTTCTTACTTCCGCTGACATGGTGAAGCAACTCTTATCATGAATAACAAGATAAGTATGGAGATATATGATATCTATATATCTATATCTATATCTATCTATCTATCTATCTATCTATCTCTCTCTATATATATTCCTTAAGGGCTTATAATAACTACTGTATTTACTATAAACCTTTATAAAACGCATATATTAATAATGACATAATCCGTTCTGCGATGTGTGTGTGTGTGTTGCATTGTTTTACAATTCACATCATACGATTTGGTATTTAATTGACCTGAATATTTCCGAAAAGATACATGGTGAAAACTATTTGCTGAAACACAATTGCTGCATTTTTATTTACTTGAGAATAATTCAGTGATTTTAATAAATAGATTTTTCACATATAATATCTTTCTTTAATTTTTTTCTTTTTTTTTTTTAGTAGGTTTAGTAGGTTTTTAAACCATAAAAAACCCATAGCAAAACAGCACATATAACACAAAATTGATAAAAACCGACCTGAGATCAGCTAAAAACTCCTCCACTCTGACAGCGCATGCGCACCAGAGGCAGTATGCTGTCATGGCCCCGCTCAGGGAGGTATTGTGCTGGTATGTTGTTGTTTTCATCGCCTCTTTCTTTACATACCACCTTTATTTCAATAACGAAGCAACACATTCGGCCATGACAGATATATCTGTACTGTTAGCAAGCTGAAACATAGGATATTTCTCTGTTTTGACGACGTTTGTAGATGTAAGTTAGCCAGGCTAACGTTAGCAGTGTTACAACACTGGTTGATGTTTCGCTAACTAGTTGCAAACAAATGGTTTTGAATGACACGGTAACTCTTGTTCTAGCCGGATAAATCGGACTTTTTAAAGAATTGTGACTGACAAGTAAAGTTTTTTTCATACCGGATGTCTATTTTCACAGGGAGAGAAGTTTAACAGCAGCATTGAGCAGGACACGGTTACTGATGGACAGTTGTTGAATTCAGGTAAGCTAACGGAGCTCACTCTCCATACGTGTTTCGCCTGTGTGTCTATAAAAGGTTGTGCCCCAGTCACATGACAGAGCCTGAATTCACGTCTTAGAACTGCTGTCTGTGTCTATACAGCTTCCAAGCACCCAAACTAACAGCTCACTGTGTGGGTATTATTTAGCTGGTTGGCTCTTTGCTGATTCTGGGTTTAAGTCTGATGGTGTTTCTGCAGGATGAACGACATGAACCTGAGTCCTGTGGGCATGGACCAGCTCAGTGTGCCCTCTGTGAGTGCCAGCCACCTGGGTCTGCCCACCTCCCCCACACACAACCCCATTCCCACCCCAGGTACAGGAAACACACTACATCTTACACTGCATGTGATACACAATAGAGGTCATCAGATTATCAGCCTGGCAGATTATTGGGGCCTATATTTGGCATTTTGCCAATTATCTGTATCAGTGTTTTATTTTAACGATCGCAGATACATTTCATTAATTAAAAAGTGCATACAAAGTGTCAGCAGGGGAGGGACTTTTACTTTGTAAGACCGCGGGGAGCTGTTTTTATTTATTCATTTTTATTTACATTTTCACTTGACTTTATTAAAAAGTACTTACTGTATATGATGTTGAAAGTTTCTGTTTTGATTAAACATTTGCTAAAGGCATTTAAATAAAGTTTTGTGTTGGAGTTTGTTATAGTCCAAATTTTAAATATTGACATTTTTTGTTTTTCATTTGTTTTTATTGCAAATGTGTATTGGTTCCAAATATTGGTCTCATTAACTACAAATAATTGGTATCTGATTGGCCCTAAAAAACAATATTGGTCGCCCCCTAATACAGAAGACCAACTGCAATAAGACCATGCCTTAGTTAACAAGAGTCTAGCTGTGTTTGAAATCATTAATTCTTCTCTGTGTAGTGTGTATTGAATAGTGAACCATATAGGTAATAACCAAATGCAATTTTAGACACTATGCTGTAATTTTTTCCTCCAGAAATACATGACTAAATTGCACTGTGGTCTACGGGAGTAAAAAATAGGGTACATCATATGTACACTTACATTTGCTGTACATTGTGGGTATTTTTAGTGGACTATGAAGTGGATGAAATTAGCCTCTGAGAGTTGTAACACTTAAAAAATGGTGAACACACTATAAAGAGCGCTATTTCTGTGATAGGGAACAGTTTCCAACACAACTCCCAACTCTCATTTATGGTTCAGGCATGCCGGTGGCCATCCCCAGCCTGGGTCCTTCTCTGGGCTCCCTACCATCTGCCCTCTCGCTGATGCTCCCCATGGGTCCGCTGAGTGACAGAGGAGTGATGTGCGGCCTGCCGGAGAGGAACTACTCCCTGCCACCGCCTCCATACCCCCACCTGGAGAGCAGCTACTTCCGACACATATTGCCAGGTGGGCTACTGTCAGTGTGTGAGATTTATAACTCATCTGTGCTGAAATTCTCAAAGCAGTCAGTCAGATTCTTGTCATGTGGATGCTTTTTCAATTTGACTTTAATTGGAGATGTCCTTATTTGAAGGCCAGTCTTCCATTTCTTGCTCTTTATGCCTCTGTGGCTTCAATAGCCGTGGCCTGACACATGTTTTCTGGTTGTCTGTCCATACACCTGGACGTCCTCATGTGGTTACGTCAGTAACTTCAGTTACGTTCAGTATCTGAACGAGTCAGATTTGGTGGTTAAAAGTAAAGGTCAATGTGAACTCACATCTGTCTCATTCTTGTGAACACATCATCTGAAGAAGGTCTGGAGGGAGTTTCCATTAATTTGGTACAAATATCCACTTGCACTCAAATATTAACTGATATGAATTTGGTGGTCAAAGGTGAAGGTCACTGTGACCTCACATAACATGATCACAGTGGAATGCATGTTTTCATAGACATGGATGTAAACTGTCAGTGCAACTTGATGGTTTGCAGAGGTGTACAACTGCAAGGCAGTAATTCTAGTTTAGCTGAACATTATGAAAATTGTGAATCCTGCATGCCTCTTTCAAGTTCCACTTTCCCTCCTCTGTAGGTATCCTGTCTTATCTGGCAGACCGTCCACCACCTCAGTACATTCATCCCAGCAGCCTCAACATGGACGGGACGCTCTCTGTGACCAGCAACAATCCCTCAGGTCTGGACCCCTACAGTGGCCCTGGTGGCCCACTGGAGCAGGGCCTGGTGCCCATGGACTCCAGACAAGTCAGCGGCCAGGGGGATCTCCACCAGACTGGCGCTCATGAGCTGGACTCTACAGGACTGGCAATGGAGTCACGTGTCAGCAGCCCCATGTCCCCGGACCGGATGGGAGAGGAGCTGGCCACCATGGATGGGGTTGGGGTGGTGGCGGTGTCTGACACCCAGCAGCAGCTGGGAGGAGGAAGGCAGCCTCAGCCGCATGAAGGACTGACAGGGGTGGACTCTTCTGGTGGGGTGATGCCCCTGCACGGACCCCCTGTGCTTGAACTACCGGTGGTGATGGAGCCGGATCACATGGGGGGCCGAGTGGGGAACGCTGGGGGAGGAGGAGCAGGAGGACTCGGGGAGCAGCTTCACACAAATGGGGAGCTGAATTCAGGTGTTGTGAGTGTGGTGCTCACTGGCTCCATGGCCAGCCAGGGCCCGCTGGAGCCGGTGTCGCTTCATGGACACTCTGGGATGGGACTGGAGGCAGTGAATGTGTCCCCCATCACTGCAGAGGTGTCTTTGGGACCAGAAAACAACCTGGTGCTGGTTAATTCAACCCTGCAGCTGGAGGATTCTACCTCCAACAAGGAGAACATGGTCACTGCCTACACCATCTGTGAGTGTTTCTAATAGTTTCTTCAGACATTAAAATGGATTTGGGGTTCATGTTTTTGGATCTGACCAAAGTATTTGAAATCATATACTGCTAAAAATACTATTTTTCTTTTCCACCAAAATCTATTATTTACTTTAAAGTCATTGTAACTAGCAGTCATAGAATTTAAATCAAAAGAGCACAGTGTACATTAAGCAAATACCAGTGTTTTTGCTATTATTGTGTCTCAGGGTGCACACTGTGTGAGCGCTCATATACCTCAGACTGCCCAGAGCACGGCCCGGTCACCTTCATCCCCGACGCCCCGATCCAAAGCCGGGCTCGCCTCTCCCTGCCGCGTCCACTGTGCCTGCGCATCTCAGTGGCTGACGAACCGCTCGGTAAGAGAATAAACCACCTTGTTAAAAGGTTTTCTGTTTTAGGGGGCACATTTTTCTCCACCCCTCCCTAGACCCATTTTTGTCTTTTGTGGGAGGGATGGGTCTTCTGAAAGAGACAGCAGGTCATCAGTATATACCTTATAAAATGAAAAACCTGAATTGAGATATAACTCAGCACTTTGTGTTTTTCTAGTCATAAATATGTTTTTTAAAAAATGGGGTTTTGGTCAGATACCTATTAAAACACCAAACAAAAGTTTAAGGTGCACAGGGGCTTAAAAGAACATTATGATGGAAGTATATGATAGCCATTCCTATGCTAAGTTATGTCTCCTAAAACAGGCAATTTTGGGGTTGATGCCATTTGTGACACAAATTTGGTGCAAAAAAATGCTGCTTGAAAACTGATTGAAAAAAAACACACATAAAACATTTGGTACACCATAATAATTGGATTACTGACAAAATGTTACACCCTCTTTAGGGGTTTTTGCAAGGGATGTCATTCCTCCAAGGACCTGCTTTGGACCAATGGTGGGCCAGCACTGTAGCAACGTGGATCTCTCCGATTGGCCTGAAAAGGACACACCACAAATATGGAAGGTCAGTGTGGTGGCTGCGGTTGGACTGTGGGTTGTCACAGTCACTGCAAAATCATTCCAAACAGATGAACCCATTTCTCTGTTTCAGATGTACCACAACAATGTGCTGGAATTCTACATCGTGACGACAGATGAGAACGAGTGCAACTGGATGATGTTTGTACGCAAAGCGAGGTATGACACAGAGCTGGAGGAAGATCAAGACAATTCAGCTGTTTTCTTGAAATTGTTACTGCATGTGATCTTAATTATCTAATATGCCATGAGCCCATATGTTAAACATTTCTTTTGTTATGTGTGCATATGTGTGTGTTTAGGACCCGTGAGGAGCAGAACCTGGTGGCTTACCCCGCCAACGGTAAACTGTTCTTTTGTACGACCACAGAGATCCACCCGGATCAGGAGCTGCTCTTCTACTACAGCAGAGACTACTGCAGGCTGATGGGTGAGGCAGATGATTCCAAATGTTTTTAAAAAGCTGCACCGATGTTTCTGTTAATTGACCATATTATCATCTGTTGCGTCTCCACAGGTATTCCCCAGGTGCCCGAGGGCCAGATCTGCCAATGTGGCAAAGAGTGCTCCTCCTTCTCTGAGCTCAAGTCTCATCTTAGCAGCCATAACAGTAACCACAGCCATAACCCACCTCCACACAGCCACAGTCCTCCGCAGCAGGACCACACTCAGCAACAGCAGCAACCACAGCAACAGCAGCAGCAAGAGCCACAACCACAGCAACACACTCACCAGGAAGAGAAGCTGACCAACGGGACCTCGAGCTCCTCCTCCTCCCCATGGCCCTGCCACGCCCACGCTGCAGGACAGACTAACAGTGATAACAGCAGCAGCAGGGGCGACAGTAATAGAAACTCTAATAACGTAACCTCCAGGGCTAAAGGTCAGGGTCATGCTCGGGAGAAGAAGTTCAAATGCAGCATGTGTTCGCGGGCGTTTATCACATCCACTAAGCTCAATGTGCACTTCATGGGGCACGTAGGGATGAAACCGCACAAGTGTGAATACTGCAGTAAGGCCTTCAGCGATCCCAGCAACCTCAGGATGCACCTCAAGATTCACACAGGTGAGTATGGCGATAACTGAAGTGTAAAGGGTTATGATTTTTGGCTGTCAATCTTTTAATCTGATGCTTGCCAAGAACGGAAATAAGTGTACTTCATGATGTGTGTGCTTTAAAACATTTTCCACTTCTATTGCACTTTTTTTTCCATACCAACAGGTCAGAAGAACTACAGATGCTCTGTGTGCGAGAAATCATTTACCCAGAAATCCCACGTGGCGTCACATATGCTCATCCACACCGGTGCAGAGAAGCTCAAGTGTGACCTCTGTGACCGGGCGTTCATCAGGAAACACGACCTGAAACAACACATGTTCTCTCACACGCAGTATGTCACTGTTACAATTGCACTCTAGATCAAAATGTAGAGTTGAATGGTTATTTTATGAGTTGGCAGCAAGGGTTCGGCAGAAATGTAGTCAAAGAGACGATAAAGCGGGGCGTGATTTAGGGTGTGGCTACCAGGTGATTTGGCAAGTTGCTGCAATGGCAGTGTCTTCTGCTTCACAGTCAGATCCACCCCTCGCTCCTCCACAGCTCCACTGTTTGGTCCAAACATAGTCACTTTTGGCGCCAAAAACCCAACATAGTTACAGCCATAACAGCACACTTGGTTTGAAAACATTAGTTCACAAACCAGTTGTTGGCGTCACAGTGACAACATCCATTTCTTTCATATATAGTCAGTGGTTGGCATACTCAAGTATTGTGGTCTGTTTCACAGCGAGTCATTTAAGTTCTCTCTCTCTTTTGCAAAAATATATATCTTGAGATTACCCAATGCAAAAAAAGTTATATTATCTGCGTATTGTCTTTCCACTCTTTCCCTTCCCCACCACAGTGAGCGGCGGATACAGTGTCCAAAGTGCAACAAACATTTCCTCAAGACCAACCACCTGAAGAAGCACATGAACTCTCACGAGGGTCGGAGAGACTTTGTCTGTGAGAAATGCCACAAAGCTTTCCTCACCAAATACCACCTCACCCGCCACCTCAAAATATGCAAAGGGCCCAAGACGGAAAGGGCGTCGCGTAAGGAGCAGGATGCGGACGAGGAAGAAGACGAGGAGGAGGAAGAGGAGGACGATGACAGAGGAAGAGGAGAGAGATTGGGTGACTCAGCCAGTAATGAAGACTGTGGCTTAGATGTCGGAGGATATAACTCTGAAAAGTCCCTGTCACCCCCTCATTGACGACACTGTGCCTCTTGAGATGTATTGTTTATTTATTTACTGTAATACTGATGTTTACCTCTAGTTTTTGCCAAATATCAGTTACTTTGTCATAGATTAATTTGCAACATCATACATAATCAATACTTATTAACTGCCACATTTTACATGATACAACTTTACCAATGCGTTATGTTAAGTCTCACTCGAGCATACCAGTGCTGCTAAAATAATCTTTGTCATATTATAAGCCAACTGATGAAGATCTGACTGTATTTCTACAAAGCTTCTTTTCGTCTAACTCAGGCCTGTCTAATCTTGGTTGATGGGATTCATATAAGCTATCTTTCACTCATAATTATTCCCTATTCTGTTTCTTTTTTTGACTGACTCAATAACATGGAATGAATGGCTCATTTGTAGTCGCACAATAATGTCAATTAAAACTTCTGATGCCATATTCTTGCCTTTTAGTCCTGATAATGTGTTATTGCTATGTGACCTGTGCTTTTACTTTTTATTTATTAAAAGCAGGTTTTGTATTTGTATGTATATCTTTTTTTTAATTTAATATTTCTGTGTGAATGGATGTGAGCCTCTTGAAAACAGAAATCTGGGCATTAATGTGATATTTCTTATTGCGTGAGTGGTGACCAAAAGTTAAAATGTTAGAGCTCCATCCTATCTGTTGTATTATGTTTTAATAAATGACATTTACAGCTGTTTTTAATTTTGTAAAATCATATACATGATAGCATAAATTACACCTTCACTGACTACATTATTTTGTTGTATCAGTAACGGGTGGGGGAAAAGTCAAAACAGCGTATCACTATTTTTTTGTAGCAATATTGTTCTTTTACACTGATGCAAAAAATCAAATATTTCTATTACACAAATTATTAATATTACAGATACAAATTACATTTTTGGTAACATACCTACAATTGCTTTTTTCAGTTCACTAGATACATCTTGCTGCAAAAGAAATTGCACAATATATTTTATCGCAATACTCAGCGTAACGGGACACATTTAACATAGCAATAATACTATATTGTGGCTTAAGAATCATGATAATATTGTATTGTGGGGTGTCTGCTCATTCCTGCCCTGAGTTAATATTTTTTTAATTTTTTTAATGATCATGAACTGCTTGTCATTTTCTTACCTTCCTGCTGTTCATTCATTGTGATCACTCAAACCGTGCGGGTAAAATAGAGAGATCCCCCCCCACCTGGCCATGTAAATATCTCACTGTTTCTTTATTTTATTTTATTTTATATTTATTTCTCTAAATTCTTCATTGAATAAATAAAGATACATTACCATGTGGTAAACACAGAACTGCCCATACCAGAGGTTCATATCTATACAAAATAAAATATAAATTCAGGATAATGTATTATAGCTTTATATGGGTTAGGTTTGTACTTTTTTTTTTTTTTTTACAACCTGCACTATTAAGGGAAAATAGCCAAATTCAGGCGTAAATATTGCAAAGATTTCATACTTTTCATGCACAAATGGTCAATTTCATAATTTTGTATATTTTTTATTAGAAACAGACAAGAAACTATTGTCTCTAACTTGATTTTTCTTCTGTAGTAATTTATCTTTATACTTTTTATGTTATGTGTATGTTTTGGTTGTTGTTGTTTTTTTTTCTTTAGTGACCGGAAGTACGTACTGTAGCTTCCGCTTGAAATACAAAAATATGCAGCGCCGCGTTTGTCATTCACTTCAGCGTGGTATGAATTAACTATAAAGTTATTTTCTACTCGTTGTATTTGTGTTTTGCTTGCATTTTTGCGGTATAAAATTCTGTATTACTGGTTATTTATTGTACACCGAAACTAAACTTTGCCCGCCGAATTTTTTACTGTTCATATGTAAGCTAGCTAACTTTAGCTAACCGTTTAGCTAGCAGGTCGGCTAACTATAACCTACCGTAAGTCAAGTAGCTACAGTTGTCATGCCAAATAATGTCATTTAATGTTTGGCTAAAGGATAATTGTTTGTTCTGTAACTTAACGCAGCGTCTTTGCTGTAAAATAATGTCGTAGTCTTGGATGTAGCACAGTGCCTGCTCGTGTTGTGTCAGTGTTATCCTCTGCTCCTCACTCAGCCTGAACACAACAGATGCATCATGTTGACCCCAGCGAAGGACGGGATGCCCAGTATGATAGACAGGGCTCTGAGGATGAGGAGGGAGGAACAGGCTCGGCAGGTGGTCCTGGCCTGGGCTGTGCTCAACGTGTCTCTAGCTGGCATGATTTACACTGAAATGTAAGTCTTTTCCAAGTTCAGTAATGTGCTCTTTTGCAATCAGATGTAATTGAGCGCTGATTCACTGTCCCACCATCTCCAGTCTCTCCTCTTCCAGTGTGCAGTGTAATGATATGTGTCTCTTGTTATTTGTTAGGTCTGGGAAATTGCTGAGTCGATACTACAACATCACCTACTGGCCTATCTGGTACATCGGTGAGGTCCATTACTTTATTATTTGTTAAAGGATGGCTGCTTGAGCTGTAAAGTCATAAGGTTTCTTCAATTAGAGGTCTAGTGTGTATGATTTAATGGCATCTATTAGCAGAAATGGTATATATTTACCATAACTATGTATTAGGGATCGACCGATATTAGTTTTTCAGGGCCGATACAGATAGCGATGATACGTAGTTAATGAGACCGATAACTGATACTTGGAAGCAATATGCATTTACAATAAAAATTACAATCTATCTGTTAATATTTAGATTTTGGATTATAACAAGCTTCAACACAAAACTTTGTTTAAAAGGCTTTTGGCAAATTTTAAATCAAAACGGAAACTTTCAACATAAACTTCAAAGCAACTTTTTTTTAAAGTCAAATGATAATTTAAATAAAAAAATATTAAATAATTTTAAAAAAAGAAAACGCTCCCTGAGGTTTTACAAAGTAAAAGTTTCTCCCATACTGACATGTCGTTTCTATCATAGTCCTGACAGGAAAAACCAAACACTGGCTCCACATAAGGCCAGTCGTGTTTTTGTTCTGCTTCGTAGTTATCCTACATATTTGGGACACAGGAGATGTTTTAGTTCTGCAATTAAATCCTATCACACTGGACCTTTCAATGATATTATATTTTAAAATGAAATAAATTTTGAAACAGACAGACACCAAGTTTTTATAAGTGTGTGCTTCTCCTCTGTCCTTATTTACAGAACTGGTGCTAGCCTCTCTGTTTAGCCTCAATGCTCTTTTTGACTTCTGGAAATATTTTAAATACACAATGGCTCCCTCCACCATTTCTGTAACCCCTGAACAGCATCACCTCCTGGGTCTGAGAAACACAGGTGAGGCTCTTTTTTCTCCTGAAGAATTTTTAATAAATACATTTCGTTCTCTAGTTTTGTGTAAGGGACATAAGCATTTTGGTTGTTGTCTGTCTCTGAAGGTATTCAGGCTTCTCCACCCCAAAAGCCAGAAAAGAAGGAGACCCCAGCTCCAGCCCAGTCGTCTCCGCTGCAGGGCCAAAGTGTGCTGAGCTTCAGCCCCTCACGGCCAGCGACCACCAGCCCCAAGTTCTCCCCCAGCTGTGTGCCCGGGTACAGCCCTCCTCTCAGCAACCCATCCACTCCAAGCAGTGCGGGCGGACCCTTTTCTCCCTCAGTGGCCTTTGGAAAGGTATGTCCATCACATCACTAACTGGCCTAACCTGGAGATTTGTTTTTGGTTAGCGTTATGAAGTAATCCTCTCAAAAGTGATTCTTCATGTTGAGAGCATTATGTTCTTCCTGTCACAGGTTTTGAATTACAGTCCCTCCCCCGGCTCCTCCCCCTACCCCAGCAGCATCGGACCTGCCGAAGGCTCCAGCCTGAGAGCTCGATACCGCACGTCCCCCTCAGTGTTTAACTCCCCTGGAAGCAAGGAGGACTACATGGAGGATTTGAAAAGCTTAGAGAGGTTCCTCCGCACAGAGGAGGAGAGGAGTCACCGCAGCCAGCTCGGTACAATAAACACGTTTTGTAGGAAGCTAATTGTTAGTATAAACAGAGGAGGACACCAACCTTATTCAGCTAGTGTCATTCTCATTTCTGTGTTTGGCAAAGCAAGATCTTGATTTATCAAGCTTTTGCCAAATAATTGTTTAGATGATTTGGAAGTTATTTTTGTATTCTGAGTCAATGTGGAAAAACATTTAGATGTATGTGATCATAGAAAGATACCATAATGAACTGATGCTCACTATAGGGAGTCCAGAGTCTGTGTCTCCGAGCCACAGCCCAACATTTTGGAACTACAACCGCTCAGTGGGAGACTACGCACAAAGCCTGAGGAAGTTCCTGTATCAACCGGCTTGCCGCTCTCAGGCCCCGTCTGCACACAAGGATGAGACGGACCTGGGCTCCAAACAGGCTGCAGAGGAGGTCGGTAAAGTAGCCTTTTTGTTGGGTCATGTTAAAGAAGAAATGACATTGTGTTTTACAGTCAGATATATTTGGGATGCATGATTGGTGTGTCACCTGCAGTAAAAGTCTTTAAAATAAAACATTGTAATCAGCCTGAAATAATGAAGTAATTATGTAAGCTCCAGTAGTCAAAATAGGTCAAATTTTCAGCTGCTGCGGCTATTGTCAGGATTTTCAGGGAGAGCATCATCCAAGCCTTTTAACGTAGGAAGAATTTTACGGTTTTGTTTGTAAATGTAACATAAAAATAAATGGCAACCGAAGTTGAAGTAGTTTTCTTATTTTTTCCAATGAATATGTACATTTTGAAATAAATGAAAAATTAAAAAATTATATTTCTGCATTTGCCAGTGGGACATTGTAACAAAAGCAGACATAATAATATGTTTAATCCACTAAAGCCGAGACTTGATGTTCTCTGCAGTTAGGTGGGAAAAATTTTCATGCATCAGCATTTGGCCAGAGTTAGGAAAATATCCGCATTTTGTATATCAGCAAACATATGATATTTTGTGTCCCTATGACACTGGAGTCTGTAGATGTCTGAGAAGAATGTATTATTGCCATGAAATTATATCCGTTTCCCTTCCCTGTCATGTAGGTGTGGGCCAGAATCACAACCAGTCGCCCTGTGGTTGACCGCATAGACAGCTGGACAGCCAAACTAAGAAATGTGAGTGTTCAAATGTATTCAAAGAGCAACACAATGAAGAAACTTTAGTGATGAAAGTTTGAAATGACTCTTTTGTGTGATTTGTTGTCTCAAACCTTCCACCTAAATTTAAATGAAGTAAGAAAATACATCAGAAAACAAATGTGTTTGTGTTGATTTCAGTGGATCAGTGACACCATCTTGGTCCCCCTGGTCAAAGAAACAGACTCAGTGAACAGCCAGCTGAGGAGGATGGGCTGCCCCGAGCTCCAGATAGGAGGTGCTTTGTCCTCACACTGTTCAATGAAAAGTGCCAGTCAGACAGGACCGAAGAATATAAACTTTTAGTCTAAGAAATATTAGATTTTTATAAATAATAGTATATTCATGCATTGAAAAGGTGTAAAATTCATATAAATGTAAGCGTAAATGTAGAAAAGATGCTTATTACACAACCATAGTGAGAACCATAGGCAAGAGGAGGAAAATGTTTTTCTTTTACAGCAACAGATTTGATTTTTCTTTATTTTCCTCAAAAAATCAAATGAATTTGTCAGAGACAAATGCAGTGCCTAGCAAAAACAAAAAAAAATGTCGTTTTGGGAAAGCGTATGACACATTTTTAATTCTAAGGGGGAAAAAGGCTGTTCTGGAAAAATATGTAAATTACAGCAGTCGTTATTGTGATTTCAATGCATTTTTTTCTTGTGATTTTGAAGTCTCAAAAAGTTTCCCCTCTCTCTCCTCCACCAGAGGCCAGCATCAGCAGCCTGAAACAGGCAGCAGTGATGAAAGCCTCGTCCATCCCAACTATGAACTCTATCGTTCAGTATCTGGACATCACTCCCAACCAGGAGTATCTAGTGGACCGCGTGAAGGGTAGGTTCAACATCACAGTTCATCTTTTGTTTACTTGTCTTAAAGTGCTTTCATTCATTTGCTTGTTCTTAGATTTTGTTTTTTCTTTTTTGAGCTGCATTGAGCTAATTCCGATCTTGCAACTGCACTTTGTGTTTTCTGTTAGGGCGATATAAAAAAGTATATTTTATACATTATATTTTAGTCATTTGTATTTTTTCTTTAAATGCACCTAATGTGATGCTATTACGTTTCATTGAGGTATAAGTGATTGTGGACTACATGTGCTTTTTGGTATTCTGTCCTGTCAGAGCTGGCGCACAGCGGCTGCATGAGCTCTTTTCGCTGGAATGGCGGTGGCGATCTGAAGAACAGAAAGTGGGACACAGATCTCCCCACTGACTGTGCTGTAAGTCTACACACTGATACATGCATACTAAACTAGTGGTGCAGCAATTTGTGAAATATGCACATCACATGTTTGATGATGCCTTGTTTTTGTCTGACTTACACTTCAAACCCCAAAGATTACAAAAGTTGTCTTAAGTCAGTCTTTCTCTCATACTGACATTCAAACAAAATCAAATGTGTTAAATATTATACGTTTTTAGTTTTGGCTCATGCAAATACTGAAGTTCAACTACATGTGTTTTGTCTACAACCAATAGCTGTTACGAGGTCAGGCGACAAAATCTAAAATGTTAAGTTTGTACACATACAGCTTATTGTTATAAATTATTTTGAAGGCGAATTGACAAGAATACTGTCTACATATGACACCTTTTATCTTGTGTTTCTAGAGTTATGTGTTTTTGCTGACTCGAGGAATTGTTCATGTTTTATATTTTTACATGGAGTTTGGTGTAATATTTTCTACCAGGATCAGGATGGGAAATAATCTCAAGTCTTTCAAATAGTGACCCTGCAGATAACTTGTCTTTGCAAAGATCTTTAAAAACTCAAATTGTCTAGAGATGTGAGATATGAGCGAGTTTAAGTGGAAACAGTGGAGTGGATTGTCAAATTTTCAGCAAAAATGCCAAAATTATCAGTTGAGAATATTAACCATTCCATTCATTGTGCTCATTGATATGTATTTCGGTCTCATCACCTTTGTGTTGAATGCAAAGAAATCTGTTTGTTCTGTCGTTTTTTTTTAATCTTATTCAAATTGATTTAATTTGATTGATTTAATTTAAAATGTCAAATATAATGTAGTTCTTTGAATGAGGCTAGTGATGCAATGATGAGTTAAATTGTAAAATTTCATAGTTGCAACAATGTTATATTCTTGTCATGAGAAAGTTTCTTATTTTTCTTGTCCCCGAAAGTCTAGGGCTAATCCTCACACAAATATTAGGAAGAGAACAGGCTCCTCTGGTTGGGACGAGATAGCATGGTTACTTGCTTCACTTTTCAAAAACATGCTAAAATGTCATTTTACAGACTGCTTGGCTGCATGTATGTGAACTTTGCCACGGCTTTCTTGGAGTCTTCTGACCCCAGGATCTGTTGTGCAAACACTCTGGGTTGCTCATGTCAGGTGGGACAGTGAGATCAGCGGCTGAATGACTCTGATTCGTACTGTGTCTGTCCTTTTAGATCCTCATGCATATGTTCTGCACATACTTGGACTCCAGACTGCCCCCTCACCCAAAGTACCCCGATGGAAAGACTTTCACTTCACAGCACTTCAGTCACACTCCGGACAAGCCTGGTAACTGCGAGCATGCGCATGCACGCACACACACACACACACGCACGCACGCACGCACACACACACACACACACACACACACACACACACACACACACACACACACACAATGGCTAAACAGGAGGGAATAAAAGGCATGTAATTTCCTTCTTCTCATTCTTGGAACACAGCATCTTCTTTTTGTCTTTATATGTCACCAGCTTCATGTTTTTAGTTCTCGTGTCCCTTTTTTGTGTTCTCTCTCACAGATGTTACCAAGGAGAGCCTCCTCTGCATCCACCAAAGCAGCACCACTCCCCCTCACTACCAGCTCATCTACCAGGGACATATCTACAGTCTACCCAAGGTGACAGCAACAACAACCAGTGTTCTCACTCGTTTTCTCAAAAATAAGTTCTCTATTTTGTAGGCTCCTACAAAACAGCTTGTGCTCTTGTTCTGCCTTCACAGTCTCAAAGATGAATCCAAAAAGTGGCAATGCATCATGTTGAGGATGAGGGTGATAATAGGAAGGAACTTAAAAGCCTTAGCCATAGCTGTATCAGCAACTAATGTTGGTAGTTCTGTGAAGAGAGAGGTCAGGAGTCAGGAGTAATGAGGCTGCGATGTGGAGGGTTTCACTGAGGAACAGTTCCTAAAAAATTAAGGATGTCCAGGGCTGAATTCCAATATCTCTGTCAACACCTCATGATCACGCTGTCATGGCAGGACTCAAAATCTAGACGAGCTGTTCCCGTCAGAGGGCATCTGGCAGTTGGGCTCTATAGGCTTTGGGCAGCCCACCGCATCAGTGGTACGGCTACAGCAGCGTTCTGTAGTATCAGGGGACCGCTTTGACACTGTATGGCGAGTGATCTGCACCTGGGCACTGAAATATGACTTGGAAAACCATGGCTGTATGGGCAAAACACGCATGAATTCCCATTTAATCTAGGACCACATATAAAAGTAGTCCAGACAGAGTTCCAGGGTCATGGAAAATGGGGAAAAGTCACAGATTTTCACAATCACATTTTTCAGGTCTGGAAAGTTCATGGAATTAGTAAAAATCATAGCATGTTTAAGTCATTGAATTCTGTTGTGCGGAATGATATTGTTACAGTAATCATCTGTAGATAACCTTCCACATGGCAAATTTATATTCTGGAGCTGAAGACAGCTCTAATAGGCGTCGATGGGTGACAACGTTTTCTTAACAATTACATGTTTTATCATTTTCCACCTGTGATCGTTTCTTCCTTCTTGTATGCCAGTTATCTGAAATTTTAATTGTATGGACTTTGAATCTGATATGTTTCAAAAATGCTGCGTAAGAGGGGCAAAAAAAACCCAAAACATTATTATAGGTCTTTGAAACATCATAAAAAAGTTTAGAAAGTTTGTGTGAGAGCCTTATCTAGATCTTAGTGGAAAAAATCATTTCTGTGTCCACACTGCTCTGAAAAAAATCAGATGTGTGTCACGTAAGAGCAAAAAATATCAGATTTCGGCCACATTTGCTTGTAATGTGAAACATAGACATAAAGAATCTTACCTCACCACTAGATCTGGTCTTCTGATAAAGCCCAGTGCTTCAACAGAACAGACATCTCCTTCAGACAGTTGAGGATGTTTTAGTCTGCTGTTTCCGCTTTGATTGCAATAACATGAACCCACCATTATTTCTATTATAGGGCAGGAACAACCTGTTCCACACAGTCCTCATGTTCCTTTACGTTATTAAGACGAAGGAGTCGGGGATGCTGGGGTGAGTACTTCCCTTTCTGCTACTAAAATCCTGTAAAAGGCTGGCTAGCTCATATCATAGATGCCATTTCAGTCTATAATGAAATATTGATTCATTTTCAACAGAAAGGTCATGCACGAGAGCGCAGATTGTGTTTTGATTTAAAATGATCGGTTTGACCTTGCCTGTAGGTTAATTAAATTGCTTTATTATACTTTCTTCAGGAGAGTAAATCTCGGCCTCTCAGGAGTAAACATCTTGTGGATATTCGAAAACTGATGTGTCATCATTTACAAGAAGCAAAAAGCTACAAGTGGATTTTTTTCCCCCTACAATGCTGTGTGGTTACACTGACTGGAATACCGCCTCAACATAAAGCCTGCTCTGGAAAAGCAGCACTTAACTTTGACGGACATTTTCTCAATTTTTAGTGCACAAACTGATCACATTCTCATTTTATGGACACATTTCTGTCGCACCACAGTGTGTTTACGATATACTGCAGAGCTGTATTTTTAACATTGTTTGGGTTTCTGATTTTGTATTTTGAGAATGTACCAGCATGGCAGCCTTGTAAATAATATACCTCAGATTTATCTGGTAAATTGTAAAGGGCTCAGACCCATTTAGCATGAATGTAAATACAGTATGTGTGATATTGACTTTTGTTTATTTCGCTTTAATAACACGTTGCAACTGGTATGCTGTTTTTTTTTTTTCTGTAGTTGAGTGATTGTTGTAGTAGGGATGCTCCTGACATGCTTGAAGTCACCTACAAAATATGGACTTGTGAAAACCTACTCTGTAGTAGGGAAGCTTCTCATACTACCAGGCTGCAATGCAACACATAACCATGCAGAGCATCAATTCTTTTGATATGCGATAGAGAACAAATGAAAAGCCTTTGATTCACCAAAGTATTTTTTCTGAATATAACATCTTTTACAAAGCCAATTGTTAATTTTGAAACCGTCTACATGTTTGCTTTATTTCAATTTTACATTTGTCACACAAGCCTTGAAAATAAAATTGAGATAATAAAAAAGAATCAGACAAAGCACATTTATTTCCCTCCCACTTAACGATGTCTTCCACTATCATGGACGTCCACATGGTGGCAATGTAGTTCATTTTTAAAGATTTGACCTCATGCCTGGGCTCATTTTCTCTTGTGGCATACTGCATATCCACCGCACAGAGCACTGTAATGTGATGCAGTATGTTCTGCAGTAACCAGTAAATGACTTGAGGCTGGAGAACAATGCTGACTTACAATTGTACGCATTTTTAAAATAATTATGTGTCAACATTTTTTGAGGACAAACTTGTCTGGCTGGGGAATTCCTTCACACGGTACAAGGTATTAAGTGTATCTTGGTGTAATTGATTCCCAGGTGTGGCAGTGATAATTTAAAAAAATTACTGCCTTATTTATTTTTTTTAATGTAGAAATTTTATAGATGGTTGCCCTGCGAGCAAACGGCATTATCTGGCACAAATTGCGTTTGTTTTGTAGTTTATGGTCGTCCTCTTTTATTACAAACGCCATTTCCCATGATGCATTTGACATGGTACCTTTTCCTGCTGGGAAACGCAGACTTTTTGTCAATTAGGACTGATTTTCAGCTAAATGAAATGCGTATGTCCACTACATGTTGTTTTGTAAAATAAGACGTGATCCTATTATTGGTATTGCAAACGGCCTGTAAGTGACGCTGTCGAGATACTTCGACGAACTACAAAGACCACAATGCATCTGGCCGTAGTCGCTCCTCCGCTCATATCCGCTTGACTCGCTATTTGTGTTGTAAAAAGGACTTTGTGAAACTGCAGCGATGTCAGTCCAGGTTGTGGCAACGAAAATGGCAGAGGTCGAACTCAAAGACGTCCCCACCGGTAAAGACTTACCGGCCGGTTCCCCGATGACACCGACCTCGGAGGGCAAGAGCCTCGCCAGAAACGACCCGCACGAGGCCGGTTCCTCTGCCGCTACGACCCCTCCAGCGGAGCCCTCCGCGAAAGCCGGGGAAGGCAGCCTGGGTATGCTCACCCCGAACCCCGCGAAGATGCCGCAGGCGTCGGCTATGAAGCGGACGGACCCCCAGCAGAACGGCGGAGAGGCTTTTGTCAACCGTGACGGTACCGTTGCCGAAGCTCCGCGGATGAAAAAGGCGAGTGAGACAAGATTTTTTTCCTCCATAGCTAACGTTACGATGTTACTGGACCACCACTAAGCAGCTCGCCGCAATGAGAGCTCGCTGGGAAAGCTGGCATTGTGTGACGATGCTAACAGGCTAGCTTATCCCAGAGCTGATTCAGCTGTGTCAGTTAACGCTTTTAATAACAGTTTTCCGTGATAATAACACCGCAGAGGGTGTAATAAGGGTTAAACACTGTTTTTAAAATAGGTGTACTAATTTCATTTAGGCTGACATGGCTAAATCTGTAGGACATGAGCTGAGTAACTGGTTAAAAGTGTTCAGCTGCTTTCACAAGTTTTGAGAGGGGTCCCTTTAAAAAAAAGAAAGCTAACACATGTATTTGTTCTTTTGTAGATGTGCGACTAACACTTATCACGTGCCGGAAACCCCATTAACTTATGTCACACTAAATAATAGACTGTACAAAATAATAAAAAAGTTACGTCTTATAGGATGAAGGTAATGTGGGACATCATGTAGAATGGGACAAATAGGCTTTACATCATGGACTCTTAAAAGAATAGCAGCCAGTCACCAAACATGTTATTGGGTTGTAGCTACAAATGTGATTTACATGAAACAATCATTTTTATTGATTTGAGAAAACAGGTATGGGCAGGTCAGAGAGTCCAAAACGACTTCCAAGAACTTGCCAGGAAAGCCATGTGGCATGTTGGTTTTCTCAGGATGGTAATAAGAGAACTGAGGCTAAAACAATTAAAACAAAGGGAGTGTAGGGTGTTGCATTTTAGTAACTGTTTGACTGATTATAAAAATATTTTCACAACTGTCTTTAGCTATAAAAGTAACATGTAAGTAGTTTTAGGTGGTTTTCTTGGTAATCTACTAAAAAGAGTCCCACATTACCTTATTCACCCTACAGATAAATACACTGTACTAAATAAATAGAAGTTATTTCATACAAAAAATACAAAATATGCTGCTAGCTAAAACAAGAAATGTCTGTCACTAGATTTAAAGAATAAGTTGCTGTCTTAGCTAATGTATGGTTGTTTTCAGTAGGAGCTCAGTTTTTTATTAAAGTTATTCTAAAGAAAAAGAAAAAGAAAACATATAACAAAGAAAAAGAAAAAGAAAACATATAACAAAAGAAGTAATGTCAATTCCAAAACATTTTGTACAAAATAGTAATCATACCCTAGTTTCATATTTGATTACAACCATAATTTAACCTTTTTTTTTTTTTTGTAATTTGCGAAATGAAATACACCGTTTTCATTAATTGTCACATTCCATAAGTTATGTTATTTAGCAAACCTTTATTCTGTTGCTAGTTAAGTCAGACTCAGTAAAGAGCAAGAAACGTTATTTGTGCTGGTGTGATGTTCCCCGGTGATAAACTGCTTCATTTTTTGCCTCTGCTAGGTAGCTCAAATTACCTTTGCTCCTTTCTTGACCTCAGGTTAGTATATTGAATATATTTACACTTCACTGCTTAAAATAAATGCCACGGTAATCTCAGTCTGATTGATGCAGTGCCACCCAAGACGTGTGTGATCTAACTCAGACATAACAGTAGCCAGTAATCCCTGACCGTAGAGAGAGATACTCCTGTCACCTAGTTTTCTCAAGCCTGATTTAGCCTTTAGATAACCCCAGTGAAGGGAGTTTCTGCCCTTGTGGCTTAATTCAGAGGTCACACTGACTTAGGATGTCTTTCTCTCTGCAAGCAAAGATCCAACGCTGCTTGACGTTGGTTGTGACCTCTTATCTTTTTGTCTCTCACAAAGTCTTGATTAGGACAGAAGTGGATATAAAGGGCAAGGTTCAAGGAATGAACAATTTTTTGATAAGGTGATAAGGAATCCTTTGAGGAAGCTTCCAGCTCCATCCCTTTGATCAGAGTTATTATTAACATTATTAACATTATTAACAATAGTCATTTATATATATAATAGCCTGTGGTCACTCATGCATGAAATTATTTTAGATATGTGTACAGTAAGACTCTGACTCATTGACTTGCTGCAGATATGTGGTCTTAAGAATCCCAGTATTTAAAAAAAAAAAGGAAGTTTTTTAATGGTCTTTTTTCTCAGTGTGGTGGCCAGTTTCCTGTGACATTTATGCAAAATACTTGTTAAGCATGTTTTTTTCTTGTGATAAAAAACAAAGGGTCGGGTAGTTATCAGGGTGAAACCAATAGGGACACAACAAGTCGGACAGGATGCACTTACCACCCACACCCTCTACTACGCATTGACAGTGGTCCTGTCCCGTTAGACAACCCCTGAGGAAACCCCAGTAGGAGGAGAACTTGACAGTACATTGTGTGAATGGACTGCGCATCAACAGCATCTCAGAGGAGAATGCTTTATGTAACGACTGGTAATATGGAGAAACAGCAGCAGTCGGGAGAGCAGGGCAAACAGGCTGATCCACATTTGGGGTACAGACCAAAGTCAGATGAACCGGAGAGCAACAGCCACATCTGGATTATTGAGCAGACTAATTTCGCATACAGGACCATGGTACAAAAAGTTGATTTCCGAAGTGCTGTATGCTCATTTTGATCATTAAAAAAATATCATGATGAAAAATGTATCATACTGTATCTCTTAAAACTAAGAAACTAGTCCCCGTGTAGTCAATTTACATGGATTAAATTTACTAAAATATTCCATAAAGAAGCATCAGACTTGTTTTAAGTATGTTTTTTTATGGCTGTCTTTAAACAAATGGCAGGTATTTTATGTTGGAATCAAAGTCGTCATTAACGCTGGTATATATAAATTGTTTTTTAAATTTCTGACCCAATATAGTCACTGTATTGTATTTTATAAAGAACAATCATTTTTTCTAATGGTAAATTAATAATAGGAGTGATTTGTAGGATACTCTGTATGTCGGTGTAATCCATTTTAATTTAAAGAGTTCATGTTAATGTAAAGATAAGATCATTTTAACCTGAAAGAGGGCATTTCTGAATTTTTCAGGTCAAAGGTTATTTTTCATATTCATGTAATGTAGAGAGAAGTGAGCTTGAGTAACGGATAATAAACATGCTAAATACACTGAGGCAGATAACTGTCCATTATGATAATTTAAAAACTCAGTTGTCACTGCATTTGTCTGATCACACACTAGTGTATATCCACTGGGACAGAAGGTTGCCTCTGGCCTATTTATAGATCAGGAGGCATCGTGGGTCTTATGGTGCACTGCATTATAGATCTACGACCACAGCTTGGCCCTGCGCATCTGCTGGATTCTGCTTACCCGGTGCAGTAAGTGAAGCAGTGGGGCTGATGCAAGTGTGCAGGCAGGCAGCAGTGTTGACTGACTGACTGGATGACTGGCTATCTCTTAATCCATGCCTTTATCATGTCACCACATGAGGGGATTAAAAGGCCAGCTCTCTGTGGTAGGTGGGCCCAGATGTAAGCTTTCTCAGTCCAGTGATGAGTTTGATTGTAACCCACATGGCTTGGCACGAATATGTCCGGCTTCTGGGAAGTCCAGGGGGATACCTCCGGCCGGGAAGAGATGGAAACTGGCAGTGTTCAGCAGGCTGCAGCTTTAGTTGTTAGCATGGTAACTGTTTGTGGCTACAGGCTTATAGCGGTGTATAAATTCATCTGGTTTTGTATATTGATTAAAAAATCAGCAATCAAATATTATTGATGCAAAGTGAGCACATGGATACATATTGTCATCTTTGAGATTCGCCTTTTATTTTTAAATTTCTATGCCATGTGTCGTCATTTCCATCCAAGCAAATCTTCCTAAACATTCAAAGACAAACTCATATTGATCGCAGGCCCCTCATTTAAATTGATTGGAATTGAAATGGTATTGCTCGGAATTGGTCTTTGCGACATCAGCAAATATTATTAAGTTATACAAAAAAATCCATATTAGGGATGTCAGTGGTGAACCATTAATCGGATAACTGCTGAGAATATTTTTGACTGGTAATGCCTTTAGATTTATAGGTTAATTTTACTGCACTGCCCACTAACCGAGTTTGGTGGCAGCTTACTTTAGCCACATTTAGACGAGAACGGCCCTACTGAAAATGGGAAAGTCTTTCCTTTTGCGTTAAAAAAACCCCTCTGCTTTCATATGATAACATTGTGAAAAAGACCCTCATTTACACAGATCCACAAAAACAACTGATAACACTGTAGAATACCAGGCCAGTAGTTGGCAGTGTAATTTTGTATTGACACACCCGTTTGTCACCGTTTTCAGCAGGATCTGCGCATTGCGAGTTTCAACAGCAACAGAAAAGGTTGAATTTTCAAAAGATTACACTCTGGATCCCAATTTCAAAATTTTGCATTTTCAGGCCCCTAAAATGCCTTTGTTATGTAAAGGAAAGGCCAACCTGCACCAATATTTTAATGTTTCGCTCAAAAACTGTTGCAGTGTAAATGGCCCTTTTAACTAGCGGCACCGCTTCTTTGGTGATTACTGCTAGTAACGCCATCCTGATTTGCACCCCCGTTGACTAATGCTGCTGCAGTGTTTCAGTCTCATATGAGGTCAGTAGGGTCATCTGCCTGAGGCCTTAATTGAAGAAGATGGTTCACCTGTTGGACACACTGACCAAACAAGACTTCACCTCTTAAGCCATCATGATACTGACTGACTCTAACACTTCTTCCCTGACCTTTGACACTTGGCAATCGCCCACTTTCCTAACAGGTTTTTGGAAAGCATGCACAGTGGTATTTTTGAATGACTGGGGAACTGTGTGTTGGGAAGGTCATCCCTCTCCCATGTAATGTTATGTCACCCACTAAGCTTGCGTTCCTGGTAGAGCTCACTGGTAAACAGGCTTACGGTGACCTGTGGCTGCTCCACTTGGAAGGAGAACTGTGTGGAAGAAGATGTGAGCAGAAAGATGTGGAGTTTAATGCGATGCTGCACTTTATCCAGTTTGATTCTGCACTTGCATCAGTTCTGCCTACTCTGCTTTAGTGGCTCATTTGAAGCCTTTTTGGGAACTATTATGTATTGACCAAATGTAATCTGTAAGCATTTGTATCGATGATATTTTTCTAGAAGTGTTGTTGTCTGAGCCAGCTGGAAAAGTTGCTGCGTGACGCTCAGTATGTTTACATGAAGTTACAAAAAACTGTCGGATTGTCGTGTTAGTCCCACTAAAACTGGACTTTTAAAATACACGTTAACATGTTTGTCCGACTGAAATTGTACTAAGTCGAATTTCTCAAAATCAGGCTTATACACCTGGAGAATGCAGTTGGTGGTCAATTAACTCTTTCATGTATACGCCTCAATTGGACCTGAACTGGCCTAAGTGTTCTGCGCTTGCTCCATTGTGTCTGAGCCAGGCTTTGATTTGGAAGTCTAACAACAGAAAACAAGAAGGTACCAAGTTAAGCATAGAGTACGTATGTAATGTACAGCACTGAAAAGTTAACCCATGTTGTCAGCCCGTTTGCTGCCTGCTAACTTGTTTGTTATGTGACATAACCGGTCCACCAGAAGAAGGTCCAGAAGCATCTAGCTGAAAGGGGGCATTTCGCCACCTATCGTGACAGAGTCAGACGTAGTTCTGTCAACGACTTTGATCTCCCGTTGTTCTTGTGTTCTAGGACGAGGACAGTCATCCAGCTAAATGGCCTGATCGAGCTGTAACCATAGTTTGAATTAACTTAGCATGTAAACGTGCTAAGGAATATTTTTGTGGTTGGATAGGTGGGTAGGCAAGCATTTAAAATATGTTGAACCTGTTGAAGCTAGTGGTAAATGGTAATGAAGAATTAACTAAAAGAGGGCCACATGGTGGAGTTTGCTCTGTAACCAGTTTGTATTCAGTTCCATTCATATGCTCACGACTACACAGAATTGTCAAGCAAAGGATAAGAAGTCACTGCTCTGTGGATTGTCTACACTGTCATCTTGATCTGCCCGTGATTGTCCTGGACTATAACAGAGAACATGTCACTTTCCCTCCTCTATGCCCTCTCATTTGTGAGTCACCTCCAGCCGAGACCGAGCTGGTCTGTATGTGTCTGTGAGTGCGTGCACAGTGGTGATCGCATGCATTTCCCCAGAGGATCCTGTCGTCTTGTATTGGAGTCAAAATGTGGTCATATAGCCTGATCCTACTTTTGTCTTTATTTAGTGGTTTTGAGAATATATACTTAAAGGGATACTTTGCCAATTTTCAACCAGCTTTATATCAAAACAACGTGTGTAGTATGTGTGAATGAACGGTGATAGATTTTCCTTCATGTAACCAGTACCTAGATATCTCATCTCCCCCCACAAAACTCCTCCAAATGAAGTAATTTATGTCATTTGGCGAAGTTTCACTGGCTCTCTGGCTGTTTCTCGAACTACAGGCTGTACTTACGCAATTTTGTATTGCCCACCACCTGCTGCCAATAAAGACTCAAAGAGTATTATTAAGCTCACCGTTTAACTGTAATACGAGATCTGGCCGGCCACCATTGTTTCACACGGACCATTCCACATTATGTCAGGCACGCTGAATTCTGGGAGTTGTAGGTTTTCTTCCTCTTGAGCAAAAGCAGTGTTTTTCTCCGGTCATGTAGCACCAATTTGAAGAGTATTTGCATCTTTGTACTGCATAGATGACCTAGTTTTATGTGAGGGCCTTCCTTATATCAGTGAAGTCCTTCTTAGTATCAGTGATATGATTGACAGGATTTGTTTACATCAGTGCAGAGCCCAACAGAAAGGTGCACGGTTTTTCACATTGCAGCTATGAAGATGTAATAAAGTTATGTTTGTGAGAGGTTAACGTCATATTTTTTTAAAAGATCTCTTTCCCCCTTTTCACTGTACAACAAGTATAAAATTTACTGTCTTAAAGTGAATGGAAGGATATGCAGGGCTTTAAGAAACACATCTGGAGTAACAGTGGCAGCATTTGCCAGCTGTGCTGACTTTGGCAGCAATATAAAAAGTGGCAAATGCGAGTATACTGCCAGCCTTTTAGACACTTGACCACATTAGACAGATAGAGAGCGTCTTTTAAGGCAAACAAACACACACACACACACACATCCCTTTGCTGTGTGGTGACAGTGGGAATGTGGAGCCCTGGTGTGAAAAAAATGCCTTGAGAAAGAGTGAAGGAGAGAAATGGAGAATTGGATCCAAGTCCAGCCGTCCCTCAGACTTCTAGTCCTTTTTCCATGGATGTTAAGCTCAAAGAAAAAAATGGACTGCCCAGTTTCTGTGTTGGACTGTTAGACCCTCCTAATCCAATCCCAAACTCTGACCCCAAACCAGTGGAGTTTGGAGGGTTTTGGTGAAAGCGTTGCAGTTGCCAATATCCACTTTGCTTTAGGACAAACCTTTCTATGTCTAACCAAGAGACTGGTGCGGTTAAGGACTCACTGCACACACTTTAGAGGAAATAGATCAAGAAACTGTTTAAACTATTTAGAAGTGGTACATTATGCTCAATCTAGACCAGAAAACAGTTATAGACCCGTTTAAACTTCTCCTCAAATATAACACTGTTCTAATATGAATGTAGCCTTATCTTTTAAATGAATTTATGTAAAATGCTTCTTTAAATGTCCATTTCCAGAAGTTCTGTCATATTGACATCTTTAAAACTGCGCAGCCATCTTGAGCAAGGCCTTTGTTCTTTAAGAGCAACATTAATATTGTTTCAGAAACAGAGTGACAGGAGTTTGCCTTGAAGCTCCTGCTATCTCTGTGTAGCCCTGTAATAGATTAAACACTGCTGGACTGGCTATAGTGCTGACAAGAGCTTTCATTGGCTGTTGAGTCATCATGGAGAACAGTAAGCAAGTTTGACTATTGTCAGAGGTCGCTGACAGGGTTGCTGGGGAAGTGAGGAGGATGAAAGACAGTGGGGTGCTGTCCCTGGCCTGATCAGTGGTGACTAGCCGATGAAGAGGAAACCCAATCATCAGGCTTTGAGCAGAGCCTCAGACAGGCCTGCATATATGAAGCTAATGATACTGTACTCTTGGTTAGTGCTGTACAGAAAAACAAGTTTTTACGTTTGTTCGAGTGCATACTTTGTGTGTTAGTGACTACAAGTTGGCTTAGCAGTATTTATGTATCCCCCAGAGATCATTTGTAAAATAATTTGATTTGAAGGTAAGCGACAGTGGTGGTTAAAGAGCACAAATGCAATGTCTGATGGTATGTAGGGGTTTACTGCTGTTGCCAGGTAACTTCTCCAGTAATTTTTCCTTAAGCACTCATTGACTTCTTAGTTACCAGCAGAATTTTTTTTCATGCTCCCTGGTGTTTCTTGCAACGTACAATGCATTGAGCATAAATGCCTCTGTGCATGTGCGTAGCCCCTGCGGCATCTTTGGAAGCCCGCGCCGTGGTGTCTCCTGCAAGTATACACGAAACTTAACACCTCCTGTGTGTAGTGCAACAAGTCTTCTTTCTGCTGGGTTCCCATTATGAAGCTATCGCGGGTAAGTTTCTTCCTTTCTGTAACTGTGCAAATAGAAACCGGGCTTAAACAGAATGAACAGACATGCAAATCAAAACGGCGCACAGTCAAATGTTGATTTAAATGTCAGCATTATAAATGAGCCTGCAAACCCAATCGGAGAGGCAGGTTGTCAATATATGGGCCTTAGCAGAGAAAGTCTTGCAAATGAATAACAGCATGTAGCAGATAATTAGTGGATTGGCAGTGTTGTTTTAACTCTTTTCTGAAAAAGCTTAAAGAACTCTGGACTAGTGTGAATCTCTACCAGGCAGCAGAATATGAAATGTGTCTTAAAATATATTCTTATAGGACGTTAGTGATGCTGTTGAGTAATTTGGCATGGCTTAGCTGCCTCTACCACTCATGAAAGCGGGTGTATATTTGGCCAGCTTTGCTCTTAGTGCACTTAGATGAGGTTTATTGCTTTTTTTATGACCTACGAGTGAAACCCTGATATAGCTGATCTTTCTTTGGTGCTCTCCTCTTCCTCAAATTACCGTGCCACAACACTTAGTTTTGCCTCTGCTTCCCTTGACTTCTGCTGCTCTTGTTTGCCTTGAGTCACACTATTCAACAATACTGTGTGTACCCTTCATGAAGTGGATTGACACACTACTTAAACAAAAAAATCATCACTTACTCCTCTGAGTTGCAAACTACCCTCAGCATTCCACTTCCTTTTTATTTTTTGTTTTTGAGCCCCGGTCTAGCTTTCTCACAGTCTCATTGTGTTCATGTGCTGTGCATTCTGTAAATCTCAGCACCACACAGCAAAGCCTAGTGTGAGATCGCACCTTCCTAACCATCTTCATCCGTGCCACAGAGGCCGACTCAGGAAATGGACTGTTGGTACTTAACGCCAGTTTGAGTTTCTCTCACCTCTGGGGTGCCAGATAGTGATCTCCTCATCACTTTCCAGACGGGATGTTCTAGCAGCTACATTGCTGAAGGGCTGCCTGATTGGATTTGATATCACAAGTTTCTCTTGATCTCAGAATCGTTAGGAAAAATATTTTTCATATAGCAAATATTTATCAGCCTCCCAACATCTCAACATATGAGCAAACCTTATAATAATAAAAACATGCAAATACTGGGGTGGATTGTCCAGTAAAGCTTCAGCAATTAATCAGTTAGTTATTAGCTATTCAATTAATCACCAACCAGTATGATTACCATTTGAGTATTTCTCTAAAGAGAAAAAGAGAAAAAAAAGGTTAAAAAAAAATATCTGAATGCATCTTTTTGAAGTTGAATATTTTATTTTGTGGTTTCTTTATTCCTCTGAACTGAATATTTTTGTGTTGTGGACAAAACTAGAATTTTGAGAATGTTATCAAGCTTCAACATTTTTCACCATTTTCTGATGTTTTATAGACCAAACAACTAAGTGATTAATCGAGAAAATATTGAAAGATTATTCAACAGTGAAAATATTTGTTAGTTGGAGCCTTACTGTCGAGATATTAAAGGCAGCTGCTTTTATTGTGTAATTTAGTGAAGTATGCTGCTAATACAACAAGGTATTAGTGGTGGGAAGATTTAGGCACCTCACAATGCAGTTATGATTCATAGGGCTAGGATGCAAATAACAAACTCTTATCAATCGTCTTGATTCATCAATTTTTGATTCCTATATATGATTATGATTATTCACTGTTTCATAATAAAAAAATTGCATTATTTACTTGTCTCCATTCAGGCATATTCTTTCAAGAGAGAATCGCGATGCATCAAATAATTAAGTTTCATCTGAAAAGATTTGGGTTGTTGGGTATTAGGGGTGTAAGAAAATATCGATACACTTGAGTATTGCAATACTATGATTTGCGATATTTTATAGATTTAGCAGGAACACTGAGGTTTATATTCATGGTCATGTGACAATTTTTTTAAATTTCCTTTTTTTTCTTTCTTTTTTATTGATATGAAAAATCTTAATTCCATTGCTCAGCGCTCAAAAATAGTAATGCTATGATGGTAAATGTTAATGTAATAAATACAAATTCAGATCCCGCTGACTTTTTTTTTTTAAAAACTCAGATAGTACACATGCATATGTGGGTTTACCAAAAATCCCTTGTTTACAGTATTGCAGTTTATTGAATCATAACCCCTATATCATGACACATATTGTATTGCCAAATTCTGGCCAATACAAAACCACGTTAGATATGATTAAGACTAGAATTGTTTTGTAAAGTAAGGTTGAGGAAATAATTATAAAGGAACTGAAACCTATCGTCAGAATTGTCACTTTTATGACTCATAGTCGCATTGGACTCACTTGTATTGTTAATTAAACTGTGAAGATAAACTTTTCTCATTTTCCTGGGGACCCCCTAGAACTGCCCTTAGGACCCCTGGGGGTCCCCAGACCCCTGGTTAAGAACCATTGATGAACTGTACTTACATGAGCATACAAATGAAGGTCTAATGTGTGTTGGAGTGCCACTTAGTGTATTCAGCTGTGCCTTTGCTGAGATGCAAAGTCAAGTCAATATCTAGCAAAACTATTGTATCAGCACTAATTAATTCTATTGAAATGCACCCATGTTCAAATGTTAATGCAATTTCCTAAATGTCAGAGAGATTTGTCTTTTGGCCAGTAGCTCTTGTATTAATTATATCAGACCTTTTTGTGACATTTCAAAACAATCAGTTAACCTAACATTATGGTGTTGTAGCTGTACTCTACCTGCTAGCTCCTGTGTATATGAATCTGTCAATTCCTGCCATTACACTACACTTTTCCTTTCCCGATATATTCGGAAATACATTGATACATATATGATGTCAGCTGTGTTATTTGACTTTCCAATAACAGTGAGTACTGAGCTCTGAGGGTCCTACTCTACATGCCAAAATCAGTTTTCACATTTAGTATATTGGAGTCCTAACACCTATCCTAAGGCAGATAATAGAGCAGCTTTGCTGTGGTTTCTGGCATGTAGCTCTAGGGTTTTAGGATTTGGTCTTCTGATGTGGGTGCTCTGTTTTAATGCTGGTATTGGCAGTGCCAGAGTCTGCGCTTCCCTGTTCCTGAGTGTACCACCCACACTCAATGTGCATCTGTGACTCCCCGGTTGACATTCATTTCCTGCCTCATCATCACAGCCTGCTATCACTGACTCTGTACAGCTCATTGAGTTACACATCTTTCCATCAGAAGGCTTTTTTAAGAGGTTCTTGGAACAGCACTGTTCAAGAAATGAAAGTAAAAGATAGGAGAGCGCTCACTTTTCCTAGAACTTATGTCCACAAGACGCCAGCATCCCGTGAAAGTTTAAACCCATCGGTTCAGTTACCAGCCCACAGTGTTTTGAGTTTACATGAGGATCAGCAGACAGTAGTGGACATTAACACGGAACTGGCCACGCAGCATGACGAGGAATGCAGCTCCATACTCAAGCACTGCATGCGAACAAAGGGCCAACATTGTGTTCAAAAAGTGCTGCCTCACAAAAGGGCTCTCACAAAGCCTGAAATGAACCTCTACACACCCATCCGTCTACTCCGCTTCCTATTAGTCAGGCCAAACCACCCACCCCTGGCAGACACAGGCATCTTAGGATTGGGAAATGGATACATCTAGCCTCATATGTGTATATATGTGTACACATCCAACACACATAAAGCAACATTATCATTCTGTTGGAGTCGTTGAATTTTCACTCTCCTTTTAGCTACGAATGCATTTTAAGGAGAAAATTAAAAAATGCAATTTTTGTTGCCAAATATCTTGATATCAACACTGCAACAATATTGTGGGGTGGACTGTTGGTGCTTTCACAAAATAATTGCACAATGAGGTTTTTAATAAATAATCACCAGTTGAGCGGATACAATGACTAATGTTGTGTCACATGTAACCAGGCAGACTGTAGATATGTTAGGGGTGGGGGACAAATCAATAGAGCATAGTATCATGATATATTGTATGGCAATACTGTATTGATACATGGACACCAAGAATCGATATTTTTGGTATCGTCCAGATCACCCATGTTTTTGCCTTGTAACATTTAATTGTAAATTCTGTCATGGAGAACGACAAAAAGATAAAACGTTTTTACTTTGAATGGCAACGTCGTCTGCTTCAGCTAATTTTATCGTCCGTCTCTTGTCTCTTAAAATGATATCCAGTTTACTTTCTTTAAGAGAAATCAATTTAATATCAGCATATTGCTTTAATATTTTGCTCAATTTTTGCTCTTTTTTGGTATCTACCAATTTATTAGTTAAATATTGGGCTCTTTTTATCAGTTAAATGCTCCACTATTTTCACTAGTTGCTTACTTTGTTTAGTTTGGTGCTGGATTGTTAGGATTAGCAGAACTTTTTTGCTGATAACTGGCTGCAGCTGGATCAGTGCTAATTAACAGTGACCCAAAACCAAGACCTGAAAGAGGATAAAAAGTCCTGTAGACCTGCAGGATTAATTACAATTGTCTGTGGGTTCATCAATACAACTTAGTCCTTTGATCCGTTGTTGATGTAAAGATATTAACATGAGCAGCTTTAAACTATGCATTTCTTCACATTGCACCTTAAAGTGATCCAGAGCTTTTGTCAAGAGGATTTGAGAGAAAAAAAATCCAAATCCTACCTAATAACTGATGAAGAATTGCTTCACACTCCTAATTAAACGTAGATCATTGACCCTGTAATGAGTTTATTCAGAAATAGACCAGCATCACCCCCTTCTGTGTGCCTTTGATGTAATTATACCTTCCCCAGAGGGAGAGAGCGCTATTTTTGGCAACTGGAGAGGAGGGAAGAAAGAAACACAAACATGCAATTCAAGAAATGTACCACTTAATTTTAGAGACTTAAGTTGCTGTTAAATCGTAAGGGCTTTGATTTTGCATTCAAGCTTATTTCATTTAGCGTAATGACTGATATTAATAATTCATTTGTTGTTCGTTTTAATGAAAGGATTTGACTTGTCAGAGCTGGAGTGGATATAAAAAAAACCAATATGATGAAAAGTAGTGGAGATGGATGACTGCATGTGTAAACAGATACACAGCGTGCTGTGTAATTCATGAAAAAGCCTTTGCGTTGTTGATCCGCCACTGGATTAAGTGTCATCATCTATGCTTAATTCATTTTTCTCAGTTTGAGAGCAATATAGAGTCTGAAACAACAGCTTTTTAAACAGTGTGATCAATAGTAATGCTGATCACTTTGCTGCCAGGGTCATTAACTGTGATCACTAAGCCTTGGGGCTCAGAACGGTGTCCTAGTTTGGCCTACATGGACAACAATACCCTGTTACACAACTGAAGTTTGCTTGTGTGTATACATGAGAGTAGAAAATATAGTTAGATTAGACAAGCATAGTGTAATAATTAGAGGGAAGTTTGATATGTTTTTTAGGGGAAACCCCTATACCTGTAGTTGTCGTAGTTGTCCCAAAAAATTTGCAAATTACATTTTTAGAACCAGAAACCTAACGAATGCTGAAACTCGTCCTTGAATGACATGTGAAGCCTGCAGTTTTGGCACTCTTCCTCCACTCAGAGGCAGATAAGAAGGGAAAGGCATGTGAACAAGAAGAGCAAAGTTACAGAAAGCCCTGAGTGTGCTGGCTGTTCTCCTCTCCCCCCTCTCGGTTAAAAAGCAGGTAGGATTTAATCTGTCACTAAGCCCCATCATTCATTGCCTGTTCTCCTCTGGTATCAGTGTCCCTGGCTTTTACAGTGACTATCAGACCATATCAGAAGGACAGGGATTGTTCTCGTGGGCAGTGCTTGGTGTAGATGGCCATGCATACTTTCCATAGTTTTATAGCAGCACTGTGATTATTCAGGTCTGTAGCATTCGGTTTGATCCATCCAGAGGTAGCTAGTTTAATTGGAAATCTAGGGTACTCAATTAAGAGCGAGAGCTCAACATTTTTTTAACCATGGCTTTATGCGTGGTTAGTCCACCATTTTTGGTCCGGATTGAAATATCTCAACAACTGGCAGATGGATTGACACTAAATATTGTTCACTCGTTCATGTTTCCCCACACAATCAACCCTTTAAACTTTAGTGATCCTGTGATTTTTCATTTAGCATAACCATGAAGTCCATATTTTTGCTTTTATTAATGAAGTATTTCAACCATGGAATTCCTTGTTACAAGATTTTCATTACATCACATTGCATTTGTCTGCAATGTAACAGGTTACTGTTCCTAAATTCTGTACTCACACTGCAGTTACTCAACAATCAAACAGTTATGTCATTACCATTCTACAATTATCTAACCCTAATCCATAATGGGAGGATAGAAAAAAATCCTCAAACCTGGACTATAGCCTTGCCATCTAGTGTGCTCCAAAGAGGAACAGGTTGTCTGACAAATGATTTGAGAAATTCCTTCTCAAGAGATATCACTGCTGCTTCAGTGATAAAAAGTGAGTTTGAGTGTGTTTTGGTGTTTAAGTCTGTTATCATTTAATGTTGTAAGCAAGGCTCTTATTTTGTCTTATTAAGGTCTATTAATATATACTTTTAGAGGCAATTCGTATCATGGTATTTTGTACCATCGTACCATTTGTGATGATTTTTGTAGCGTGTAACTGTTGCTGCCCTAGCAAAAGATTTACACAATGTGACTTTTGATGAAAAAAAAAAATCATGAGCGCAGCGCAACCAGGGCCGTCTAAGACTTCTTTTTTCCTCCACAGCAGTTTGCCACTTGTGGGGAGTATATTTGATCTGTTGATCCGTTCATAGCTAATCAGATCACATCGAAGGGTGAGAGAAGCAGCTGCTTGTAAATGAAAGCAAACTTTTAGACCTAGCAGAATGAACGGTTAAGTTTAACTCTCCTCTCAATGCGCCAGATGCTATGCTGTGGCTCGAGTGCGCTACAAATAACCGAACGGTATTAATTCCACTCCTAATGAGCAGTCCAGCTCCAAAAT
The DNA here is from genome assembly GCF_008729295.1 of Plectropomus leopardus. NCBI lineage: Eukaryota > Metazoa > Chordata > Actinopteri > Perciformes > Serranidae > Plectropomus > Plectropomus leopardus. The sequence continues at coordinate 16,886,534 of NC_056484.1, forward strand.
TGTATTGTGGCGACAAATGTTTTAATTGTGGAAGCCTGCCAAAAATAAATTAATTTGTGGGAAATGCTGCTAGTCTCATATTACAATATTGATAAAATATTGCCCAGACTTATGCAGAAGTTATTTGGTTTATGATTCAAATAGATTAAAAGAAGCATTCAAGATTTTAATTAAAACACAAGAATTTGTGCAGCGCTACTGGTCCCATTTCAGACATTTGTTGAGCATGACCACCAGTTTGTAATGCAGCAGGTACTAGTGCTGTTAGCCCCTCATCTGTGTATAATGCATGATCTTTCACATATATGCTGACGCTGTGTTTAGACTTCAGAGTGAAAGAGCAGTGGATGACTTCCTCTGGTGCTGCTGCTGGTGACGTGGCTGCTCTGAGTGAAGTGAAGCCTCTGGCAATATATATATGTGTTGTATGTGTGGGCACGTGTTGAGCCACTGGTAATTGCGTGTGGGCTCAGCAACTACCAAGTGTTTGCATGGTAATGTGTGTGTGCGTGACTCGTGACTGCGAGTGTGTGTGTATGTGTGCCATTATTTACAGTCTGAGCACTTGTCTGTGTATATAAATCATCAGGGCCCATTCTTACATCACAGCCCCCCCTAAGGGCGGCATGCTGTCTCTCTGACACGCATACTCACACACACCATCTCACACTAGCTGCTTCCTCTTTTCATCTTTCTATTGGTCAGAGTGGTCAGAAAGTCTGAACTATTGGACGAGTGGAGGGTGACTGAGCCACGATTGGAGCACCTTTATATTTCTTGTCCCTCTCTGAGTGTGCAGCTGTTTCTAGCAGCCTGTTGTATCTCATATGTTGCACAATTGTCCTACAGACAGTTGCATGTACTTGCAGTCCAGTAGTGGGACACACCACCATATTGGCTCCTTTATATAAATGGTATGTCAAGGTCATAACAGCTGGTTCACATCCCCCATCTATACCCGTTTCACAGAGGCATACACTGAAGGGCATGCATTAGTAATCCGTGGATGCACTTGTGAAGATGCACGTGTTAATTTTTCAGTCCGTTTCTTTTTTCTTTTCTGTGCTGCTCTCTGTTAGCCCAAGCACCTTTTTGTTTTTACTTGCCGCTACATCCCTCCATCTGCGTGGCTGCCAGAGCTTAACAATTACACAGTCATTTCACTAAGAGCCAGGCTTCTCTGCCAGAGTTGTTTGCGTGTTTTTGTGTCTGTCCAGCAAAGTGTCACTCTGGTCTTTCCTGTGGTTTGACTTTAGGCCATGGTGCTGGCTTTTTCCGAGAGCAATTGTTTCCACCTAAAATCTGAATATCAAGAGTTTTTCTTGCTGCTGTTGCTTATACCTTGAATCCGACAGAGCAGCTTCTCATAATCAAAGCAAAGCGGACTCTACTGCCTGCATGTGTTTGAAATGCGTTAGACAGTAACTTAACCTGTGACTCAGAAAGTGCCAGTGACGCGCAAAATTAGGCATTACTCAGGCAAAAGGTGAACATGGTGTTGATAAACATGCACATTGCCCAACTGCTGGCCAGTCTGATTTAATGGACTGTGAGGAAAACTGTCAAGAACTGTTAAATGATCACCTACTGCACAACAGTAGAGGCATATGAAACTGAAGTCAGGGTTCTTTGTCTGTCCAGTATAATGTGGATAAATGCATTAAAGTAACAGGACAGAAATTTTTTTAATGCATTTTCTTTTAGCTCAATAATAGGTGTGTGACAATACACATATTGTGTATCACAGAAACAAAATCGGAAAAAAATAATTGTGTTGAATTTTCATTATCTCGATAATCGTGAATATCAAGTTGCTCTCACTGAAAAAAATGACCATACAGGTTAACTGTGCAAGCAGCTCGTTGTTTTTTTTTAAATAGTTGTGCCCTTTAGTGGCCCTAGTAATTATTACAGTAGCAGAGAAGGAAAAGAGGTCGCATTGTATAGAAAGTGTTGATGTCTATAAAATGTTGTATAAAGATTGAAAGAGGCCCTGTAGTGTGAGGAGTGGGGGGTATGTGATGTCACATATGACGTTTGTCATATGACATTTGTAGTGTTATGTTAGTAACAAAAGAAGTTATTTAAAGCCAACCCCCTGGATTTTTTATTTTTTTTTTGTGTAATGGAGACAGTGTCATAATGTTAAGGACATGTTTAAAAATGTGAACATTAGAATGGTAAAATAGGCTATGTCATTATGGGGACAAACAACCTATATTGTTATTGACAAAATATCAACCAACAATAAAAGACACTTTGCAAAACAGATTGCATGCAAATCAACTTCAAAAAACACAAAAGATCTTAATCAAACATCTGCATATTACATATTGAAAGATATGATGCCATGTCATATAGTTGAAAAGCCTGGCCTTTTTGTTTGTTTGTTTAACTAAAACAGATGGTCACTGAAAAGAAGATGTGTCCTATTTGAGATGCTATTAAAAATATTTGGGTTTTTTTATGTAAGGATACATGAGCCCATTAAAGAGGTTGAAAGCACTTTCTAAATTTGAAAACAAGAAATCCAAATCTGCTGCTCTTGTGTCTAAGTAAAGACAGTCGTCTTACACGGGCAGCTTGGCCTTGGGTGTGACAGACTGTCTAATACTTGACTGCAATGGATTGTCAGCCAGTGTGCCACTCGGCATCAGTGTGCTCTGTCAAGACCTGGAAACCTGTCAGCTCTGTTATGGTGAGATGCATCAGATAACAATGTTATCTACATGTAGAAAACCTGCATTTTGACCCTGCTTGTGAAAGGATGGCAATCAATTCCTTGTTGCTATCAGTCTGAGGCAGTGTGCAGCACAGGCTGTACTTTTTTTCATGCTCAGACATCGATGCTGTGAGTTGAATCAGAGGGCACTGTATCCAAGGTTAGCTGAGTCTGTGTTTGATTTAGTTTCAATTAGGGATGCAGGAAAGTTGTGAAAAGATGAGACTGTGTGTATGTGGAGCAGTTATAGAAAGATGGTAGAAGAAAAACATGGGCACTTCTCTGTCTGCTACAGTCTATTTTAGTTTTTCTTGTACACAAGCACAATAGTAATCCAGAAATAGCATTTGAAAGCACAAAGAAACATGTCCTCAGTCCACAAGTCTTTGATGTGCCATCCAACTGCTTCCTAAAAACATGCATAATAAACTGTGGTCTACTCTCCAGACTGTCACGTTGTATAAGGACAAATGTTCCGGCAGTAAGAATGAGGGAAAGGAGGAGGGAGGAGAGAAATGACCAAAATGAAGGGAGAAGAAAACACGAACAAGTGCACGTCCTCCACAGAGTGCTGTGCGTGGGAGATCTGGAAAATAAGACATCTGTTACTTTGTCCAGTAGCCTCTCATATAGGCCTGAAAGACGGCTGAACAAAAGGGGCTTCTGCTGCTTTAAGAGCCAAGGCCAAAAACACAGGTAGCAAGAGATGTCAACAGTATGCTTTTCCATCAAGATGTATGACTGCTCTTAGCTGTCAATGGATTCTTTGCACTATCCTTCTCATATGGAATGAGACATTTCTATTTATTTCTGCCCCTAGGAGTAAACACTTTGTGGTGACTGCCAACAAGCCTCTGTCTGTGTGTGTGTATCAGTGCATGCATGTACTGTATGTGCGAATAGGAGTTCGCACAATATATTGATAGCACAAAACAAAAGACATGCCATTTTTTGTAAAAGTACTGCCAAGTCATTTCCGCCTAATGATAGAAACAAATGAGTTGCATTATGGGAAATGTAGGTTTCAGTGTTTTGGGAGCTTGATCAACACTCTAGACCAAAACTCAGGGTATTTCAACAGGGGGTGTCTTGTCTGTGTGCGTGTGTGTGTGTGTGTCCCTTTTACAATTCTGTGTCCCCTCTCTGAATTCGGACATTTTAGTGTGTCTGTGAATGCGGTCTATGGGGTGCTTGAAATTGTTGTTATTTCTTGGCGTCTTGTGCTTGTGTGTCTCCTTTATAATTCTGTGTCCCCGATCTAAATTCAAACATTTTCATGTGTCTGCATACAGTGCAGGGTGGATTGTTGCTCAGTCCATCCAACAGAGCTGATCAGATCAGATCGATGGATGGACTGACAGCGGTAGCTGCTGTAGAGGCGAGTGAAAGCAAACTTTTAGACCCAGCACAATAACCAGTTAAGTTTCACTTAGTCTGCACCTGACATTCTGCTTCTCCGTCTGTGCAAATCAATATGTGGTGGCAGATGTTTGCATTGTGGCAGGGCCCAATGAATGCATGATAAGCCCTGTTCATATCTGTGCTTCTGTCCCTTGTGAATCTTAATGGAAGTGCAATGCTCAACTGCTGGAATACCCCTTTCAACACATAGTAATTATCTATGCAGGGCTTGAAAGGCCCTCACCCCTTCTTAAGCCCCCTTTCCACTGGGCAAAAAACCCCACTAACATCTGGCTTTTGTCTTTAGTGGGAAAAGGTTCAATCATAGGGGCTGACCTCTCTCAGTCCGTGAGGTTGCCCTGCGCTGTCTCTCAGAACAATGTCAAATGAATGACTGGTAAGTCAATCGTCAAACGTTGCAAAGATGACCCCCTAAAGTCCAGTACCAGATATGCTAAAGAAAATGTCACAAATCAACAACAAGCTCATCTGACAACTGTAAGTAACAGCTTTGCGGCTTCTGTCTTTTTTTCTAGCTATTATGGCTAATTGACATGCTATTTTGGGTGTATTGACTGATGTCCTCCTGCGTGTCCTACTTTGAAAACACCTGCATATACGCACTTATTTTTGTCGACAAATGATATTAGAGACTTTTATAGAAAGTCCCATTCTGATTGATTTCAGTGTTGGATTAATAGTATTTTATGTTGAAAATCATTTTGTTTTCTTGGCAAACAGACCATTTGTTCTTTTCACCACCCTTTCAAAAGATTTGTGGAGTTGTAGGCCTGTCTTTTTCCCCCCTAAATTACTCCCAGATTTGGGACAGCTTGGCGAAAACACTTTTAGGATTTAGCTTTGAGAATATTTCCAGACATTTGTTTATAGCGTAAAGCCATTAACAAGACACGTTCCTCTTTCCCTCTCCCTGCAGTATTTTTTTTATTCTATCACTCACTTTTCCTGGCCTTTAGGCAGACGTCATCCAAACATAAAGCTATTAAAAGCCCATTGGCACTTTGATTTTAGAGTGTACCCCCCCCCACCATGCACTTAGGCCATCTCATCTTCCTTGCCCGAGTGTTCTCCTTTTAACTTTTGTTTAGTCATCATCAGCTTTTCTGCAGCTATCATCATATGGACATGTGGCCTGATACTCTGCCAGGCACTATGGAAAAATGTTTAAGACATACACTGGCCATATTCTGGTGAAAACTGCTGGTTGGAATACCAGGAACTTTAGCAGCTGTCTTTTAAAAAAAACCATAATGACCTGAAGACTTCTCCACAAATTTTAGGTCTTGCGTGTTATAGTACACTTTTGCTTTGCCTTCACTCCTGTCTATCTGGATGTAAAACATATCACAAGCTTGACTGAGCTACTTGTTGCCAACACAATCACTCTCGCGTCACTGATCCAGACTTTGTTTCTGTCTGGTAATATGAGATTTCCTGGTCAGTGCTAGCTTCCCACAACGGAGCAGGTGTTGACACAACACTTAACACACTGTAGTAGCAATTCAAGTTTTCAGTTAACATTCAAATGGGTGACATGGGTCACTGGTACGTTGTGTTTTGGTCCAGTGTACCTTACTTTCTGATGCAGTCTTGAAAACACATTCAACACACTCTTTAAACAAAATCTTAGCCCTGCATTTTTGTTGTTGTTATCGTTTTTTAATGCTATGCAGCAATCAAGTCTTTTTAAATTTAATTTGACATTTATATTATTTACACCAGCGATAAACAAGAATTTGTCAGGTTTTTTTTAACACCATTTATTGCTTGAAAATCAATGCCAAGAAAGTATTTATCAAAGGCACCCACACTGGCCATTCTTTGCCTCTCTGCTCTGTGGTCACGAGGTTCAACTTGCTGAAACAACAGGATGTGATTTATGTCAAGATTAATAATGAATCAGTACAGAAAATGCACAAACTAGAATGATTAATAGGTTTTGGGTTTTTTTAATGCCCACTCCTGGCATATATACCTGTTCTGTATTTGTTCTTTGGCTGGAGCTCAGGTTGCGTTGCCAGCAGCAGGAGGCTGGGTTCCCCCAGAGGGCAGCCGCTGTGAGGATGTATAAACAGCCAGGTTCCCAAAGGGGCTGATGGAGAGTACTTCCTTCCCTTCTCTCCCTTTGGGTTTCCTCACAAAGGACCTTGCAACAGGTCTCTGCTGGCCCGGCCTAGTTTGCCTCTACTGCTTCTCTTTTTCCTGATTCAGATACAGGCATACAGAGAGATGTTGACAGAAGTGTTAATACATCAAATGATGGAATCTAAAATGTGTATGAGGAGCCGCTGTTCTGCAGCTACTTCAAAGCTCAGTATGGGAACCATGAAGCAGAGAAACATAAATTCTTAATAGTGGATCATAGCCCCCGTAGGTCTTGTGAAACCAGCTCAGTGTTAAATGTTAATAGCTTTTAAAATGTGTCAGGATGCTTAAATAACTCCTCAAAATGTCTTTGTACTTTGATTAACTATGCTATGAATATCAGCACTCTAACTAGGGATGTCGATTTCCGTAATTTTTTTTTTTTCAATAACCCGACATCCATTAACTGTTTACTAACCAGTTGATATTTAAGAAATAAACAACAACAAAAAGACACAAACTACTATTTAGAGATAATGAAATTTTAATTTTGATATAAATGTTGGCTATACTGACAGATGGCTGGCTATGTGTGTTAACATGCGGAAACATGGTGCCCGCTTTCCGCCCTCTGGTCTCCACTGGTTAGCTAGCCTTGGCCCCGCTGCACTGCGCACCACTCAGGACAGGTGGGAGTTAGCTAGCGCTGCCGCTCATTGCTTTATTTTTAGGTGCAAAACTCCTTTAGTAATGTTAACTGTGTTAGCACAACGACTGGCACTGCTGCTGATGCTAACAGTAATTAATAATGCTAAAGGACGTTTGCAACTCAAAATTGAGCACATACACAGTGGGCGGCCTGTTAAACCAGAGAGTGGACGCAATATTTCCACAGCAATGCTGTTCACGGTTGCTGCGGATCCACAAAAAGTCTTAAAACACATTGAATTCGTTTATATAAAAGAAAGGCCTTTATTGGTATTAAATTGACTTAAAGTGATCTCTCAAAAGTCTCAAAAATGCTCAGACTTGGGACGTAGGATTTTATGAATCATTTTTTATTGACATTGCACTGTAAAGTCTTATCATTATCGTTATTTTTTACAATTCAATACATTACTTTTCTTACACTTGTCATGATGGAATTCAAGCAGTGGAATTTCACACAAAGAGTGAGAAACACAAAGTTGATCAGAAAACCAGCCAGAAATGCCTGATATTTCCAACCTCTGTTGGAAATAGATACCTTTATGATAATATAACATGGTCAATGTCTTCCATGTTTTCCACTCTAAAAAGGGTTGTTTTTTGACTTCACAAAAAAGTCATGTTTTATGTAAACAAACATTTGGTCAAAATAAAATAAAATTTTGGTTATTAGAAAGCTCCCACCAGACCGTTATGGTGTGAAGTGCAGTAAAAAAAACTGGCATGCATAGCTGGTCAATGGTAGTGGTGAACTGTTGACATCCTTAGTCCTAACAATCTTGCTTTGCATTGCACCGTCTCATGACCTTGTAGAAGGCTTCAGCAGTTGAACAGAAACGGAAAACAACACAGTGCGCTATATTTCTTTCTGTAGGATGCCCTTGTCCAAATTGTAGTTCAATATAAAAAGCCTTTACTGCAATAATGGAAGGATCACAGCTGCTGGCTGAGTTTCTCAATCAGGAAAACACACACACACACACACACACACAATCAGATGTCAGTCAGAAGAGCCTCCATTTCGCTGCACATGGGGTCTCAGTATATCTGACACAAAGACAAACAGGGTTTCTCACATTCAGTTTTGTCTCTGATGACAGTGGCTCTTTGGTTTGGGTGGAGGGGAGTTGAATGATGTTCCTTAGATGCTCTGTGGCAGCTCTTTGAGGTGGAGGTATAGAAACAGTAGACAGCTGTCTAAGTTGATGTGTGATCTTGTGTCTTCAGGACAGTAATTATGGATGTCCTGCAGCTTGAAAGGCTGCATTGAGGTGCGAATAATGTTTGTTTGTTGTTTGTTTTTAAATATGATTTAATGATGAGACAAGTCTTTTTTTTGTCTCATAATACTGACACTCACTCTTCTCTGTTGTCCTCAAATTACCGAACACAGTCCTCTCTCATTCCTGTAATGCTTCGGAGCAGTTGTTCAAAAATTCAAACTCCTGTAGAATATGACACTGCATACAAATATCTGTAAATCAGTGTGATACCTGTTTATACTGTATAATGACATTTGGCACCAGATGGAAGAGCTAACAAATGAGCCTCCCGTGAGACGGGAGGAATGACTGATTTTACGGCCCCTGCTTTGTATAGTAATCCAAGCACAAAACCGCAGCCTCAAGCTCAGATGAAATAAATACAAATGAGCACAGAGCGTGATGTAAACAGAGAAATGAATCAGAAACGTGTGAGCCCGGGGAAACTGGCAGGAGAAACATAACTAAGCTTATGACCTTGTTGACCAGTTCAAGGTGATGCTGGATTGTGCAGAGCTGAACAATTCAAGTCTGTGTGGACTGTAGTTAATGAAGCCAAAACAAGCTGGGCCATTTTATGAACATCATCAAATTTCAATTTTCTTTCTAGTACATTACCGCTTCACAAGAGCTTTCCAGCAGCAACCTCCTCTGCGTGATTCTCAGTGTGCTGCTTTCTGTTCCTCCCTGAAGGTTTCCCAGCTCTGTAAACATGGCAATCTGTGAACAAGCGACACAGTTACTGTCTCCCAGGAGACTGTAGGATGGTAGAATATTCATGTAGGGTAATGATTAAGTTTCATTTTAAATAGGCTGATAAGTTCATCCAATGTAAATGCAGTATTATGAGATAAGCATTATTTTTCTGAGAAGCCTTCTTGTATCAAGTGTCATAGCTGACTGCTAAAATGTTCCCCCTTTTGAATTTGTAATTGTGATACCCGCTAAAGAAAGAAACATGAATGAAATCAATAGAGTTTGTTGCAATGTTCGATGTATTCATCATAGTCAGCATAGACAGCAAGTAGGGCAGGGCAATATGTCTATTGAATCAACATTTTGAAATGGGAGTTGATTTTGTTTTAAATTGAGGATATCGTAATATTAGGGCTGCCCCTTGACAGATTCAGATCAACAGTCACGGACCCTCAGTTGACTGACAAAGCTTAAAGTCAAGCAGTCTTTTTTTCAGTGCTGTGTACTTCTGCGGGCATTCTGGACCCCAGATTTCACTGCGGAGTGAGTGCTCTTGACTGTCACCCTACTCTTTGGTACAGAGAGTGGGGGACATGCAGGCAGCCGCACAGAGGAGGAGAGACCACCTGCTTAGATGTGGTGAATTTACAGCTCACAGCAACTTGATACAACACAGTCTCTGGCTTTTGTTTGATATCTAGTGTTGGCAAAAAATGTTGCACATTTAAGACCCGTCATTAGTGCATTTAGCTTGTTTACTATATTATATGAATGTCACTGTCACACTGATAGTCCTATCACTGAAATAGCCCAATCAAACTTTAAAACTTTGTATGGAAAAAAAACAGTTGTCGAATATTTGTATTGAACAGCCTTATCTGATTTGATAATTATGGGTCAGGTACAGTCCTAGAAATATCATTAGTAACTGCATTTCACATCCAGTGGTCCATAGAACAAATGTACTAGTGTTTCCTTTTACTCCGCCTCTCAACCGCTCAGTCTAAGGTTCATTCATGGGTATGAGAGTAGGAAAATAACTCCGGACGTAATGATTAAATAAAGGATTTAATTGTTTATACTGAAGGGTTGATGCACCAAAGAAAATAAGTTATCCATTGATTTACAGATGTCTTTTTCACAATTTAAGTCTATGGGAAAAAAGTCTTTTTCGGGCCCAATGGCATCACATGACAGACCCGGAAATTGTAATTTCATGGCTGGTCACTCTGTCAAATTGGCTTCAAAGCCCAGCTCTGTTTCTGGGGGTTGGCTTTACTCACACAGGCTCAAGACAATTGCACAAACAAATGTAAATAGTGACATGTTTCCATGTGCGGGGGGTTGAGCGTGGACTCTCGGACCCAGCTGACCAATCCAGGGGTCCAGTGTTGGGTTTCTGCAGGGGTCTTCATCCCATGACCCCATTGTGTTTGATTAGGATCGAGTTCCCTCTGACACAGGTTTGGAAACATACAGATGATGAATCTCTTTTTGGTATGGATCGACTCAAAAAAAGAAGCTGTGTAAGCACAGGAAAATCACATACAGTGATGATATATATGAATGCATTTCTATATTTATGGAATCAGTCAGTCAATCACTTTATTTTAAGCCACCAAAATATTCATGCTCCCTGAAGAAACTTCATAGAGGGATATTTCACATGGAACATGTATGGACGCCCTGCAGACACCACAGCTGTGAAGACATTGTTGTATGTCTTCAGCATCGCATAACCAGCTTGTAGTTACAGCTGAGTACACACACATGCAGCGTAGTCTTGAAACCAATTTCAACATCGAGATGAAGCCTTCTTAATATGTAAAACATTTGGCTGAAAGCATGTTTTACACAGGAACGAGCTTGTTGTTCTCCAGCAGGAATTCTAATGGGAGCAGAAACAAAGAAAGGATAGAATGATGATTAGTGCGCATATACTAGTTGCAGCCCTAAAGAGGATAAGAGGGAATGAGTTACTAAAATCTAATTGCCCTACCCTGAGTCCATGGCGATGTTTTCAAACTGCTTTTTTTTTACCTGTGCATCACTGTCGAGGAGTGATTTTGCTTCGAAGGGGTGCACTTGGTCTGTAACTTGGTGTTTGAGTAGGTGGTGCATGTCAAGTGGCGTCCACATCAATGTTAGGACCCAAGGATTCTCAGCAGAACATTACATTGTAGCGAGGTGATTAATATTATTTACTTAACCTGTCAGTGGTTTTAATGTTGTGGCTGATTGGTATAAATTTGCTCTAACCTGGGACCACTCACTGGTTAGCATTAAAGTGACACTCTGTTACTTGCCTTTGCAGGTGTTTTTGTATGTCTGTATAGGCATGTTGCAGATTTTGCTAGGAAAAGAGTATGAGTCCTCATTCAACCCTCCCTGGTTAAACACAAACCAAAGAAATGTGTGTGATTTCGGGCATCTGTGCACTTAGTTACTGAATGTGTAATGATAGAGCAGGCTCATCAATCGTCAAACTCAAGCTCAGTTATCTTTGGCCTGATAACTTGAATTCATGATATCAGAGGTTCTGTTTGACTTTCACAGCTGATGTTCGGCCAAACCTCAAACTAATCTTCCAAGGTTTTAGACAGCCTCTGGATTTCATTTTGCTTGCAAAGACTTGGAAACATTTTAGCAAAACATTATTTTTTTCCTCTTGGAGTCATGCCAGAGGCTTATTGAGTGCAGCTGAAATGCAGAGGGGGCTCAGCATTTTGCACTTCACATGTGTATTGTTCTTGTTTGGAAAACTCTTGAGAGTGATTTAACCAAGCTGCTGTGTGGAAGACAAAAGAGAATTACATGGATCCCCTGTTAAGGACAGATAACCTTAGCGACCAAATCCGAGCTTTTAGCCTGACGTTGGCCTGCAGCCGTTTGTTCTTGTTGATTTCTCACCTTGCAATATTTGCATCTTTATATAAAGGCAAAAGTAGATTTGTAATCTTCTTGCAAAAGGCTGCGTGGCACCTCTTTGTCATATAAGATTCAAATTTCAAACACAAACACAGATCGTACCTGTAACCAAATCCACCCACATTGCATTGTTTACGCTACCGCGTCTGTAGTTAATATTTTGTTTTGTCTGCCTCTAAGTTAAGGTACAGTGTTGAGAGAAGCAGAAAGAACTTTCTCGTGTTGTATGATTTTCACTGAAGCGTCTGCATCCCTGTGAATTCTGAACTGGAGTTTGTGATTGAATTTGGTTTGAAAGTAAATGAGGCGTGTGTGTAACCTGATGGGTCTCAAGACGATGGAGAGGAGCAGAGAATCTGAGCACATCGAGGTAATGCTGAGTGTTTGTGGTGCTCAGGGCATCAATACTGGAGGCAGATACAGATATCTTAATATGCAATATGTGTGGCTAATGGTTTTCAGTTTTATGCTTTGTTTGTTTAACCAATAGATACCCAAATTTGTGTGAAGGAGTACGTTGATCTGTCAGACTTCCTGTTTGTTCCTCTGCTATTAGATGTTGCTCACATAGGGAAACATATTAAAGGGTTTATTATCTGACATTATTATGTGGTTTGGTAACTTTTTACTTTGCAGGCACCCATATGTGTAGGCTAGTAAATGAAGAGATAATGAATGGCTATATAAGATTAACAAAAAGAGCAATGCAATACTTTTGTTTTACTCTCATTATTCACGAGCACACAAAAGGAATGTCCACCATGCTCATATCTCTGCCATAAGTACCATCTCTAATGCCTTTTTTTGTGTAAATTTGGCAATACATCCAACCGGTCTAGTGAGCCTGCCACTGAGATGATTGTTCCTGAGATGAATTCTTATAATTTGTGCAGAAATTCTTCGGTTGTGCAAACCAGCTATTGCATCAGCTACTCAGGTGGCTGGTCTCAGACAATCTTGCAGGTAAAGATGCTGGATGTGGAGGTCATGAGCTGGTGTAGTTACATGTGGTCTGCGGTTTTGAAGCTTGTTGATATAGTGCCAGATTCACAGAAATGACATTTGAGACGGCTTATGGAAGCAAAATGAACATTGAGTATCTTGTTATGCCCCACCTGTCAGGACGATTATGGATGATTATGGACTGTTTTGGCAAAGTGCTCACTAGCATGGCATTAATTAACTTAATGAACAAAATCTGAGAGAATTAAGCCTTCTGTGTGCACAAAAGGACTATTGGATCTTTTATTTTAACTAATGGAAAATGGGAGCAAAACTAAAAGTGCTGCTCTTATATTTTGATCAGTGAAGGACAACACAGTGGTAACAATATAAAATATGTCTTCATAGGAGAATTTACAATTAGTGACAAACTGCACTTTTGTACACCTTATATCTGTGTACAACTACAATAATATCTGATGATTTTAAGCTGCCAGTTCATCAGGATGAGCTGCTTCTGCTCTAAATGGCTGTGATGAAACTGTGCAGTATCATATCTCATCACATTAGCTGCTACAGTACATCTGTGCCTGTTTGTTTTCCTTGTCTCTTCCCCCAGAGGGGGTTTGTGTTGTTTCATCAGGCCCGGCCCAGACCCATGCCCTGCGCCGCACATCTCATGGCGCTCAGCTAGGTTGTTGACTGTTTTTCGGGGGGGCAGAAGAGAGAAGAGTTCATGCTTGTCATGGCAGGAGCCAAGACTTAGATCAAGCATTTTATGGTGATGGATATCACAGTATAGGCTCATAAGTTGGATAAGCAGATGGAACACAAAGTGTTTGAGTGCGTGTCTGTGATCTCTGAGGTCAGATATACATTTCCTCTTGCATGAGTGGCACTCTAAGGGCTACTCGTTGGAATTTAAAGATATGAATTATTACTTTAAGCTGAAGTGCAGACCTTTTGTCTCCCCCCTCTGGCAGTGTCAGATATTACGTAAACACTGTTGATGAGTGCTTATGATGAGCTCGCCACATCACCCCCATTGCCCCCAGGAGCACTCTTTTTTAACATAATCCCTCCTCTATACGCCAGTTTTCTTCTTTTTTTTTCTGGAGCATCCATTTCAGAAACTTTTCTTGGATGCCTCTCAGGATTTTCTGCCATAGCTTTCACCATATTCCTAGTTGCTACTTCGTTGCTATTAGGGTTGGATACCAATCACATTTCAGCCAGTACTGGGGAGTCTGCAGAGTCTGTGTATTTATACTTTCAATGAAAAACACAGTAAAAGGGAAGGGACGATAGGGTAGATTCTAATTTTTGTTTTTAGCACTTCTTAAGAGTGCTAGTGTGTGGCAAAAGAGCATTGTATTTGAAACAGATTTGTAATAGTTGCTTAGCAACATTAGGAACTATTATCTGTGCTGTGCACATGTATTTGTATAGGACTACTAGCCTCAAAAACAAGTGTGAACATGCTGTCCAAGTCATCCTTGCCAACCATCACAGTCCAGCTCAGTGGGATTGCAAACAACTGGCTTCACTGTCAGTATCCCACATCCCCTCTGGATTCTGCTTACTACTGTTGTTTTGCACCAGTAGAAAACCAGGGTTTTGCAATTCTTTCTCTTAGTTCCCTACATTCCAGCTTAATTGGGGTATTGAGTTAACATTCATTATTCACATGTCATTAGGTCCCCAATCAGTCACCATCCATAATGTAAAAGAGTGCAGTGCGAGGTTAAAAAGGCTGAGAGGAGGTTTAAAGATCGAAAATGTCACAATGGTTTAAAAAGGATGCAGGAAGGAGAGTGACAGATACAAGTATTGTTTGCATTCTGCAGCTGATTTGACAAAAAAAAGAGATTGTTTGTTCAGCCCAAAATATGCTTCTTGTCTGCCACAGTATTCGCTTCAGTGTTTTCAATGTAAAGCAAGAGATGAAAGAAAACCAAACCCAGCTCTGTTGTAAATATTAGGAGGCTTGCGGTTGTCACAGTGACATTTCTGCACCCAGCTGCTCTTTAAATTTTAGACAGATTGAATGAAATTCACATAATGACCTTTTCAGAATAGTAGCCAGTGTTTTGGAAAATGAGCTTTTTATGTGTTGCCGAGTCATGTAGACCTATTCAGTGTACTGGTACGGGAGCAGAGTGTTGCTGTCTCCGTAAGCTGTCCTCAGTGGCTTTCTTACGTAACACATAATGAGTCTCTCTGGGAGGCCCTGTCCCATCAGGTTACTATGAAGTCATGATTGTAATGTTAGCTCAGGTCATCCAGATTTGATTAATAACACGTGTCTACTGATTATCTTTTATTTTGAAAATCATAAAAGCATGTGACCGCTCTAAAATGCAGCACACTTCATTGATAGATACTGAGAGACATGAGCAGGTTATTAAGCTGCATGAACAGCTGACCAGCATTCGGCTGGCGGGTTTTATTAAGTGGCTGTGGATGAGAACATCAGCTCATTCACTACCTTGAAATAAATTAAGCTCTATAGAATAGAGATTTCTGACAAGACTGTATGTCCTGTTATAAGTGATGGGATCTTGAATAGTAGCAGAGAATTTCACCTTTTGTTCTTGCTTCTTTTTAAAATGTAATTTTTGTAATTTTGGAGATTTTGTGTCACTTGCCAAGGCCCAGCTATAGAATATAACAGGATTCCTGCAGATCCTAAAAGTTTTTAAAAAGAATCGAGTTTGTCATTAAAAAAAATAAGGATGTAATTAGTTTTAAAATGTCTCAAATCAGTCTTTCAAAAGTCTTTAAACCCCGGTATACACTGCGATTTTGGGGAGTCCTAGACTAAAGATGAAACAGTGGTCCTATGTAGCATGAGAGAGGTTCAAGAATGGCAGTTAGTTATGGTCGCAAAGTTGGTGTCTTTTCCCCAGCCACAACCGCGACCACATTCTCCTCCTCCTCCTCCTCTTCTTCAGATTTTTTCAACTCGCATAAATGCCACTAAAGCAAGGGCCAGATTCATGTTTGTTTTCATTTTTCTCTTACCACTACAGCAGCACAGATAGATGATGCACGCTGACAGAGTTTTGTATTTGTAGCCATATGTCGTAACCTGCGATTCAGGCGTTGTTATCTTGCAGTCTGCATGCATCAAACCTGACGTCATACCCAAGTTTATTAGATCCATGTCGCACATTGTAGCTTGCACTAAATTTACAAGATTGCTAAAAGTGCGCTGTCTGTAGGAGGCTTTAAGCCCTAGGAACTCTGTATTATTATGTGTTATTATGCATAAATTTGCATGTAAAATGTGCACAGTAGCACTTTGAGAGAGGCCCCAAAGAGTGTGAGCAAAAAGCAAACCCCTGTGTCACTTTCCCTGGCAGTACCCCCTGTTCTGAGCCCTGAGCTAACCTGTGATAATCTTGTCCTAAAAAACATAATCCCCTGTATCCCCTGCTCCTGAGCTCCCAAAATGACCCTCAACCCTTTTGCTGCAACTCTGAGCTCCTAAACCCCCTCATCTAACCTCCATCCGATAAACCTGAAGAGACCAATAGCCCTATTATGGTCTGGTATAGGGGTCAGGGTTATTAGCACCTTCAGCTGCACTCCAAAATGAGTTTTGTCCTGCAGTAGGAAAGGAAGGCAGGAAACTGCCTTTCCAAAGAGCATCCATTTTTTCTTCAATATGCTTTAGCTACCTGTTTGTTTGTTTTTTAGGTTTATTGCTCCCTTTTGCACATCATTGTTTGCTTAATTAGTGTTTTGGGGTGTTATGTTTTGTATCACTGGCAAGAACCCAGAGAGTTTTTGGATAGAAAGTTGTTTTAAATAACAAGTTTGGTTTTTTTTGTGCCACAATTTGAGATACGTAGTAATTCCATAGAGTCTCACCCTAGATTTTGAGCAATAAATTTTCAGTTTTAAATCACTTTTTCTGTACCAAGTCCTAAAATTACACATCGTAACCATCTTGGGTCAGCAGGGGCCCCAATCTCTTGAACAATCAACAATTAAACAAGAATACAGAGGAGGAGAGAGGGAGAGAGGGAGGGATGAAATGAAAGGAAGGGGAAACAATTCATTGTATTGTGTTTGCTGGCACATGGTCGGACCAGTTTGGGCTGGATTGCAGGAGAGCGGAGGTTAAAAAGAGGCAGAGGGAGAAGAGGTAGCCTTTAAAAATGATCAGACCTTGAGAGACGAGGTCCCCCTTATTGCACAAGGGCCTTGAATCAGACACGCGTCATATTGAAAACTTATTTGCACACACAATACATTACTGTATGTGGCAATGCTGAAGAAGAAAAAGAATGGGGAAAGCAGTGAGCCCTGTGTGAAAAAGGTAAGAAGACAGGACAGAAGGGAAGGAGAGGATGGATTAGTGTGACTTTACAGTGGGTTGGAGTGAGGTGATGCCCTGACATTAGTTTATGGAGAATATTGGGTTTTGGATGAAGAAGTCAATAGCAAACAGTCAGCTGATATTGGAAGTGAAAAGTGCGTAAATAGTACATTTGTTTGCAATGGCTTTTAACAATTTCAGTATCAGAAAAATGTTTCCTGGCTTGTCTCTATACGATGGTTGATACAGAGTTGTTGTCTGAGAGCTGTAATGTTTCATTATAGACTCTTCCATAACTGTTTGGAAAGGCGTCCACTCTGCTATAAAGCCATGAGTCACTAAATTGCAAGATCACTGGACTGAGAGAAAAAGCAAGATACAGAAATGCGAAAAAGGTCTATTTTACCTTTGATGATTTCATATGTCGTTGTTAACACCTCTGGTTACGTGGACTCAATGTTCTTTGTTATTGGACAAGCAGCAGTGCCATGTCATGTCATGTCATTTGCTGATTGTCTGGCACATTCAATTAACTTTTTTTCTGCGCCTACTATTGTATTTTTTGTCTGCCACTCAGAAAATTTATGTTATCACCAACTGTCTTTTGATTGTCTAATTTTGTCTTTTTGCTTTTATGTTTCATTTTTATTGTGAAGCATTTTGAGCTGCATCTTTTGTATGAAAAGTGCTCTAAATATTAAGTCTATTATTAAGGAGAAAAAGTCTGCTATTGCTCCCAGCATGGCATTTATGTTATGATAACAGGTATATTGTTATTGACCCCCGGTAACAGACAGTGGTGCTTGGATTGATATCTATACAATTGTATAACAGTCAAAGGGGCTTTTTTCTGTATTATACTTGCATACTTTCTTCTCCACTGCTGAGTGAGTGAATGAAAACACCCACACATACACACACAGAGCTTCGTTGTATCTGACATTCATACGCACACAAAATGTGTCTGAATGTCAAAAATCTTGTCGACTCTCTCTGATAAAAAGAGTGATAATATTTGCTTGTTTTGTGCTCAAGGACGTTCTTTTTCGACAAGGAGAACGATGGTGAAAACTGAACGAGGAACGGCACTGACTCATTCTGCTGCTTTTATCCAATCTTTAGAGCTTTTCTCCACCTCCGTCAGAGGACCGCGGCATTGGCAAAGTCTTTCACTTGCCAATACATTTCTTGACTCTGATTTGTGGGCGTCATTCAGCAACTTTTCTCCTTCAGAGAGGAAAAAAACACCAAAAATATCATGTTGTTTTCATGCTGCACTACACATATTCCCACTAGCATGTTTTGTTCTTGTCGTGTGGTTTTATGGCAGGAATAAGTCAGCTATTCAAACTGCTAATATTATCAGTTCATCAATTATGATGCACAAAGCTGTTGGCTCTTTAATAATGGAAAGATTAACAAAGCGATAGAAACATGGTCAGTCTGTGGCCACAGTTAATCTCCAAACCCCATCCACTTATTTTAACAGGGTGAACTGTTGGACCTTGTGTCAGCTCTGTGGCCTTGTCACCGGTTGATAATAGCCCCATTGTCGCCGTTATCTATTTCAAAGTCAGAGTGAACTCAAAGCTGGTCTCCTTTCTCAGAGATGTCCATGGATTTTGATCTGTCTCTTCCTTTAATATCGGCCTTTTTTTAATCATATCTCTGCAAATATTTTGTTTATAGCAAAGCTGTCCTTACATAAACCCAACATAACATTATTACATACGCAACTCGTGTCTCCTTAATGTTTGGCTTTCAAATTCCAAGTGTCATCATAACCCTGGTTAATGTATTACTTGTGTGTGGTCATTCCAAGTGAGCAATATGTGCCCACTTGTTCATTAGATCTACATTAATGCACTTGTAAAATCTGTATTGATTTCTGATCTCTACCCCCTCTCGTTCTCTGCCCACCAGCAGATCCAGTTTGCAGACCAGAAACAGGAGTTCAACAAGCGTCCCTCCAAGATCGGCCGGCGCTCCCTGTCCCGCTCCATCTCCCAGTCCTCCACAGACAGCTACAGCTCAGGTAAACCCATGCAAACACTCTCTCTTCCTGTTACTCAATCTCAATAGCCCACTTATCAGACAGGCCTGTGAATATGACCTGTTTCCATTACGCTTTTTACGACACCCAAGATACAGAAAGTGTTTGACCTGGAAGAACAGCAGGCTGACAGTGTTTGTTTTCTTTGCTTGATTGTACTTTCAGCCCTGCTTTCTCTTCGAGCAGAGGATAATATTGTGTGGAGTAGTGGGTGTCAACCTTTTAAAACGATGACAAATTCAATAGTCCTACTACAAAAATGAGCCATAGATGTCATTAATAAGGCTGGTTACTATAATCACACTATGGAACTGTTTTTAACATCCAAATGCATGAAATGTATTGATTTGGTATATTATAAAATAATGCAAATGATGTTCAGAGCAAAAACAAAGTCACTAAATTTTTGTCAGTACAGGAGAGCTAATATGATTTGAGAGGTTTTTGCAAGTTTACCATATCAAAAACTGAACAAGATATTAAAAGATGTGTTTCTGTTGTTGGGGTTAAAGTGTGGAACAGTGCTGGTATACATTAAAAAATGGGTAACTCATTTTTGGTTTTCAAAAGAATGATTTAAGATATTTTATTTGAGGGTTACGAGTCTGAATGATTTATTGTTATTTTTGGAGGGTTGCTTTATTTACTAAGACTGTAGGACAAGCATATAGTATAAGCTTTTGCTTCTGCCTGAGCCTTTTCAGTCACTACATAATACAATACACACATACGCACCGAGCTCAGCTGCCATATAACATGGACAATTATTGCCATACCATGGCATTGATATTGTTTGTAAAGCACAGCCCAATTCATGTGTTATACATCACATAGATGCAGATGCTGTTGTGTAACATGTCATGCCCATCATACCTCCTTTGATTCCACAATGCCAGCATGCTATTTGGTTGTGTGAAAAAAAGCAAAGCCAGTGTAATGAAGGGTCTTAGTTGCGACATGTGATGCAGGATCACTGTGTAAAACAGGCTCCTGTCTGTCCGGCTGTCATTCTCACAGCCTGTCACTGCAGTACATGTGAAACTGGGGGCTCTGTGTTAGAGGATTAGCTGCTGGTGGTCTGCTGGTGGTCTGCTGGAGATGTAGAGAGAGGGGGGAGGGGGGTGCAAAATATTGGGTGTAGTTGAAACTGAATTGAGTGTATTTATGACTATAGTGCTGGGAGATGTAAATGTTTGTTAAATCTGCATAAAAACTGATGTGTAAAAGTCACAGATTGTGGTTTTACAGGGAGGGGATCTTGGCATTGAGGTTGCCAGGCGGCAGGAAATAAGAACAGGAAATAAGTGTACTGTGTTTCTTAAATGTCAAACTTTTCTTCAAAATAAACAAAGACCAGTGAGAAGTTGCAGCTTCAGTGTTAAAAAATACAGCATCAAAGTGAGAGACCACAGTCTGATAGGAATAATCCTGTTTTCCTTTTCCGACCCTCCCTGCTCACTGCCAGTCTCCTCTTGTCGTCGCCACTCAAAGAGCATTCAAACTTGAAGCCTCTTAAGCAGTATATAAATATTTCCAAAAAGGCTTTTAGAGTTCCCGCTGTGTGTCAGGGTTATTCACAGGCCACAGATCTTCCTGCAACACCATTAAAATGATGAATTAATCTGCATAGCTTGGACATCATTGCCTCTAGTTGCAGAATATGATGGACAAACAGATGGACGGCAGATGGACAAATGGACTTTCAGTCAGTATTAGTGGTCAGGTCAGGGGTGCTAAATAGTGAGTATTCAGTAGTCTTTCTGAGAAAGGATGAAACATTTTGGCCCTGTGACTTCCCAACAGCACATTTGCAGGCCGCCACATGTTTCTGTATGCAAGTGTCACCTTGCCAGCAGAGACATGTGGCTTTGTTTCCGTCTTCCAGAAAACAAAAAATCAGGCTAAAATAGTGTTAAATTTTGGTTTTAAATCAAAAAACTTTATCCAAAATTGCTCACATATAGGGTTTTTCCATAGTAGGTGAGGTATTAATGCTAAGTTGTTTACCTTGATGCTGTGTAGGAGGGTTTGCTGGTTCCAAACCACAGTGAGAGACTGTCACCTGCAGCCCTTTCCACTTCACTGTGCCTGTTACTGTTTTCCTTTCTGCAATATTTAAAACTGACCTGCTGACCAAGTGGTGCATAATATGTCCATATCTTTGACTTTTACCAAAAGAGCTTCCTCTTTAGTCCTGAGCTCGGACTAAAGAGGAGTTGAGCTGCTGAAGACGTAGCTAAGGTGAGGAGAGAGTCATGTATTGGCCCTGTTTCCAAGCAGCAGCGCAGCAGCGCAGCAGCACGGCGCGACAGCCTCCTGCTGTGAAGCAGTTGAATAAACCAGGGGTATAAACCACGATGACTGAGGTAGCATTTTACCCACTGGCAACTTTGGGCAACTATTTTCATTATAAAAATAAAGATTTTAAGCACGTCTGCATTACCATGTTCCCAAAAGGCAACAGGACACAAAATACTCAAAAACAGAAAACCATCTCTGAGCTGTTTGGTCCACTTTAATCGAACCCTGTTACGTTTCTTTGGATAGTCCAGTACGTTTGGAGTAGTGTGAAAGCTCATTTGAACTCAGGTCCGCATGAAAACAGGGGTCTTGATTAGCTTCCAAGTAAACCCTGGTGTGGTAAAATAATAATAATAATAATAATAATAACAATGCCGTAATAATATATCCATCCACTGATCATGAAATCTCTCCACGGTCTCATAATTGATCCTGATAAAGGCCTGTGCTACGGGCATGCACAGCAGCACGGGCGGCTTTTATGGCATCATATCAGCTCAGTGGTCAAAGTGGATTTAGAAAAACATTTTCAGCTACTTTTGTTCTTTTTTTGATATTCACATTTAATGTAAATTATGTAGATTCCGTGACAGGTAGTCTTGAAGAGTCAGCACCACAGTCTGAGCCACTTGAATTTTATATATTTTATATATTGTATTATATATATTTAATTTAAATCTTAAATTTAACTTTGTATTCACGGTTCCAGCTCTAAGATCAAAATTGGCTCACTTGCAATTCTCCTGTAACCCACATCTTGTACTCTCCATTCTTTCTCCTCACTCTTCTTGTCTTTGCCCCTCTTGGCTCTCATTCACCTCCCTCCTGCAACCGCATCAGGAATCATTAAATCTCTGTACCTCCCAAGAACCTTCCTCTCCAGCCCGCGGCTGTCAGATCATGACTGATATCATGATCTGGATTTTGTTCCTAGATATTGAGATAGTGATGAGAGCACAGTCTGCATTTGTTTAACTCTGTGATTTGACAAGCTGTTTTTTTGCCCATAGCGTCGGATTCTTAACTTAACATCTTAACTCTTAACAGCAGCAGTTGTAATTGAGTGAAATATGTCAGTGCTGCCAATGTTGAGTTTTTTGGGGTTTTTTTAGAAACTGTGCAGCCCTATTATCTCCCCTTTCGGACTGTCTGTTTTATGCTTGTTCTTTTTTTCTCCCCTCTCTCTGCGGACTCCCTGTCTTCTCCCATTATTCCCTCAGCAGAGTGCCTCTTATTTCTCTGATGGTTCCCACAGTGCACAGACACGCTGAACTCACCAGTGGTACTTTTCCCAAGGCCACTTTGGTATAGATTTACTTTAATAAGGGTTCCTCTGAAGGGGGTGGTCTACGTCTATAAAAGCACAGCAGATACATTCATGAATCACCTTACAACAAGTTTAACAACATGTCAGCGTGTTAGGGGGACGTATGAGAAAAATAAGAAATATACATATATTTTGGGTTTATTGTTGTAGTGAAAAGGCACTTTTATGTAGTCCAAAGAGTTGTAGATTTAGTTGACCAAAATTTAATTTAATTTCCATTACATTTAGAGGGGATCTCCACCAATTTTATCCATCAAGGCCAGTTTACAGGTCTTAGGAGGTGCTACTGCATTTGAAAATGTTGTATAAGGTCTTTTGTGGCTCCAGGGTGAGCTGCACAAACTCTGATGAATTTCCTGTATGGATGTTACATGAGTCAGTGTCTATTGGGTCAAAAGACTCTAAGTCTGAGAATGAAGCAAATGAAAAAGGCTGCATTAGCTGTGAAAAGCACAACATGCATGACTTGAACTGTCAGTGGTCAAGGAGGTAGGAATTTTGATAAACAGAAGAATGCAGGATATAAAAATGACAACATCTGGTAAGGCTGCATCACATATTGCATAAAAGAAGTGGATGTCGCCTCTGGGTCTCAGCAATGAAGACAATATGAAATTGCCTTAAACCTGCATTCTTTCTAATGGCCAGCCGGGGGTGACCACTGGTTGCAAAAACAAGTCTGATTGTATAAAAGTCTACAAGAAAATGACCCTCTGACTAAAATGAACAGTAAAATATGTTTTCAGTCAGATCCACCCCTCACCTCTCCACAGCTCCATCCTCTTATCTAAATATCGTCACTTGGGTGTCACCAATGGGTGACATCTAGAGGTGTAGTGACCTCTTAATCGAGATCAATATCGTTCTGGATCAGTGTATCGATTCTATGACCAATAGTCCAATATATGTAGTGCAAAGTGAAATCATTGATACCTACTGTCCTCCTCAAGATATGTCTTTATTTTGACATTTTCATCAGGCGCATGATGGCAAACAGCTGAGAGAATGACAATGAGGGAATTTGCTAATACTAACTCACATTGATCTCCTGATAGAATCAAATCCAAATCGTGTTGTGGCAGGCTTTGTGATTTCAGCAAATAGCGTGTCATTGTTCAAAGAATTGATTTAATATATTGTCATGATTTACACCCCTAGTGACGCCACATCGACTTCTTTGAAATGTCAGTGTGCTGCACTGATTTTTATCCTTTTTTCAAACTATTCATAGAGAGTTCCGCATTGTTAAAGGAGTGCGATGCTAAATCATTGGAGAACTCTTTTAAAGGGGTACTTGGCCAATTTTCAACCAGCTCTGTGCCAACCAAAACCCACCGAGTGATGCAAACACGTCATGACTTAACACCGTTCATCTGCGCACACAGCCCACAGTGCAGTGACACAGAGCTGGGTCAAAAGTATTCTTAAACGCACAACAGATTTTTTTGCCTTATATTAAAAGTCCTGTATCTGTAACAGCAGTCTTTTCACTGGCTTATACTTTAAAAACTGAGAGCAAGTATCAGTTTTTTATGAAATAAGTTCTATGTGTTCTCCTTTCTCGCTCTTGGAGGTGTCTCAAATCATTCCGTGTGAATGTAGAAGACTTTTTCCTCATCGGCACACTGTCCTTGGCTTTGTCCCAGAGGTTTTTTTTTTCTTTTCTCAAGTATCAGTACATTCACCCTCATGACCCCTAAGATCTCGTCGGCTCACACTCTCCCCCACCCTTTCTTCCTGTCAGTACGGATGGGAGATTTCAAAAGAAAATGGTAGACTCATGGATTATTACCTTTTTTTTTTTCAAAAAGCCTTTCCCCTCCTGGCACAGCACAGGATGTTCTTAAACTTCAGTATTGTTACAGTGCTGGCGAGGAACCCAGCGTTATCTGGTGCTGGTCCACGGTCATTTTGAAAGGGGTGGTAGGAGTGATGTTGGCAATGTGTACCTGCATTACACAAGAGGGACCGCACCTGTGTAGTGAGTCAGCCTGAAGCGCAGGAACCACACAGCGCTGGTGCCAGACATGGAGGCATCTCATTACTAAGTCTGCCGCTGTATACCGTGGGCACTACTGTTTATGTCTCCCAGAGGTGCTCTGATACCTCTCTGTGACATGTTTCTTTTTATATGAACAAGTGTTAAAAGACATTTGTACACTGTTTACTTTTTTACCGCAGTTTTATATTGGAAGGAGGCTGGAACTCTTGCAGACAGCTTTATAATCAATTAGACTCGGTGCTGTGCTGAATCTGCGGCCTACCAAAGTCAAATTGCAGGCTTGGGGAAAATACAGGCTTCATTCACAGAGAAAATACCAAAGGCACATTGTGTTTGTTCTGCACTTTGAAACCTCAAAGCTCTGGATTGCCTCGTTGTCCAAAGGTGCATACAAATAAGTTAATCTTGCCTCAGTCAAAGTTGTTTACATAAAACATAAGACAAGATATAAAAGAAACATAAAAACATATACATGAATAGGATTTAAAAAGATGAAAGCAAACTAAACCAAAGATTAAAATTAAATACAATAGAATAAGACAGATTAAAAAATAGAATAAGAAATGTAGTGCAAGATATTAAACAAAATTTACAAAATTTAAGACAGCAAGAAAATAAATCATAATTTATAAAGCACATTTAATTCCAGGTGGAAGCACAATGTGCTGCAGTAAGTGTGAGCTACATGTTGCAGGCACACAAAAAGCTGTCAACTGAACATAAAAGAGAATCAAATACATAAAAAAAAGATAGAAACTCAAGAACAACAAGAGATAAAAAGACATATGAGTCAGAACTGATTCAAAAAATATATGTTAAAATTAAATAAAGTAAATACAAAAATAAGACAATTAAGAGAATAATACATATGAATTAAATGAAGAACTAAAAATAGAACAAAACGTAAAGTAAAAACACATCTAAGTTGAAACCAATGAAAGAAATAAAATTTAATCAAATAAAATAGAAAATAGTCAAAATTTGATCAAATAAAGTGGCAAATAGGACATTTTGAAGCCCTGATTTAAATAACCTGAGAGTTGGAACAAATTTTCTGTGAGTTTGTTCCAGATATGTCTTGTATACAAACTGAATGCTGCTTCCCCATATTTAGTTCTGACACTGGGGACACTAAACAGACTTGTCCGAGACAACCCAAGTGGTTTGGACGGTTCATACCAGAGCAGCAGATTAGACTTGTATTTTGTCCCATTTAGAGATTTTATGAACCAACATTCAATTCTTTGACACACAGAGAGCCAGTGTAAAGATCTGAGAACTGAGGCTACGTGATGCGTTCTCCTGGTCTTAGTGAGGACTTTCAGTGTCCCAGCAGGAGAAATAAGAGGCAAGGACCCTGTCTGTCCTCAGTATCATTTGTCTTCTGTTTGGACTGAACTGAACTGCCAGACAGATTTACTCTGTGTTAAATTGAGATGCGACAGTGCAGCTTAGCGGCATCCATTAACATCACATCCAGTTCCTTAATCTCTCATCTTCGATGTCAGAGGGGACGTGAGTTGAGGAGGGGACACTTGTCTTTGTTGTCCTTTTTATTAGCAAGGTTGATGCTACAGAATCTTGGTTGGGGTTGGAGGCGGATGATGAGGCAATGACCGGGGGTTGTATTTAATGCCAGCGCTTTCGTTTTATCTGCGAATCCCAAATGGGGTGAGGCAGTGGAGAGGGGGAAGTGAAGGGAGGAGGATTTAGGAGACTGATCCATAAGCTGGTTGTCAACATGCTGACATTGAGGCTGTGATGTTTTGTCTTTGTGGTGCTGAGGCGGCTGTGCGTCAGGGTGCGTCATCTTGGGCCTGGCCGGTGGGTGTTGCAGACTGGCCCAAAAATGGGTCAGTACTTTAACCGCCCTGAAAAAGATACCTGCATCCCCAGAACAGATTGAAGTGATATGTTATTGATCTCTTTCAGACTGCAGGTTTAGCTGAGCCATGTGTTAAGTCCTAAAAGTCTACTGAACCTGTTGATCCCTCTGCTGTCTGTTGGCAGTGGTCCACTTTCAAAAACAAAAATAGAAAAACAAACTTTGCTTCTAGTTTGTCCAGACAGTTAAAGGGTGATATTTTCGACCTATTTTCGGTGTTTGTTTGTTTTCGGTGACCTGTTTGTGTGTCTAAGTGACTTATGGCAACTGTAGTTTTTGAAATTTGGCCATTGTTGAGCAAAAGCTCTTCAGCCAGCAGCAAAGAAACAGGCTGCAATGTATCCTCTCGGGACATGTTTGCACCATCAGTTTACATCAACGAAAGGTGCTTGTTTTTGCCACTCCCATATTCAGTTTATTAAACCAGAAACGGCCCCAAAATCACAATCACCAGCTCCACCAGACTCCATTTAAATAAACAGTAAGTTTAGAGTGTATAGAGCAGCATATTTTCACAACTAACAGTGAACATTAATTGTTTATTTTAACCAAACCAGAAGTTTTGTAGGTTTTTTTGTGTTGACTTGAATAGTGGGGTTTTACGATAAAGAAATTACTTTATTCAGACAGAGTTTTTTGGGTTTAGCAATGACAATTTAGTCTGTTTCTTGTTAAACAAAAACGATCTTACTCCTGAACAAAAATGTCTATCTCTGTAGGCATAAGTTGTCAGACACATTTAGTCGATGTAAATTCACAGTGCAGACTGCCCCGAGTGGTTACATTGCAGCCTGTTTCGCTCAAGACTGGACCAATTTCCAAAATTATTGTTCCTATTAGTCACGTAGACAAAATAAAAACATGGGAAAAGAGGGTCCAGGTTGAAAAATACGGACATACCCTTTAAAGAGTTCAATAAAATCCTGATCTAGCACTGCTGAGTCTTTAGTCTGTCAGATCAAACTCTTCATAACACTCCACGTACAAACTTATCTGTAGACGTATACACCTGTTTCATGGAGATTTATTCAGGGCTCAAACCTGTTTTCATGTTGCAATGTCGAGGTTTTCAGTGTGAACAGCCAAAAGCAGGCACAAACACAAATCATAGTCAGAGTGCCATGAAGGGCAGCAGACTTCTCCATTGCTTTTATCATTGTTTCAAGTACGAGCAATCTTCTATACCCATTTATAACAGTCTGTGCTCCTCAGATTCTGATAACGGAGAGGCACAGTGCAGCAGGGTGCAGTTCTGTCAGTAGTCCAGTTTGGGTTGTGTAAAAATAATAGTACATAAAGGGTTGTAAAAGGGAGTTCAGAATACTTAATTGCAAACTAGACTTCTCATAAATTATCCTTCAAATTATTTAATTGTTGTAGGAAATCTTCTTAAATGTGTTTTTGTTTGAGATTATTTGAGAAAAAAGTCATATTAAAAGAATTTTGTGAATAACGCAGTTCTGGAAGGGGTTACTTTGATTCCAACAAGAATTTTCTGTCAATACTGTACTTTCTACGTGTTTGAAATACTGACAATACTGCCGTCTTTGTGTGTGTTTCTTTTTTAGCTGCGTCATACACAGACAGCTCTGACGATGAGACATCTCCTCGAGACAAACAGCAGAAGAACTCCAAGGGCAACGGAGACTTCTGCATCAAAAACATCAAACAGGCCGACTTTGGACGCAGAGAGATCGAGATCGCAGAGCAAGGTAAATCAAACAACAGTCACATCTCACCTAAAAGAGGCTTAATGCTAATGGCTACAAGAGTGGCATTTAATTACTCAACACTCAATTTTTATGGTTTTTGTAAAAGTGTTAAAAAAGACAGAAAATATAGTACTAAACAAATAAACAAAAAGGACACAAAAAGATCCAGATTGCCGTGTCTCAAAAACACATACATCCTTGTGACATATTCAGTGGTTCAGTCTTTTATCTTGTCTTTGACATATAAAAATCGTCCATTTCTCCCATTTCTCTCGACAGTGCTCCTCTTAAACTCTTATCCTGTGGGTTAACAGTTCCATATCATATATTTAATTCACAAAAAGGATTTTCAGTAGATATCTGTCCCAGTACCTCCTGTCATATTACCAAAATCCAGAACTTTACATGATCGAGGTATATCGTAGCCAAGGATTTTGATAAGTACCATATGAACGTTTATCCAAAACGGTCCAATTTAAGGTCAAAGCAAAAAAAAATGGGTATGATCCACATTCACTACCCCACATTTTCTCCAACATGGTTGTGCTATAGACAATTATCTGCTCTAAAGTTGAGGTGTAAAAAAGAAATCGGATTATATTCTTCCAAGTAAGCTCTCTGCAAGTACTTGACAATGTCATTTAAATGTATCTCTTTGACATTAATGTCCCCTGCCACTACAAGTGAGAAGAACATTTAAGAACCAACATGTAAACACACATCATTCACATCATCCACTAATGACCTCACAGAACATACAGAGAGACTCAGCTGAACCCTGCAGGCTACGCAAACACACACACACACACACACACACACACACACACACACACACACACACACACACACACACCCTTAGCATCAGTAACTCCTTCAGCTGGATGAGACGATGGCTTAGCAATGAAGAATTAGCAGGATTAAATGATGGGAATTCCTTAACCATCCAGCTGATTATCCACTTATGTGTCGGTTTGTGCGTCTCTTTCAGAGATGCCAGCCCTGATGGCTCTGAGGAAGCGAGCCCAGGGGGAGAAACCCCTCGCCGGTGCCAAGGTGGTGGGCTGCACCCACATCACTGCCCAGACTGCTGTGAGTAGAAATGCGAAACACACACTGTCACAGCCCAAACAAAACCCTCAGCAGCTACACACAAAAAGGTCCAATTTTGACCCTCTGGCTGCTTGTAGATCAGAGTAGATTGTGGCGCATATTTACATATAAATTTGATTTGTTTTTTAATTGTATGAGTTTGTACCTCTTTTTATTGATTATTTCTGTTTAATTATTCATTTTTATTTTCCTTAGAATTACTTATGTATATTTAGTTATGTCAATTTTAATCATTTTCATCATTATTTTATTTAGTTATTATAAAAGGTTCAATAAAATACTAATGGAAGAAAAACTTCAACCCCTCTGCTCCTCAGGTGCTGATGGAGACTCTGTCAGCTTTGGGTGCTCAGTGCAGATGGGCGGCCTGCAACATCTACTCCACCCAGAATGAAGTGGCAGCTGCACTGGCAGAGGGAGGTGAGACTGGGACTCCAGTGTGTGACACCTGCCACTTTGCTTCTCCCCTGTCTTTCACTTCTTAAAATATTCATATTAAACACTTCCTGTCTTCTTTCTAGGTTTCAGTGTGTTTGCATGGAAGGGTGAGTCAGAGGACGACTTCTGGTGGTGCATCGATCGCTGTGTCAACGTGGAAGGATGGCAACCCAACATGGTAGCGCACCTACATTCTAAATAAAGCTGACTTCTCTCATCTTTTCGTTTTATTTGCAGCCAGCAGCCCCTGTCAGTGCTGCTGCTATTTTTAGCAGACAGCTCGATCTTTTTAAATACAGTGAGGCTATTTTTAAACTGGGTAGAATTACATGAAGGATATACTTAAATAAAATGTGTATTTTTTTCATCCAGAACATTTACAGGGCTGAACTGCAGAAATAAGTTATGCATTTTTTTTCTTAGACTTGGAAAAAATAAACTTGAGGTTAAACTAATTTTCCTCTTTTGAATGTTTAAGAAAAAACACAAAATTAAAAATATTTTTAAAAATGTGGAAATAATCTGTAACTTTGAGGGTCAATCCCATGTATTATGAAGGTTCTTTCTTTCATTGGCTGTCTTTTGCTTTCATTCTCACCATTTTTTCATATTTTTCCTCTCTCTGTCTCTCCAATTGTGTCAGATCTTGGATGATGGTGGCGACCTGACTCACTGGATCTATAAAAAGTACCCCAACATGTTCAAGAAGATCAAGGGCATCGTCGAGGAGAGTGTCACCGGTGTGCACAGGTGGGACTTAAAACATGCACACATCCTTTCTTGCCTTCATCGTTGCTTGCAGATAAAACATTACATGGCTGCAGGTAAAACCAGTTCTTTGTATTGAAAATGCGACATAATAAAAGTAAAAGTCAGTTTTTTACAGAAACTCAAACATGAACACACAGAGGTACAGTTTGCTTTTAGCTCACAGTTTCTGCAGTTTCTGGTGTGTTGACATCGCCATCTAGTGGTAAAAATATTACACTATTAACAGCTCATTAACTACACAATTGAAGCACCTCTGTGTATATCTTTGTTTTATGTTTTTATTTTTGCACAAAATACACAACATGTTAAAGATTAAAAATAATACGCAACCCAGTGTGCGTATTTGAAGCCTCCACCTAAAAATAAAGTTAATTTTACAATGTTATAGTATACAAAAATTAGCATACATAAAGAATATGATAACATGTAAGTGATGGAAAAGAGAAGAGAAATGTAAAGTGGCATATATATTTATTTATTTTTGATGAATAAATAAATACATAATTACAAAACTTTGTCTTAAAATGTAACCCTTAAAATGTAATGAGTGGTTATTGAAACTGCATTGTCAACACTCAGTATAAAAATGATGTATGAAAGCATAACTTGAGTTTTTCCACCTTCTCGTTAAATTTATGTGTTTGTAGGTTGTACCAGCTGTCCAAGGCAGGAAAGCTCTGTGTCCCAGCCATGAACGTCAACGACTCAGTGACCAAGCAGAAGTTTGACAACCTCTACTGCTGCAGGGAGTCCATCTTAGACGGGTATGAAACAGTCTCTGCTTTTAACCTCATTAATGATATTAAAAACGAGCATGTTTGTTGTTTAAGCATGTAGCATTGCAGGACAATTACACCCACCTCGTCTCTGCTCAGTCTGAATAAATATTAGGCTGTCGGGGAAATAATTGTGCCTCTGTCCTCAGCTTGAAGAGGACCACTGATGTCATGTTTGGAGGCAAACAGGTGGTGGTGTGTGGATACGGAGAGGTGAGGCTGACATTTTCACACAGGCTCTTATGAAATGCTTGTTCACTGAGAGAGTCTGTCTCCTGACTGGTCTTCAACTGACTTAAATTGGTATAGAACCGGTCGCTAGAAAGTTTGTACACGTAACTGGAACAGAGGCTTGCTGCTGTTGACAGCTTCTGTCAGAGCGTCTTGTGAGAAGGTGTTCGGTATTAAAGACTAACAGGGCGCACGGTTTGCTTTTCTATTCCTCGTCCATATATAGAAATGCTCAAATAAGCAGATAAATCCTCATAGCACATGTAGCTCGTTTTTATGGCAGCTGCTGAGATGGAGAGTGTTTTAAAACTAGTAAAACAAGCAGGAAAGTGACAGCTAAAAGAGTGTGGATAAATGACTGAAACCTGCTGTTATGCCGTATGATAACACCCTGAGTCTGTCATCCTCAGGTGGGAAAAGGCTGCTGTGCTGCGCTCAAAGCTATGGGCTCCATTGTCTACGTCACAGAGATCGACCCAATCTGTGCCTTGCAGGCCTGGTGAGACTCCACTTTCTCAGCTTCTCATGTCCCACTGCTGGTGTTAAACACCAGTCTTATGCTCTTGATTGTTTTTCTCTTAATTACAGCATGGACGGCTTCAGGCTGGTGAAGCTGAATGAAGTCATCAGACAAGTGGACATCGTCATCACCTGCACAGGTCTGTTCAGCCGCTTTCTCTCTCTTTATATTTCTCTCAGCCTCTTTTGACTGGTGAAGTTTAAAATGCATAAGGAACATAGAGTTCTGTCAGTGTTCGTTCGGGATAACTGGGCAGATATTCGGCAATGTCATCTGAGTCCAACAGCCACTAATCAAGTTCTGAGCTCAGCAGCGAGGGAGTTGTCCTGAACACTTAATTGGAGCAGAGAATTACTTGTTTCTCTGCTTCATTACCTAATGCTGCTGGCAGGCCTGAAGCAGAGGGCTCTCCTCAGGGCGACTGCAAATGAAAAGAAACGACAATAGGAGGATAATAAGGTAGACGGAGGCACATGACGTGCGTGGAAGGTTTTCCCAATTAACTTACAAAGTGTTGTAAAATAAATAAAACAGGACTAGCATTGGCTTTAATAAGGTCACGTACTGGAAGCTACATTAAGGTCGACTCATTAGAGCCCTCGAAGCAAAATTCACAAAGCTTTGTGGGTTCCTGGTGAATTAATAATGCTGCTGCAGTGAAGTACGGGCAAAATAAGTCTTCAGTTGGTTTAAAAAATCATGAAAACCTGCAGTGAAATCACACTTTAAATTGTTAATATCCTTTGCAGCTAAATTCAAGTCATGTTAAAGCAAAAATGGAATTTTTCCTTTTCATATTCATTTTGTGAAAGATTCCCTGTGCAGACAAGTGGAGCACTTAAACTTATTCACAGATTCAGACTTAAATATGCTAAATGGTGAGATAAAAAGTAACTAAAATCTAATTTTACAGTGTCTCTACGGTGTCTCTTTAAAAAGTCTTAAATTCAATTATGTAAATATTAGGGCTTAAAAATCATAAAATAGTCTTACATTTGAATTTGTGAGGTCTTAAATGCAACAAATATTTTACCTAATTCAATTTATCCATCTTTTAATTTGTTTTTGTCATTAGTGAAGCTCTTCTGCAGGTTACTAATGTGAATGATGTTAGAAATCTTTAAACCTACCACAGAATCTTACCTACATAATTTTATACTTTACCTTTTGGATAAATATAAATTAACAGACTCACTCCAATAACCATATTACTGAAAAAAACTTTCTAACACATATTTATTTTATACTCAACTGCAATGATTGAATAAAAAAAGAGCATTGATTTTTTTTGTTAAAAATCACTTTGAAAAAGTGCAGACAAACCTGCAGACACACTGAAAATTAAAGTTTTAACCTTACAGAGACATTTGACAAAACTCCAAGTACCCTCTACTCTTTTTGTGTTTATCTTTTTGTCTATTTCACATTTGTTAAAATCTCTTTCCGTTTCTTCATGTGTCCTCATCTGTCTTTCTCTAAATCATCTCTCTCCATCCACCAGGCAATAAAAATGTGGTGGTGAGAGAGAACCTCGACCGCATGAAGAACGGCTGCATCGTCTGCAACATGGGACACTCCAACACTGAGATCGATGTGGTCAGTCATCAGCTTGTATTAACGTGTAAAGTAACAAAAAATGACAGTAAATATCAAATCAAGAGACATGATAGAAAATCAAAACATAATCAAGAATCAGCAATACAGACACCAAAGTACGACAATTCTTGATAACATGTGACAGCATGTTGAATGTCCTCCTGTCAGCTTAGCTTTCAGTAGCAGGGCTGCTTTAGTAGAATTCCCCAAGCCAATAAACAACAACAACAACAAGTCTAAAACAAAGTTAAACCGTTAAAACTATTAACATATGCAATTAAATTTTGTGCCATTATATAAATGCTTGGTAAGATCTTGGATTTTCAAGTTTTGTCCACTGTCCTTATACATTAAAATATAAAGAAAATAAAAGTGCAGAGAAGAGTTACATGAATCCCAGGTCTGAAAGTCACATGAGGAAATGTTAAGAAGATAAGAGTTACGAACTCTAGCATACAGGAGACACAGAGAAGACATGATTGAGGTTTATAAGCTTGTTCAGAGTATATGGTATTACAGCTGGACCCGTCATCCACCTTTTGAATATTAGGTTAAATTAAAGAGGGAACTTATAAAAATGATTCCTACTTAAGTGTTTCTCTGAAAAGAGACAAAAAAAATTTCACACAAGAATGAGCTTCTAGTGGATCTCGTGCATGTTTCCGTTAACTCTTTTAAAAATAGATTTGATGAAATCTGGTCAACAGATGAGATTTTGTTTTATAATGCAACCTATCCATATTTTTTTGGGTTTGTCTATCCATCCCATTTTTGTGAATGCGATGTCTTATGAATGCATGCTTCAAATGTAGCACAAACATTAACTTGGACTCAAGAATTAACTCATTACAATTTCACATGGATGCAAACTGTAAGTCGTGGAGCCATAAAACCACAAGGCATTAATTCTAGTTTTAAAGCTGATTCATGATTCTTTGTAACATTTTAATGTTAAACTTGTATATTGTAATTGTTTCGCTGTGTGGTTTGTTAAAATATACAGGTCAAAGATAAAGGTCATGGCACAGGGATTGTTTTCTTATGACCATAACAAAAGTAAGACAGAGTCAATGGGGAAAAAATATGAGAGGAAATTATCTTTATTTGTTGTTTATTTATTTATTTTTTGAGAAGACAGCCATCCCAGGAAGTAGTTCAGACACTAGAGGAAGTTGTGACTTTTTTAAAGTACTTTAGTCCTGGAAAAGACCAAACACACAATGAGTCAACTTCTGGCCTGTGGATGGTAGATGAGGTACCGCTCAGCACCAACACAAATAATAAGTGGAGAAAAAAATACAATCAAAACCAAAGAAATGTCTCATGATGTTGTTGTCATTCTGCAGGCAAGCCTGCGCACTCCTGAACTGACCTGGGAGAGAGTGCGCTCTCAGGTGGACCACGTCATCTGGCCTGACGGCAAGAGGATAGTGCTGCTGGCTGAGGTACACACACACACTAAATCACACACACACTCTTACCCAGAAAGAACATCAGTAGAGGAAGTAGTTGAATCTTGAGACTTTTATTTAGTTATACAAAAATGATGAGACTCAAATTTGTCAACAAATTAAGCTGTAGAAAATGTACGAGGGATCATGCAGACACACTCGCACACACACAACCCTGCATATGCACATTGCAGGTTAAGGCTGTGTGTGTGTGTGTGTGTGTGTGTGTGTGTGTGTGTGTGCGTGTGTGCGTGTGTGCGTGTGTGTGTGTGCGTGCGTGCGTGCGTGCGTGTGTGCGTGCGTGCTACAAACTGTGACAGAATGAGAGCAGTCTGTCAGGGCCAGACAGACAGACAGCCAGCCCGCCGATGCCTCTGTCTCTGTTTGATCTCCTGCAGGTTTGAACCACATCAGTAGATCAGCTCCTCCATCCTCACCTCGCCCGCCTCCATCCCATCCAAAATAGAGTTCCAAAAATGGCATTTACTTAAAAAAGTATTACTTAATATCATTCTTTAAAATCTCTGAAAAATAGAGAATTATAGATAGCTGGTTTTCTTTTAAGTATAAAAAGCAGATATTTTTATTCTCTTTGTTTCATATATTTGTTTTGCTATGTTATGCTTTACACTCATATAATTATTTAAACAAATTTCTGATCTTGTGCTTGGCGCCATTGCTAAACCAGACGGAGAGGAGGGCCACATAAATACATAAATATAGGTTTTTGCAGACAAGACAGACTATGTATCATGCACAAAATATTCAGTTTTTTGCCCTTATTCCAAAAAAAATCCCTACTAAGTTGTTTACATGGCTAATGAAAATGATTATAACAATATTATTCCTGTTTACATGCAGCCGTGCATACTCTGACTTAATAGTAGTATAAAAATAACAACTTTAACCTTAAAGTGTTTTCTACTTAAGCAGAAATGGTATACTCAGGAGGCATTATAGCAACAGCCCTACCAAAATGTAACATAGACAAAACTATGTAAAGTTAGGGTAAAGTTTAAACACAGTGACCAAAATAATGCAAGACACACAATGTCAAAAAAAAAACCAAAATAAAGAATGTGCCCTAACATGTTGTTTATCATGTCAAAATATGGAAAAGTTAATTGACTGAAGCTGCTTGTGCCATTTTCTTTGCATCAAAATGAGACTTTTTCTCCACCGATGGCTGAATTGTTGGACCATACGAACACAACTTCCCTCTTTTAATCCTTCAGCTGCCCTCTTGAAAACGTTGGTCATATGATATTTGCGCATATTTACAAACCTGTTAACGTGCAAGCCTTTCGGAATGTTTAAAAAGTAGGTGTGTTTCTCTGTCCGACCAGAAATACGTCTGAGGGTTCAAAGCAGCACAATGAAACAATAAAGAAAGAAAAGCTTCTACACAATTAAAACCACACGCATCATCTTCGAAGAGTATGAGAGTGATGGGACTAATAAGATTTGAGTTTCAATCAGTCATGTGATTTTTAGTGTTCCCAGGACATTAAAACCTTATTAACGGTTTTATTTCTGCTTTCATCTTGCAAAAACAATACGTCCTCTGTCTGTTCCCCCTTCCTCATAACTGCAGAGTGTTTCAGTTTTACATACCAACTACCTAATTTTCTGCAACACTTGGGATCTCCCTAATTCATTCACTGCAATGCAGCATCTCAGACAGCAGCAACAGTTTGGTATTTTGGGCAAAACATCATCTTTCTTAATATAATTTGCACAGCAGTGGCTGTCAGAGTGAAGACATAAACAGTTGCAGATAAGAATTCAAAGAGTCAGGGGCCTGGAAATGTTTGTGCGACACTTGCTGTCCCTAAAATAGAGTTTTCTAACACATGCATCATGCCACCCAGGCTGCACGTTTTGACACTTTGTTCTCTCAGTGGCAAAATTCTGTGCTTTTTCTTTGTGTACTTCAACCTTGTCTTGCTTTGTCTTGCTCTGCAGGGTCGTCTGCTGAACCTCAGCTGTTCCACTGTGCCCACTTTCGTGCTTTCCATCACCGCCACCACCCAGGTACAACTGCAGAGC
Source organism: Plectropomus leopardus (assembly GCF_008729295.1). Taxonomy (NCBI): domain Eukaryota; kingdom Metazoa; phylum Chordata; class Actinopteri; order Perciformes; family Serranidae; genus Plectropomus; species Plectropomus leopardus. The sequence continues at coordinate 16,923,848 of NC_056484.1, forward strand.
AGATTTTTTTGTCTCATTGGAATTGTTGTCCATGATTTGATTCAGACAACTTTATTCATCCTGGAAGAAAAATTCAGTTTTTCAATACATAAACTCACAGACGAGGACAAGCAGCAATCAGCAGTAGTATGTCAGAGTAATCAGTACGTGGGCAAAAGATGCACACTGGGTCCTCGTTTGGTCCCATGCATATTGACTCACAGGAGGACCAGGCAAAGACAAAAAAATTCACACACAAGTAAGTTACTAAATATAAATAAGACCTTCTAATGCATCGCATATTACTTGACTACATTTATTGAATGTGTGGGCTGCCAGCCATGTGAAGAAGAGCGCACACAACGATTAACCAACTATGTGGTTACAAAATAAAACAGTCATTTAAAAAGACTACTGCCAACATTAAGCAGACTTACAGCAGAAGGAATAAAGGACTCAGAGGAGCAGTTTGTTTTCCTAAGGGGCACTTTGCAGCTCCGGCCGGAGGGCATTAAAGTGAATTTGCTAAACAAGATGTGATCAGATTGGCTAATGATTCCTTTTGTTTTGTGGGATACATATTTCTACCGAGAGCATAGGTCTCTCTGCTGGACTTTCTTGGAGCAGACCTTAACATCACTGTTCAGACAGTTCCTGTCCCTCACAGACAACCCATTAATCCAACATATAAAAGAAAATGTTAAAAGTAAATAAATGACTGGTAAAAAAATGCTTAAAATGTTGTTGCAGACTTAAAAGGAGTTACAGTTCTGCAATAGGTGTATTTTTTGTTGTCCATATCTGATTAATTTTGTATTTTACATTTTGTAGACTGCTCCCACTTTGTTTCTTTGATATCTGTGGCAAATGGCATTATGTTTTCAGGTTGTCCACCCGTTTCATCCTTTTGAGCATGATTTCTTAAGAATGCCTCGAAGAAATCTCTGCAAATTTGGCACCAATGTCAACAAGGACTTAACAATGAACTGATTAGATTTTGGCGGTCACAGGTCAAGGTCTCCGTGACCTTGAGTCCATCTCATTCTCATGAATGCTATACTTTAAGAAGGCCTTGAAGGAATTTCCTTAAATTTTGCACAGACTTCCACTTTGTTGACTCAGTGATTAACTAATGAGGTTTTGGTTGTCAAAGGTCAAGGTCACTTTGACCTCACATTCATGTACTCATGGATGCTTTCTCTCAGGAATGCTTAGAGGAAATTTCTCCAGATTTGGTATAAATGTCCACTTGGACTCAATAATTAACTAGATTAACTAAATTAGCTAAATAACTAGATTTTACACAAATGTCCGACAGGCCAAAAAATGATGAAGTGATGACATTTTGTATCCAAAAGGTCAAAGGTCAACTTCACTGTGACATCACAGTGTTCTGCAAAACACCTTTCTGGTCATTACTGACTGTCAGGAGAGGAGACATTTGGTCAGATTTTGAATTGGCGACACTAATTGTGGGTGTCCACCTTAAACTGTGCTATACACTGTATAGATTGTCTGTGCTGCCGAGGGGAAGATGTTTGAAGCATCCATGTTTTATAATTTGTAGCTTTTTATGCAGCTGCATCCATATTTGAAGCATTGTCTGCTGTCACGTCTACACTTGAGTACTTGACAAACATGTATGTAAACTGAAACTTGATTGGCTCACTGATGCATACAATCCTGAGGCGTAATTCAAGTATGAGCATGTATGTGAGTAACACTTGTGTGTCTCTGCCCAGGCGCTGGCTCTGATAGAGCTGTACAACGCCCCAGAAGGACGCTACAAACAGGATGTTTACCTGCTGCCTAAGAAGATGGGTAAGATATTTGTCAGTTCAGAATTTGAAGAGGGAATGAAACTCATTCAAAGACTGATGAATACAAAAATACACAAATATGAGTAGCAATGTCTGTTTATAACATAAACACAGCAGGATATAAGGCCAGGGAGATGCAAAATAACCTTGTTTGGTACTTAAGTAGCCACCAAGCAGGAAGTGATAACAGAGTTTATTTTTGCCTCAGCAGAGAGCCTGCAGGCATATTGCGTTTATCTCGATAGACAACACAGCCCGTCTCATCTGTTCAGTCCAGAGTTGTCTCCCTGGATAGCTTATCGTTCACAGTAGAATGAGTCCTGTGTGTGCACGTGTGCGTGCGTGACAACAGCGTTGCCCGTCACATTTCTGGCGTTCCCTCGGTGGGTTAGAGCAAAGCAGATACATAGTAAAGAGAAACAGGGAGCCAAATGTAGGTCACCCTGTCAGTGACTGCTACCACAGCACGCGCTGACAGAGGGATGATGGAGAGAGAAGGGATGAAAGGAAAGGCTGAGATGAAGACAGAAGACACAAAGAAGGATGAGGAGAGGAAGAAAAGAGATGGAGAGACGGTTAATTCTGGAGCCTCCCTCTTCCTTTTCCCATTTGAATGATTAATCAAGCACAGACGCCTGATGAATGTTAACATGTTCCTCCTCTCTCTCCTCAGACGAGTATGTGGCCAGCTTACATCTCCCTACGTTTGACGCACATCTTACAGAGCTGAGTGATGAGCAGGCCAAGTATCTGGGCTTGAACAAGAACGGGCCCTTTAAGCCAAACTACTATAGGTATGGAAACACTTTCATACAATATTTGTATTTTGTTTAAGAGTTAATCCTAAAAGGAAGAAACTTTAATGCTTGGTTGTTGATATGGAAACCCATCTCTTCCCATTGATGAAAAAAAAAAGATTCATTAGTCATTGTGATCAGAAAGTTTTTTGAAACAATGACTATTTTTTTAGTATCTCAAAAATAATTATTGAATGTATCAAAATAATGTAGAGTCTCAAAATAATGACTTCATATCCCGAGATAATGACATGTCATCTCAAAATAATGATTGATTATCTCAAAATAATGACTTGCATAACTCTGACTGTTAAAATAATGACTCGCCCCAGAAATAATGACTTAGTATCTTAAAGTAACGCAGTGTGTCAAAATAATGACGTATTATTGCAAGATAATGACTTACTATCTCAAAATTACGTCTTAGTATCTCAAAAAATCGACTTCATAACTTAAAATAACATAGTGTCTCAAAATAATGACTTACAGTTGCAAAACAATGACTTATCTCAGAATTATGATTTAATGATTTCAAAAGAATGACTTAGTGAGAAGCTTTCTCAATATAATGATTTACTCATCTTAAAATAATAACTTCAGAATTTAAAAAATGTTTATTATCTCAAAAGTTGCATTATTTTGTGGTGCTATTATTTTTGAGATGCTAAATCAATACTAATCCATTATTATGAGAAAGTTTCTCATAATCATTTACAGGATCTTTTTGTTTTTCACCAGTGTTGGCAGCAATGGGCCTCCGTATCGTCTTGCAGGCACAGGGCTGGGATTTTATTTCAGGTTGTAGTAACTTGCATGCTGTCTTTTTTTGTCCTGTAGGTATTAAGCCAGTGTCGGGGTTAGACTGCAGATACAAATACTCCATGAATGGCACAGATTCAAAGAGGGAGAGGAGGGTAAGGAGGAGGAGAGCAGAAGGACGGACGGACAGAACAGTCAACACACCTGCTTATATCCTGGGGGGGGTAGGGGAGGGGGGGGGGCAGCTCTGACTGAGCCTGAAGGGGAGGGGGGGTGGGGGGCGGAGCGGCGTGGCTTTCTCTGCGCTTTATGGCAGCCGTTTTATTTATTCACGCTTGACATCAAAAATGGTAACATTAGCTCCGTGGAGCTGCTCCTGCCATTTGCCATTAGCTAGCTAGCCGACATCTTCTCCTGGGAGATGTTTTATTTCCCTTCCACTCGTCATTTCACCACCATTATCTCTTTGTCTTTAGTCGCTCTTTGTGTGTGTGTGTGTGTGTGTGTGTGTGTGTGTGTGTGTGTGTGTGTGTAAACCCTCCATCCTACCCTCCCATGCCAGATCTTATATTGTTTAACTATTAAAGATAAAATTATTAATGCTAAAAAGATATAAACTATATAAATGAAAAACTTGATAAAAAAAAAACAATCTGTGTGAATGAAGATGACCGTTGAAGATTTAGCGACGGACACTTTTCCTTGTCTTTTTTTTTTGTCATCTTTTCTTTTCTACCTGTGATTTTTTTTTTCTCTTGTGTAATATTGTGAGGGTGGGGTTAGACCTAGTGGGCGGGATTTAGGCGGGATCTCAGGGTCCAATCATATCATGTCTTTTATTTGATTGTTTCATTGAGATTCACCATTGTGTCTGTTTTTAAACATTTTTTTATGCGTTCTGTCCCTTCGGATCAGCCTGTAGTTTGTCATAAAAATGTTTTCTTAGTATGACTGGATAGTGACCGGTTCTTCCCGCCTGTCACTCAAAAACCACAGTGAAACCATCTCATTGGCTGCTTCTTTCTCAGCTTCCAACTGCTCACATGGCGCCAGTGTTGAAGTAATGAAAAGTATTTCAAGCTTGTGAGAGCTAACCTTTTCATTTTGTCTTTTTTCCTTTGCCAAGAATGACTATACTGTATTAGAAGCATGGCAGGTATCAGATCATTACAGGGGGTATACTGTATATTTAGATATTTATATTGAAATTAAGATTTTTCTATCTTTTTCTCTCCTGCACCATCTAATATTACTTTTCGGGGGAAAAAATTCAACATATGTCATCAAGATAAGCAATTTAATGTTCTAATGATAAGTGTAATAAATGTACTTTAACCCTCACTTTGAATACTGTGACAGAAAATATTTACAGAGAAACCAAATGAGCAGCAAGTCGCTGCCTGGCCGGTACTTAAACAGATATCTTCAATCAGGTCTTCTTTGCAAAGTATGGTGCTGTTAAGATTTACTGTACTTTCCATTCACACCACAACTCTTTGGTACTCGCAGATACAGTCAGGGGGTTCATCTTGAAAAATAAAATCCGGTATCTGAGTTCCACCATGATTTATTTTCTCTGTATCCAAGAAGCACATTATACGGGGTCCCCAAAGGTGATATCTTTTATCTTGTTAGCACAACATAATAACTTGGGCATAGAAAATAAAGGGTTCCCATGGTCACAATCTTGTTTTGAAGGCCTGTAGAAGTCATGGAATTAGTAAAAATCCTTGAGCGTTTTGTAAAAGTGGCTTTTTGTTGTAAGTGATTGGTCCTTTAAAAGTCATGGGGAAGATTTGAAAAATGTGTGGGAACCCTGATGATAATTATCTCATGTGAACAAGTTGATCACGTTGTGCACACAAGATTTAAAAATAAATAAATGAAATCAGCTTTTGGGATTTTGGGGATTCCGTACCTTCTCTGCAACTTTATGTGCATTTGCCTGTGAAGAAATTTTTCACCTTTTTAAAAACTCCAAGCTTGGTTTGCTGTCCCTGATATATTTGGTTTCCTCAAGACCTGAAAGACTTAGATTCCACTGGTATAATGAGCTGCACAGTCACCATCCCCGGCAGCTTGTCCCCAGCTGACCTGAAGCTGGAAATTAGAAAGTCCTGACAGTCATTTCGCCCGACAGCCGAGTGCACCCCGCCGCTATTCCGGCTCTGCACCTGAACCAATCAGATTCTCTGCTAACCTGCAGGGAGACGCTGCCAGCTCTACTCTCACAGCGAGCAATCAAATGCTCAAACACACACATACCGTAGCTTGTTATCCAGGTCTGAAAATTTACTGTGTTGTATATGGAAAATAAATTAGATCATTTACAGATTTTGATAGCACAAAACTTGTTTTTTGCCAGTTGAATGAAAACTCTTTCTCATTCAAAATACAAATATGCACAACCCATGCAATTTTGTTGTATGACATTATGAGTAAAATGATTGCATGATAGGTAATATCAGCCAAAGTCTTTAAAGGAATATTTTGGTTTTGGGGAAATATGTTTATTCTTTTTCTTGCGGCGAGTTGAGAGACGTCATAACAAAATCCAACAACAAGCACATCTAAAGCCAGGTTTTGCTCAACAGAATAGAAATAGACAGCATGTTAGCTATCTTTAGGTGCAGGTAGGTACATTTTGTTACCTTCAGTCCAAGCCGAAGCTAAAAAATGGGGCCAATGTGGAAGTACCAAAAACTGCAGTTCCTCTAATGACCACTTGAGGCTGACTCTTAAACAGAGTTAATCCCCATGCCCAATTTAAAACTTAAAATGCCCAACTTTACAGCAGAAGTAAACATGTTTACAGCTTGGTACAAAAAACAGTTTTGGCCTGTACGGGGTGTGAATTGTTATATAACTCATCTGTTTACATTTTATTAAGACTTAAAGTTATGCATATTTAAGGGGTGGGGCCACTTGATTGACAGGCTGTTTCTGATTCACATCCACCCCATTTTTTTTGGCCAAAATTGGTCAAATTGGTCACTTTTGGCTCCATAAAACCAATATGGCAAGGGCCAAAATGCTTAACCTATGACTTCAAAATGGCAGTCCACAAACCAGTGACTTAACATCATGTTAGCTACGTCCATTATTTACATAGTTTGTGATTTAGATAGAGCCAGGCTAGCTGTTTCCCCCTGCTTACAGTCTTAATGCTAACTTATGCTAAGCTATGCTAATTGGCGGCTCTTTAGCTGTTTACAAGTGATAAAACATGTCATGCAACTCTCAACAAGAAAGCGAAATAACAGCGTTTTTCCAAAATGTTAAACTATTCTTTTAAATTTGGTAAAAAGCAAATGAAACTCTGACACAAAATGAAATCTTAAAGGTGCGTAGGAACCTCTCAGATGAACCGAGCGTACACCCATACGCCACCATGTGATGAACACGATCCTACACTGTGTCACAGCCCACACAAACCTCAGTGTCACTTTGTTCCCTGCCGATGTTCGTGCATTTCTCTGTCTCCTTGTGCTGTTGAGAATCCCCTCTTAAAAGTAGTGTTGTCAGTGTAGCCCTGTTGTCTTGAGTCTTATTTTTCCCCTTCGTAAGTGTGAGTGTGTGTCAGAGTATGTTGAGAGAAAGCTGCGGTGACTATAGGTGTGTGTGAGTCTAAATGTCTTTCTGTGTTTGTACACATCCTTTTTCGTTGGCCATGGTTGCTTCGTGAACAGCTGCCTCAGGATCCTAGCCTGTGCGTCAGGGGGACAAACCATTGTTTTTTGTTTTGTCAGCCGTGAGCTGACCAACAGACAGGTGGGCGGGGGAAGACACCAGCATCGTATATGTATATACATCCTATATACAGATATGAAAACCTTTTAAAGTATAGGAAGGTAAAAGAAGAATCCACTCCTGTATTTATTGTTGTAAATCCTCATACAGTGCAAACTGGCAAAATTCTCAAACATGTTTTAAGTTGTCTAATAAAGAAAAAAAACCCTATGTTTAAAATATTGCAAGTGATAATGGTAGATGATGAGCAATAATTTAAAACATTCTGTAATCTTAATGAATAAAGATGTAAAAATTGTAACAACTTTGTTTGCATCTCTTTATTTTTAACACAAAATCACCATAATGTGTAGGTGTTAGGTGTGTGTTGTTCCAGTCTAATTTCTCAGTGTTTGTGTGTGTGTAGGGGGAAGGGGAGCCAGTGTGTGCAGCTGCTGAGGTCTGTCAGAGCCACAGTGATCTCATCTGAGACAGCAGAGAACAGACAGGGACATCTCTGGCATCAACAGCTGGCTGCGATCCTTTATTTATTCCTGACACACAAATCAGCACGAGGGTTAAAGGGGTACTCTGACACTTGTGGAATAAGACGTCATTATGTCATTTACAGCAGTTCAAACTATGATTCATTTAATGTCAGCATGGATTCCTTTTTAACTTGTGATTATTTCCCATGTCAGATAACACAAAGAATAGCTTCACAGATTTTTTTACATTTTTTTTTTTGCTGTTGAGAGTTCACTGCACAAAAATAACCAGTACATATGAACAAATTCAGCATGACAAAAATTAGGTGAGAAGCATTTTTTTTAAAACATCCATAAAAAGTGCAATAGCCAATTTTGAAAAAGAAACTATTTTAGAAAATGATTTAAAAAATTAATATTAAAAATAATTTAAAGAAAAAAGACATAAAAATAAAAAAGTAAACTATATGTTATATGGGTTCAGTATTACAAGACTGCAATATCAATGCTGTCCATTTCTTATATATATGTAGGTTTAAAAAAGGCCGCCAACTACATATCCCCTAAGCATTTCAGTTACCCCCAAATTAAAAATTATCACCAAACAAAAATATCACTTTAAGCATTTTTTTTCTTTTTTTTCACAAAATACTACAAATTTTCTCCCTGATCAATGCCATATTGGTTTATATTTTTCTGTTATTGTACAAAATATGTATGGATTTGTAGCTTTGTCAGGCTTGAGTCTAAATTGATTCGACCAACAGTGAATAATTATTTAATCATGAACTTGTCCCCCCGCTGCCCCGCCATGTGGTCACATTCCACCAGAAGTCGCACCCACATTCAGCTGTACGATCCAATCATGTCATCTTAAGTGGTTTTCCACAGTCAAGAGTCTGTGTGTGTGTGTGTGTGTGTGTGTGTGTGTGTGTGTGTGTGTGTGTGTGTGTGTGTGTTGGTAGGAGTGTAGGGGGACCTACACCAACCCCCCACCTCCATATATCAATAATTCACTTGCTCCTCTGAGGAGGAGGTGACAGGAGGTAAAGTGGCTGCAGGGGGGGCTCCACCTTTACCTCCATCTAACATTTAAGCTGGAGGAGTCACACAAATTAAGAGGCAGACACATTTTATCACCATGGAGAAAATTTTCCTTAATATTAATTCAGCTTGTCTATCAGCATGTAGAGTAGATATAATCTTATCTAACTGTTCTGCCTTACACAGTAAAACGGCTAACCACGAATTCAGTCAAAGGTGAGTAAAAACCACAATCTAACTTTTAGATAATTGTGTCAGTAATTTAAAGGGACTGTGTAATAGAAAGGGGTCATTTTGAGGGTAAAACTGCATATAAAATTTGCAAAAGCAAAACAGATAAAAAACAAACAAAAAAAACCCCAAAAGTGACTGCACTCTGGCTAATGTTATCTGAAGCTAGCTGGTGAAATAGCTAGCTTAGCTAAAGCTATTTTTTTCTGCCTTTACGTACCAGTTTCTTTTAATTGAAAATTACATTTTGATTTGTCAGCATGAGAATATTTGAGTCTGGTATACAATATTAGCAAGACAATAGCTTAATATAATCTCTAATAGAGAAAAAATAAGACATAGATTAAGCTAGTCATGCTAAGGCTAGCTTAGCAGAGTTAGCAGTAGCCTAACTGCCTCTAACTGCAAGAATTGAGGTGTGGTTGAGCTGTCTTTACGTCACATTTTCAAGGTATGAAATTATAAATTAATTCATTGAACTGGCTTATAAGTTTACATGGACAGGAATGCTGATAAAGAATCAAGAACTCATTCAGTTTGTAGAAACTGCATTTTTGTTTTTGCTATTTCCTTTTAGCTTGTGTAGAAGGTCTGTGACAATGTTTAATCATCAGCCCAAAAAAGCATAACATTTTTAATATACAAGTTGCATCTCAAGAACACAATCAGCAGACAAGACTGAATTAATTTTTGTCTGGTTTATATGTAAAAAAAAAAAAGGGCTGACCTTGGCGCGTTTTCACCTAACTGACTATACTGAGCAGTAAGTTGTGGTGTTTTTGTACGAGGTCAAAATCATTTAAAGCACTTTTATCAACCAGAGTCAACCCAAAGTACTTTAAAGAGAGCGCTGGTCTCTGTAATGTTGCTCTGACAGTTTTAGTCAGAATACTTGTGATTTTCATGGGGAAAAAAAATCTGCTTTCTTCCATTTTCTAGCAAAAGTGATTTAATTTATTTGCATTCTGTAATTAAGGTCATATTTTCTGAAACTGTCACTGCATCCACATTGAAATACATGAGACTATCTGTAAAAACAATAAATAAATAAAAAAGCCATGTTGCTCCTACTCCCCATAGTGCTTCCAATGGCAGTGCTGCTGAGATTGACAGTTAGACCGCAATTCACAAGCAGCGATTGTCATGAATGGCAGCTTCATTACAGACTCTTCGGCTCTGACTGGTTGTTTTCAGCCACATGGGGTAGATTCTTACAAATGTCATTTGAAACACCATGAGCAAAAGGAGCAAAATGATTTTTTCCAGAGGTAATCTGATTATCTGACCTACTGTGTGGATGTAGTGAAAGTGTGAGCAAATACAACAGAAAGTTTTATAATAGTCACTAATTACAGCTTTAATTCTCTGTAGTTGTCACTGCAGAGAGTTAAAGTCCACCATTCAAAGTGCCTTCACACATAAAAGGGATTCCCAGGAAACTATGCACGTGCGTAGGCTAATACATTATCTTTTTTTTTATTTTATTTTAACTCACTGATATCAGCACCAGACTATTTTCAGTAAAACAGGGACTTTTAGGGGTGCTTCGATGCTTTTATATAACTATACATGTATATATTTTCAGTATATTTTTTATATGATATGATAGAAGATCTTATAGAGAGCAATGTTGGGGCAAAGCCTCATATCTCTAAGACAGCACACTACTTTTTTTCTTGTCAGACTATCTGTCTCAGGTACTACTGTGTGGATATGTCGACAGTTTGAGCGTATGTGACAAAAAGTTACCAACTACCTGTAGTCGTCACTGTTAGTGGCAGGTCCGACACCCAGATTGTCTAAGAGGGGATTCGCTGGATTTACTTTTTTGTAATTTTACCCCTCTGATATCACCACTATGCTATTTTTATCCATTAACATGACCTGAAATCAAGAATTTAAACCATAAATCTATAGCTCTGTAAATCTATGGATCTTTAAAAACAATTTTATATTAGTATTATTATTATTAGCATTTTAATATTTAGAGTTTTCTAGAGAACATTGTGAGGGATAATCCTCCTATCTCTAAGATGACATGAAAATTTAACCAAAACTCTTGATTTGATAAGAAGTGTATTTGTCCTTCAGCATCTTCAGCCGTCAACTCTCCACAGGAGTGCACTGACCCTGTGTAACACCACCTCTTTTTACCTTCATGTGCTCTGATGCTCCTCTGTGCTGTTTACTCTCTAACCCCGCCCTCTCGGGGCGCACAGGGACAGCGAACCAAACAGACAGAGGGGGTGTAACGCAGGAGCAGGAGCAGGCGGAGGAGGAGGAGGAGGAGGAGATCCTCAACTTGGGCTCAGGAGCCGGTGCTTCTGCTGGCGCGGTGCAGTCACAGCTCTCTGCCGGACCGGTATGCACTATCTGCGGACGAGGAAGTGACCCGCGCCGACCGTAAAAGATGCAGGCGGAGGACATGGAGGTACCTATCATTAATAACCTTAACGATAACGGCGACAGACAGAGACCGAAAGGGAAAGATGTGTTCAAGGATCAGCAGAAGGAGTCGGAGGTAAATCGCAGAGGCGTTTGTGTACACTCGGCTACTACCGCTTATGGTATAGGAGGGCAGTGGAGGTGTGTGTCCGTGTGTGTGTGTGTGTGTGTGTGTGTGTGTGTGTTGTTGCTGGGGAGCTTTCGGACCAGCTGAATGTCCTTTCCATTCAGTGAGTCCATGTCTTGGCTGGAAAGCATGCAGACAGGCAGGCAGGCAGACACCGAGGTGTTATTTTGGCAACCGGCTCCTATAAATAACCCAGCAGTAATCCTACAGTGCTGCTCAACGTGGAGAATGCAGGTGGTGAAATGTGACTGCTGCTGCCAGGACCACACCACCAAACATATAACTATATCACTGTCATTCAGTACTTATGGATTTTATTCTGCTGCGGTTATTTTTCCATTCATTTCAATGACCCTCATTGCTGACATTGGCTTGTGTCCTTTAGTTTATTGATTTGTTGACTAAAATCACACAGATTTTGATAGCTTACTTTAAAGTCGTTTATCAAGAAATTTAGGGACTGTTAGTTTTATATGAGAGGGGAGTGGGTGGTGCAAACCAGAGGGGTACTTCTATTTTGATACAATTTATTAAGCACTGAAGAGAGAGTTCTGTTTTTTTGATTTGGCTTAGAGGAGGGAATTGTTTTGTATGTATTTTAAATACCCTCAGAACCTCAAACCCACAAGTGGGAGTTAAAGGCATGTTTGTTTGTTTTTTAAATCTCCAAAATCGCACCATTTATCTCAGCCAGATATTGTGAAATGTGGTTACTTATGGTAATAGGGGTTATGCACTTACCCCACTCACTCAGCAGGGCTTAAGGGAAGATATTTGTAGATAAAAGGAGGGTCATGATTTAAAAAAAACAACAAAAAAAAAAACAAAGTTGCATCCCAGCTGCCCCCGTACTCTGTAAATACAGTACAATCCCTTTATGCTTCACAAATCCATTTCATATAATGATAAATGGGTTGCTGGTCAAATTAAGTGACCAATTTAAGACTTCACTTTGGCCTCTAGTAACGTGATAGATGTTGATGTTCTGTATTTTAAAAGCATGATTTTTTTCTTTAAAAAAACTAAATAGACTGTGAACTATTCATGTTGTTGTTATTTTTTTAATCTCCAAAATTTATCATTGGCAGAAACTGTTAAATATGGTTATTTAGTGTGGAGGGAGGGTCCTTTTTTCCCCAGTTGCTGAAGGAAGCTGAAGGGAGAATATTTGACAAAAAACAAACAAAACAAGAAGTCATCCCCTAGTCCCACCCCACTACTCTGATAAAGAGTACAGTCTGTTACTGTACTTAAATTTAGGCTGGAAACTAACATTATTTTCATCATACAGTTTTATCAATCCATCAGTTAATCGTTTTGTCCACAACATGACGAAAAATAGCGAAAAATGCCCCATTATATTTTCTCAGAACCCAACGCAAGATATTCATTTTGCGTATTTTATTAAAACATGAGGTTCAGTACCCAAAATATCCCTTTTAATATCAAATATAACAAAGAAAAGCAGCAAATACTCACATTTGAGGACCTGAAACCATCATTAGTTTGGCATTTTTACTGGAAAATTGATTAAAACTATGAATACACAGATTTACCAGATTGATCGATTTTAAAGATATCGTGCAGCCTTCCAATATTTCCTTTTATTTTAACCACAGAGGGTGAGATGTACCAGTTTACAAACAGATTTTCATATGATTTTAAGAGTGTTTGGATCTACCTTCTGAAACATGGACCAGTAATAAGTCATGAAAGCCGCGTGGCTGGTGTTCAGTCTTATGATGCCTCTTTTTTTGTGCCGTGCAGCTATAATCCATCCCCTCATGAAAAAATTAGATGCATTTTCACCCCTGAGTTGCTCTGCCCAGATACATCACAGAGTCAAAGCTGTCATCCAGGCCAAAATCCAGTCACCCCTGACATGTGTGTGTGGCATTGTTTGAGCACATTGAATGGTTTTGAGGGAATTAGAGCATATTCATCGCACAGCCGTTGGATTCTGGGAGGGGTGTGTGTGTGTGTGTGTGTGTGTGTGTGTGTGTGGGGAGGGGGGGGCAATGACATGGGCATTGAAAAGTACTTAACGTCAAAGCCATGTGTTGATGTTGATACTCCCTGGATGCTGCGCTGGAACCGGGCTCCTGCGTCTGTTAAGTTACCCTCAGATCTGATCATTCATGTATGTAAATTGTCAGTCATTTGTACCGGGCAGAACGGTCGTCCCCTGTCTATGTGGCATATGTTGGTAGGAGTGGGGGTGGCCCGTCTTGACATTGTGCCCGGTGTTTGCACACTGATGTGGTGCAGAGAGTGTGGGAGCACAGAAGCGGTGCCAGTTTGGAGCAAGGACGGCTTTCGTTATCAGCTGGCGGCAGAGAGAAGGGGGGTCTGAAGCGGGGGGGGGTACACGTGGGTGACTGGATGTGAGAAAATGACGCAGAGAGAGACGCGGGCAGTGTTTCCCGGGGGTGAGCTTTTTGGAAAAAAAAAAAACATCTTAGTTCAGTTTGAAAAGAGCGGTCAGTTCAGTTTCAGGGACGAGTCGAGTCCTTCTGCGCTGTGTCTCTGGGTCACATCAGGTAAAATAAATTAATAGAAATTGATGACAACAACACTTGTGTAATCATGTTTAAGTTGGTATCAAATAAAATTGTCAAACATTCTCTGGTTCATGTTGCTCAGTTGTGAGGATTTGCTGCTTATTGCCGTTATATAAGACTGCAGATTGAATATTTGCGGGTTGTACTTCGTTGGTTGGACTACATAGGCAATTTGAACACATCACATCTGACAAATTGTGATGGCAGGCTTTTCACAATTATCTGACACATAATAGAATAAATGGTTAAACAGCTAATACAAAAAGTATGTTTTTTTAGAGTGTGAATTTTGGTTAAAGGAGTTAAAGGGGTACTCCAGCAATCCTGTTGAGCAATCAGAACTTTTAATTTATTGTCATAGACTGTATAAAATAATGCATGTAGCCCCAGTTAAATCACCCAAGGGTTTGTAGACTGTTTCGAAGCCTTGAGTCTGTCATTTTGGTTGTCGCCGCATTTGTTTCTCTGAGCAACGAGTGACTGTAAGGGTGGAGATAACCCTAACGCAAATAGCTGGTATAGTAAGCATGGTGCATTTACTGAGATGGTTAACTGTAGTAATAATAATGGGAATGCTTTCTGCAAGTGAAAAAACATAAAAATAAAATGTATTTACTGGAAAAACTGAACATCCGTTACATTTAATTTTCCCGAACTGAAAACACACTGAAATAGCAACAGCTTTGCCTACGCTTGTTGTGGCGTCTTGTAAATGGACGGCACCCAACCTGTCACTCAAGCGGCTGTGCCCTTTAATTCTGCATAACTTTAACTCTTAATAACATTTAAATCAGTGAGTTGTGCAACCCCTTAAGTCGTGAATGCATAATTTAGCTTTAGAAACCAAAACTGCACCAGGCTGCAGACATGTTTTTCTGTTGTAGAGTTTGGCATTTTAACATGGGGTCTAGGTTTTGTCACTTCCAGGTTGGCCTCATTTTTCAGCCCCGTAGGTTGCCGCTTGTCTGCAGTATGGGAAGTAACATAAAGACCACATCCTCCATTTACTATAATGCAGCCCTTCTTTTCATTAGACCCTCCCTTTTTTCTGAATACCCATGGATGCGTTCGAAAATACTCACTGAGTGGATTCGTAGATTTTAAACACTGTTGAAATGTACTGTTCGGCACCGCGCTCTCAGAAAGGCAGAGCGCACTTTGGGGACTCCGTTTTGAGAGGTGGAGCAACAGAGCGCTGAATGGATTGAGTGTGTTATTAACTACGCCATTTGTTAATTCACGTACGAATAGAACGCTGTTTCTTATAACAACAGTGCTTTTTCAACCCATTTTAGTGTAGGCCATCAGATTACATTTACTAACAAACTCCATGTCTTTCAAACTTCACACAGTGATGTAGACTTTTGGCTGTCTTGAAGTCCAAGCAGAGGTTGCCGTGATGATCACGCTAGTGATGATCATGCTAGTGATGTCATCATTGTTTTGTTTTTTTTTAGGTTGGAAGTGAATGGAAAAAACTGGAATTATGAATAAGAACTGTGTGCAGCTTGTTTGACTTAGATGGTGTGTTGGTTGTAAAAAAGGAAAAAAAAGGATGGGCATTTTCCATGATTATGTATTGCCATTTATTAGTCGGAACAAAAACATTAATCAAAAATAACCAACACATTAATCAGTTATAAAAATCATGACAAGTCTCAGCCCTATTTTCGTTTTTCAGAGTAAACCATCAAACAGCAGGATGAATGGGAAGGGATTGTGCAGCGGCAGCAGTGGATGAATGCTGGTGATGGAACAGCCGCCTGCAGCAGAGATGATATCACATAAAGTCTGTGATAGCTGTGGTATATCTGAGGTTGTTCTTCATGTGAAGGCACAGTGGTAGCTGTTAAAAGTGTGACCTTTAATAGAGCTCGTTGTTAATTGGCATTGATTGCACAGTAGCAGAGAGTTTACCTCTTACAGTCACAGTGTTAAACAACTAATTGCCATGATATTATAAAATAAGAAATGATTTCAACACATGATTATATGACAGCACGCACTGACGCTGGTGTGTCTAATTGGCCTCTTGCAGCCAGATCAATATGAAGAAGTCATGCACAGGCCATGAATAACATAATGATGGTATTTATTTTTATTTATTGATTTATCTGCCAGTTATGTTCTTGATTAATCATTTTGTTGAAAAATGCCAGAAAAATTTTGAAAAATGCTCATAGCTAAATAATTTCCCATAGCCAGAGGTAACATCTTCAAATGGTATTTATTTGTTTTATCCAACCAACAGTCCAAAAAAATCCGAAACTGATCAGTTTGTAATCATGTATGAGAAAGAAACACATCAAATTTTCATGTTTAAGATGCTCAGACCGGCAAATATTTGGCTTTTTTGCTTAAAAAGATACCAAAGCAATTATTCGGTGTTGAAGATAGTTGGCAATTAATTTTCGGTTGTAACTAATTTATTTGCAGCTCTAATATGAAGTATAGGGAGCTGACAGAACTTAAGAGGAGATGAAAGATCGGAATTTAATCTTTATATGAAATAATGGTGCTTTTAACGACAAAGCCACCCTGTACTTCCATTTTCTAAATGCACTGGAATAAAGCATTAAAACAAGTGTATGTTAACGCAAGGAAAGGGAGGTTTATTAATATAGCACCCATCAGACACAAGGTAATTTAAAGTGCTTTACAAGGGCATAGATACATTAAATATGATGCATGAAGAAAAATTATATTTGCATTCAATCATTAAAGGACAATCGAACAAACAAATAGTTGTAGGTCAAAGAAAAGGTTATAAGTTGGATGCTACCAAAAAAAAAAAAAAATCCTACTTCCTGCTTCAGTTGATTTTCGATGATTGTCAGAACTTGTCTCTGATTGTAAAAGTCAGGCAGCACCTGGTCACAAACGCCCACAGGCTGCTTTCACTCACACTCAGAGAGTTGTGGGTAATTTTGTTGAATCATCTGCGATCCGAAGTATTTCTCATTTCCTGATTTACAAGTGCAGCAACAACATCAAATCTCATTGCTTTGGCTCTGCGTCACAAACAAACTGCCGGCTGACGTCCTGTATATTTCAGTTCATGCTGACTTGGTTGCAGCAGGTATTTATAGGAGACATGACAGCACGCAGACTTGTTTAACCAAGGGAGCTGACTCAGAGCGCATCCGTATTTACAGTCCGGGCCCTGAGGCGCTTTTCACAGGGTTAAATACATGTAACATTCAGAGCTTGGAGCCTCCCAGTGCTGCTAAGAGTTTTTTTGTATGAAATTCTCATTAACATAAAATGAATCTTTAATCGTCCCTGTAGAGAAATTTCATCAGTTTACGTCCTTTCCCCTAAAGACAAACAGATAAAAACTATGAGCATTCCAGTCACCAGGACAATTCTCTTACTACTATTAAGCTTCTATTTGTCCCAGACATTATTCATAACCCGTTTACACACTTATGTTTTTAAAGTGGAAACACTGAATTTTTCCCCTCTATTGTTTACAAGTAGTCATATTGTTAGTGGCGTTATTGCAAAGATAACTGGATCATTTTTTCCCCTGAGGCTAATATCTACCACAGTTTCCACAGTTACTTCAGTTGATAACTGAAGTAACTTCGCCATAACTGCAAAGGACTTACATTGATCCTTTTGGGTAACTTGGGTGGTTGATACACTTCCATTGTGCTGTAAATCGAGCCTTCATTTTCTGCAGAGATCAAACCTGATGGCAGACATAATTGCACAATCAAAGTAAGGCTTATAAGAAACTGGTTTTGGGCGGGTGTAAAAATGTTCAAACTGGTTTGATATTAAGTCAAACTCTGGACTGGACTGGTACACTGCATCGCATTGCGTAACACTGGCGCTGTCTATTCACATTTAATCCCTTAAATATGAACTCCTGTAACGTCATGTAAACAAACCACGTGCCTATCGGCTGTGTGGTCGTCTCCAGACTGGAGTTAGACGTTATAATTTTGTACTTTTTAAAAACAAAATATAAATAAAATATAAAATAGACGGACATAAAATATAGCCAACAGCTTGTTATTAGTGATGATCATTTACCGGAAACTTTCAGCTCCCTGAGAATCTAGGTTAGGTTAGGTTTTTGTAGTGAAACAAGGAGGTATCCTATACATAGATATTTCCTCATTTCAACTTAGTGAATTAGTTGTTTCTTGTCCATGGCCGTGCTTTTGAAGAGTAAATAGAAACAGGGAATCTGACAAAAGTTCAGCTCAAAACAGTGCACCATGTCACTCGTAGCCAGTAAGGACATCACTTTCATCTTTCAAATAAAAAATTTAGCCATATTGGTACATTTTTAGTTTTCTTGAGAGACTAACTCTGCCATTTCTCATCTTGTCACCCCAAAAATCACTTTTATGTCCTAGTTAACAAACACAACATGCGCCTCTCGCACCCATCCCACCTCTACTGAAATTTCTACTTTATCTTGTTGGCCCATGCTCGTCAGTAAACTGTGCACGGCTGGTGAAACACTAGTTTCTGCAATAGTATGTCCAGGGTTTCCCACACGTTCATTTATATTTGGCGGCTCGCCACGATTACAACTCTGGCTGTGACATATTGATTTTTTATTTTTGGAGCTGGACCGTCATGAGGAGCACTACTCGAATATATACCGTTGGGTTAGTCAGTGTACCACATTCTTGAAATGCAGAGCATACTCTGGGCACAGACGGAGCAGGAGAACATCAGGCACACTGAAAGTGAAACTTAACCATTTACTGCACTGGGTAAGAAAATGCTTTCTTCACCTCTGCAGCAGCCGCTCCTCTCATTCATCAATCTAATCTAATCAGTTGAGATTGGAGCAACTGATCACAGGTTGGCTAATTGAGCTTCAAAGTTTTTGCATTCCAAATTGCATAAATGTCATGAACAATTTGTTTTCTCAATAAAAATTCCCCAAAATCATACAACTTAAAAAAAACACCTCAAATAATGACAACAGTTTGTCACAGTTGTCGATAGTACGTTAATCATGTTTGTCATATGCAACAAATATTTGATTGTGCTCAACAACAGTGTCTGCACAGGCTGCTGATGCAGGCCGTTTTTTAATTTGCCAGAACGTGTCATAATGAAAAATACCAGTTTGCACAAAAATACATGTGTTAAGCTCGTAAATTTGATCAACAATACCGGAAATTACCACACATCGAAAGAGAACCATTCTTAACACCGGTCCAGTGCCATTATTGTATTCTTCATTATGTTGTGTAATGATCATTTGCTTCATAATTATGAGTTAAAGCAAAAGTGGTTTCATTGTTTTGGAGGGAAAAAGTCCTTTCACAGTGAATATTCCGTGTTTGCCTCTCTAACTCTAACACACAGACACACACTGACTGTGTGTTTGTGTGTACACATGATCTTCATTCAAAATCCTCCAGATACAACTTTGTCAGCAAGCTCAAGGCAAGGCTTGTTGTCTTTTTTAAGAAGTTGATATTTTGGACATACAAGGTTGCAGCAAACATACATGTAACCTCTGAGTGTATTCATAGAAACTATTCATGGAAAGAGTGTGAGCTGTCTCGTGCTAATCACAGGGTGAGGCTTAAGTCGCAGCCAGAAGAGACCCTCGAATGCATACAGGAGCTAATCTGCTCTGAAATAAGGGGCCGTGTTGACTCCTGCTCCCTCTCCTTCCTCACTGCTTCCTCAGTGCTTCCTCACTGCAGTTTATTGCTCCACCCGAGCATCTGGATCTTTGTGAGGGAGAGGAGCATCCTTTAACTGCTCGATCAGCCTGATCAAAGCAGGAGCTGTGTGTGCCCATTGAGAGCATCTGTAACTGTGAGGGAGATCTGAGAGAAAAAAATGTAAATGACTAATCAGCGCTGCCTGGATATTCAGCAGCGGCCAATCAAGAGTACACAAGATAAAATGAAACCATGAACAAGCCTGGAGAGTGTGAGTGGGTGATGTGTGACCGCAAATGGAGTACAAAGTAGTGGTAGGTGTTGCAAAATGTGAATAGCCTGCAGTATGTTTTGAGTATCTGTTTGCATGTGGGTGTCAGCGGGACATTTGTGATTTAGCTGAGATCAGTGTCATACTATAATGTATAACTCATGTGTGTTTTGTTCTTCACAGAGCTCCATGGAGTCTCCCAACCTGGAGTTTGAGTACGGAGACACGGACACTCTGACTTCTGAGCTTTCAGGTAAGACTGACCAGCTACTAAACATTCAGCTTTTTTACCAAATGATTGTAAAATTGACCTTTATGTCTCTGATAACTGTAAGAAAAGCTTGCATCGTGTGCTCTGCTTGTTAATTAGTTGCTGCATTTGATGTACTTGCTCTTTGTTAGAATGATGAGAAAAGTATTTGTAATTCTGCAATCATGTCTGCTACATATCTTTAACTAAAATCTGGTTTTCCAATCATGGATGTGTATGTCCTTATTAACCCTTTGAAACCTAGTACGACATCAGTATTTTTGTGCTGCGTTCAGATGCCTTTCACGTGCATTTAATCCTTTAAAACCTTATTTCTTTAAAAGACATGGCTAAAAAGGAACTGGGCAACCTGGTGAGAGATGTCCAGCACACTGCAAGAACTTAGGCGAAGGTGACATGAAAATGAGAGAGAGAGAGCGAGAGAGAGAAATCATAAGAAGTTAATCATAATTTGAAAAATAGGGGAAAATGTCCAGAAAGCTACATTTGTTATTAATATTATTTTAAGGATTATTAACTATTTTATCTTCATATTTGTTTGTTTTATATTTTGTAACTTTTAAAAAAAACAACTCCTTTTACTGTTTGTTCTGCTTAATTTCAGGTGATTTTTTTTTTTTTTTATAACTTGTAACTTCTTCCAGTGTTTTTGAAAGACATCAAGCCACTTTGGTTCAGGTTTCAAGGGCTTCAGTCATGCCACAACATGGTTGTAGTGATGATGATGTCGGTCCACTAGTTTGTCCACTCAGACTGAAGTATCTCAAAAATTTATTGGATGTATTGCCATAAAATTTGTACATTCGTAATTCTCAGGGCCCAGTTGTTGAGAGAATTTAATCTGGATCAGAATGATCTGGATTTGGGTATCCCATGTTTTGGGATTAGTTAATCCATTTTACTTGTATGTGCTAATTGGAACTGATTATCCTGATCCAGATACATAAACTAATCAAGATGATCAGATTTGGGGGTGACCTCTAGCTCACTGGATAAAGCGTGTGCCGCATGTGCCTAAGGCTTCTGCAGCAGCCCGGGTTCGAGTCCGGGCTGTAGCCCATTGCTGCGTGTCATTCCCCCCTCTCTCACCCACCTTTCCTGTCTCTCTCACACCATCCTATGAATAAATGGAAATGCCCCAAAAAATAATCTTAAAAAAAAAGACCATTGGATAACCAGTGCTTTAAATGGGACAACAAATCACAACGTAGGCTACTAGTTATGTAAAAACAGGAAGAATAGCTGGTGTTGGGTCACTTTAAGTGTATGCAGATGTTAGCAACTTATGTTGTCAGTGTTGTATTTAAGTAATAAATGAAAGTTAAAATCAAGCAATTTTAGTCTGATATTGACAGCTATTTGGAGGATTATTTTATAGGGAAAATTCTTCATTTTATTGTATTTTTTTTACTGTGCTGAAATGCTTAATAGGGGGCCCTAATGTCTATTTTATGTACTTAATCACTGTAAATATTAAACAAATCCAGCACCAAATGAATCCCCTTTTCAACAGCCCACTCTCAAAATTTGATCCAGTCCAATAGAAATCTGATCAGATTACTTCTGAGCAACTAATGAATCCCACAGATTGTAAAGATTTCCGACTTTTCTTCTAGCGCAACCATGAGGCTGACTTTTTCTGTGAAATATGTTGACAACTATTGGATTGATTGCAGTGAAATTTTTATGATGTCCAGACTCTCATTTATCCTATAACCATCAAGTCAAAATGTGTCTAATATTTTGCTTTATGGTCAAATACCTGCAAAACTTATGTGATTCCCATCAGCCTAATAAATGTTAGCATACTACCATGGTAAGCAGTAATGTAAAGATGATATCTAGCAAAGGAACAGCATGTCTTGAGAAACATGTATGGATGCTGATCATATAGCTCAAAGCCTGCTTTGCTTACTAACACTCTCACAGAGAAGCTAGTTTGGCTGTAGACTCAATTTTTGAGCGCAAATGTGTAAATCTGGTTGGTTATATATCTTTATACACACATCTTGACTAGTTACTTACTTGATTGTGTCCTTTTTTTACTCTCAGTGGCTTTTATCAAATTCTCCTCTCATGTCAATCTGAATTAGACTTATAGCTAAAATTATGAGTAATTAACCAAACATTTCACCTGAAGAATTCCTACAGTAATACGTTGTTTTCACTCACAGACAACAATGTGCTGTTGATTGGATCACATAATTCTGCTTGTGCATTCCTCAGCTTTTCCTCAGCTGTGTTATGTTACAGTGTTATTCATGAAAACAAGACAACAAGCTGACACACTGCTGAAGGCACAGAATAAAACCTTCTGGTCCCGACATGTTTTCCAGACATAGGACACATTGTATGACTAATATTATGCATAATCATAAGCGTAATGATTATACATTCAGAACTACTGAGTTGTTCCAAAATTGTGTATTCAATGACAGGTCATGCTTGACTTGGAGCTTGAATTATAAATGCTCAAAGATGCATAAATCACAGACGAACAGAACTGAACAATGCTTATAAATGTTTCTGATTGTACTGAAGCATAATAGGATTTTTTTTTAAGTGTATAATTTAGATTCCTCTCCTGCACCAGCTTTTTCCTCAGATCCAGGTGATATGCAGAGAGAGACGTTGAATAACAACACTGATTTAATGTCAAAATGATTGTCCTCCTGGTAGACAGCAAGCGACAGCTGAGTGTTAGTCACATTGGCAAGCACACACACAAACAAACAGACAATCACAGTGGCTTTCCAGTGACAGCTCCTCGGGGTCGAGGAGTGACGCCAGCTCTCAGAACAGGAGGAGAAGTACGGCAACGTGCACTTTGCATGAAACAGATGAGATCACCACTGAGGGGACAGCTTGTCTGTTTTGCTTCTGTAGGGAGCACAGTTTACCTGCAGGAGTTCACCTGTCTCCTCTTTATTCTGTTCTCTTCTATGTGGGGCTGCAACTTCACTTTTGCTTCATTATTGATTATTATGATTGATTATTCCTTTGATTAAATAATTAAAACATTTGATATATAAAACGTTCAAAAATTGTGAAAAATACAAAAAAAGAAAATATTTGTTTTTAATCAAGGCCTATTACTAGTAAAGTCATAAAAATTTAACAAATTCCAGATAAACACAAAATACGTCCTCATGTTTCTGCTCCAACAGAGCCCAATCCCTTATGAACCATTCAGTCACCAAACAGAATCGATTTCATAAACAAACGCATGTAAATATTGAAAACAAAAACAAATCAAGACTAAATACATAAATAAATAAATTCAGTTCAACAAAAATTGTAGGTGACACAAAAGTAACATAATAAAAAATACTGTAAGGGGAAAAAAAAAGACAAAAAATAAGTACAAGGTACAAGATAGATTTACTCGTCATTTAAAATTCCTCCTTAAAAACAATAATAAGTTACAAGAAAGACATATAAAACATAAGATAACATTTAAAAGTAACACATAAATAACTACATAGATAAGAAATATATGTAATGAATAAATAAAATTTACATAATATGGAGTCAGTTGTACAAAACTGAAAATCAGTGGTGTCAGATTTTTCTGTATAGATTAAAAATTGTTGCCATATAACATGAATCTTTTGGGCACACCTTTCTGTAGATTAGCAAAATTTCTCCAATGTCAAATGAAGTATGATGCCGAGAGCAAACCAAGCAGTAGTGAAGTGCTGCTTGCTGCAATAATTATTTTTTTCTGTTGCCAGAGGCAAGTTCATGTGTTTCAGAACATATAAATTCTTTATAACAGGTAAGTTACAGGACTCTGATTGGTGGGGGCTTTGCTCTGGATGCAGTTTGCTGCTAAAAGTTAAACTGTTCCCAAATTTTAGTTTGGCTCTACTTTGCCATTGCTTGGAGTGGACGTCTTTACTCCGTAGTTTAAAGGTTGGAGGGGATGTTTCCTTCCATTAGAATGATTACAATGTTTGAGTTATAAATTGATGAGCAAAGTTGTTGGTGATTCATTTTCTGATTCTCGATTGATTTGTTGATGAATTGCTTCAGCCCTAACTCTACTGTATTCTTTCCACAGAGCTCTACAGTTACACAGAGGAGCCAGAGTTTGCCCTGAACAGAGACTACTTTGAGGAGGACTTCAGGAGCCATGGTACTCTCTCTCTCCCTCTCTGTGTCTGTGTGTCTGTATGTCCGTCCGTCTCTGTCTCGGTGTGTCTGTGTTAATTGGCTCTGGATAAGCTGTTGGCACATCCTTTAATGTGTTTAGATCACCTGTAGGATACAAGGTGCATCGTTCCTCTCGCTGTCAGTGGCTCGCGAAGAAAGAGTAAAACAGAGTCTGCAGTGTGTTTGAGACCAAAATCGGTGTCACTAAGACTTGCAAAGCAAAATAGGGTCTTGGCAAACACACTAAAGTCAACAGCCAGTAGTGTTGTTTATCACAGAGACCTTGACGGCTTCCCCAACTGCTGATTGACAGAGCAGGACGGAGTCTGTTTGTGCAGCTCTGAATGTCCCCGTTGTTCCAGTTTAGTGTTTGATAACAGCTTCCATAAGTGAGATGGTGAAGGTTAACCAAACAAAATGTTCATGATGCAGTACTCGCTTAATAAATGTGTGCTGAAGGCATTTGCAACTGAAATGGATAAATAGATACAGTACAGGCGTATTCACATTGTAGCAGTCTGTGTTGGTTGGTGCTCGGAGGTGGGCGAGGACACCCAAACCCTCTATCGTGTCCCATGTGATTTTAAATCACAATAATAGTATATATCACGGTACAATAATTATTCTGTAAATTAAATGAAGATGTTACCATCCATACCATACTTTATTTGATTATTTTCATCTTTAAATTGGAACTTTCATACAAACAAAAAACTGCTTCACATGAGGCAACACATTTAATGCAGTAACACTAAGATTCTTTTAAAATGGAAGTTTTAATGTTCCTAAAAACACAAATTTCAAGTGTTTCAGGTGTCTGTATTTACAACTTCAATCTCCTCCTCCATGTTTTACCAAATCATGTTACCGTCTGAGGTGGCCAGTTTAACAGGATCACAAGATCACACTAGAATCATGAGATCACATGAGAATCCAGCTACATATTGCCACAGATGAATAAAGAGAACTGGATACAGCGTTTGAAGCAGGCCTGCATGTATTCTTATGAAAGTTGCTCGACTGCGCATGAAGCCCAAAAAGTTTGACTTCCAGAATATAAAATTACCTGGATCTTCTGCATCGTTGGGCCCATAGAGCAAGCGCACCAGATTCTGATGGTGGAGGGACTAACTTCTTGTTTATCGCTCTGCTAATTTAAGCATAAAATGATTTTCGAAATGTTACCAGACTGAGTGGATCAAACACTGATAATGAAAGTTACTTCACATGGGCTTGAATGCTAAAGAAAAATTCTCCAGTAATTTGTGTTCTTTGGGCCCAATGGCATCACATAGCAGACCCCAAAGTGGTAATTCTACAGTTTGGCCTCTATGCCAAATAGGCGTCAAAGCCCATCAATTCTCTTTCGGGGCTTGCACAGCTCAGCCCAGTCCCTAGAAACAATGCTGGGCTTTTAAGGGTTAACTTAACCCCTGGAGAAATGACTCCTTTAACTATCAAGATTTGGTCCATTCAGTCTTATAACATTATGAAATTCCAGAAGAGCCACAAGATGAAATTATTTTATCCCCAGTAACGTCGACAAAGGGCTAAATTGGAGGTTAGTAGCTCGACCGACAAAAGTCTCTGATCTAATTTTCTACCTGGGAAGTCAAACTGAGTCACTATAAACAGGGCCCCGCCTCCAATGCTGTATCCTGTTTTTTTTTTTTTTAAATATACAACCATGAATCCTAGTTTGATAGCTCTTGCATTTAAAACAGTATTGCCAATTCTCAACCGGTGAAAACATTTCCACCAGTGCATTGTGTATAACAAACCTTTTTGGCAGAGTATTTAGCACTCCTCCTGGGGCTCTAACTTTACTCAACAGCTAACCCGAACACAACCTTATTTTTATTTATTTATTTATTCCACTGAAAAATTCACATAAAGTCAAATAGTTTTACCAGGATTACAAAATTGACTTTTTCCATATTTGACAACTGTGATCATGAAACCATTTCACCGCTCCAGTGCATTCCCCAACTTCACACTAAAAGCTGCGGATGTGTTAAACTCAGCTCAGCTCCGTTTTCTCACGTCTGAAGTGCAACACAAGCCAGCGCTGCTCTTCAGTGTGCTGCTGTGGGTTTTTTAAGCCAACCTGTGTGAGACGAGGGTGACCAGGCACATCAAAGCTCTGCTCTTTAAAGCTGTTCAGAGAATGAAGACGGCCAATCCTAACCGTGTGATTAAAATTTGGTTACGGGGAACAAAGCAGCTTTTCCAACATTAGTTACTGTCTGACAAGAGATTATGCCTGAAACCCGATAATTTAAATCATTCTGTCTCGGCTTTTGTTGAAATGATAACTTTTAATTCTTAGCGAAACATTAAAAAAAGAGACAATAAAGAATCATCATTTGTTGTAATTTCATCCAACATAGGGGTTTTTGTGGATGAATATGTTGTTTCATGTCATTCTGAGAGCAAAGAAGAAGCCACAAAGGTCGGTAGTCACAGTGGTATCTTTCCTTTTGGTCTGGAGACAAAGCGAGACAAGTTTCATCCTCTTCATCCGTCACACCTCGTCTCCAAGCTGAGCAGTAATGAATAGCAGGATTAGATGAGAGCTTCTCTGTTTTACAGAGATAGAGCACAGAGCTGCCTCTTTGCATTATAGTCTTTTCATTAGCGCATGTGTCTTTGTGTGTTCAGTCAGCACTGTATGTTAGTTGTCAAGTGGGTGGTTCTCCAGTTTGACTTGTACTCTTTGTGTATGTGTGTATATGTCAGGGCCACTGTCAGTGTGCCCATCAATGTTTTCCACAAATTCCCAAACAGTCACTCAACCAAATCACTGTGATTATCATGACACGTCTAATTTAAGCTCCTTACAGAAGAAGAGGAAGTTTTTCTAGGGACGGTACTGGAATTAGAAAGCGTTTTTGTTTCCCTGACATGAGTAGAAAGCACAAGTCAGAATATCTTAAGGAGAAGAAGCACTGAGCTCTACTGATCATGATGATGTTGCACTGCTTAATGCCCATTACAGTCTGTGTAATCAAATGAAGAGTCTAAGAATAGAAGACTTACACTGTTTAAAAACAAATAGGCTTGTGTCTTTGCCAGAGAAGGCGTGCATTTCTTTAAATGGTTTTTTTTCTGTTGTAGTAGCAGACGTACATATACTGTATGTACGTCTGGTTTCTCCTCATGGTGCCACAGCCGCTGACTATTAATTACTGCTCTTTATGCGTCAACACTCACTAGCTATTAGCTCTTTCCAGAGCCGATTCAGTGGGCCTGAACATAAGGTTAAAAACTAATGACAGAAACATCAAAGCATCAGTCAGTCTCTATTTACATGCACATTTTACAGCATGATTACTGTGAACATCCAGATCAAGGTTACACTTTGAGCAAGATTATTTGCAGTCACCCGATTTCCTAAACAATTTAATATATGAGATATTAAATTTACCTCTTGCGCGAGATTTATGACGTGCAAGAGGTAAAGAGTCAGAGAAACACTATGGGGACTAAACACAGAGAAAAACTGCAGCTCAAAAGCACTTCTCAAAAATGAGACCCCAAAATGGCATTTATTGGAGCATGCAGACTTGTAGTTAGCTTGTAAGGTCGTTCTTATTCTTTGAAAATGTTGCTCTCAATAAAATTATACTACATTATACACTGGGGCATAAATAATCTATTAAAGCAGATGATAACTAGTACAGTGAGTGATAAAAGATAACAGGTTCAAGAACTACAGTAAGCTAACGAGCAAGGTTGCAACAATAGGAAACTGTCACAATACGATAATGGATACGATATAGTGGTGTCAAGGTATTACAGAATTATCATTACAGTGACCAGTGATGAAAATAGAAGGTTTTTTTTAGTTAAACTTTTTATAACTATAACTGAAACATGAAATATTTTTTTAAAACAAAAGTGTGTATAAAAAGTCTTCTTTTTGAAAATAATAATAATAAAAATGATATTTCCATCCAGTTGCACTTTTTTTTCAATTATGTAAATAAGCAAACGTTCATTGTATTTGAAAACTTTTCATACTGCAGTATACCTTGAAACCACTATACAGGTATACTGAGTATGTAAACGGATGTTTTGATACAGTTTTGCAGTTGTTTTTGGGTTCTTCATTCTCCTGAGGCATGCAAGAAAAACAACGCTTTCTTTATGTACTCAACATAACAGGCGCTGAGTAACTCATGTAGAAATGGTCATTTGGGGGGTAAAGTAATCCTTTAAGATGCAGACATATTGCGGTAGCCTACACTGACTTGTCTAAGGCAGAGTAAAAAAAACAGAAGTGAACTGAAAAGAAGTGCCTCTGAAAATAACCTTGCCCGCTGTGTTGCTGTGTCCTTTCTGCAGCTCGAGGCAGGAGGTGGATCGAGCTGACGGTGGAGGAGCAGAGGACATATGTGATGAGGCTGTTGGACGCGCTGGAGGTGACGGACAGAGACAAGAGGCTAAAGGTGGCCAGGGCCATCCTCTACTTGGCGCAGGGTGCGTTGGCCCCATACAGCACAACCAGGGATAGTGTTTCACAGCAGCAATTTTGTCTCGTCAAAGTAGAAAAAGCACAGGTGTTACGTTGCAATTCCTTTCACTGTTAACTTTTTACTTTAACAGAAACTTACTTCTTAAAGTTATCAATATTAAATACAGCCTTGTTAAAACAGGGCGTGCATACACATTTATAGCTTTGAACAAGCCTATATGGTTATGCTCTGCACATGATAATAAACAGTCCTTGCTCTTAATACATTTGTCAGCACACAATACTTTACATATACATGTATAAAGTATGATTTATGCTGTCATTCACCTATTCTGTGAGAAAAAGAATATAGTGTTTGTTGTTTAAAAGCATTCAGTTTAAAAAAATTAAAAAAGTAAAGTGCAAACACGCTGGAAACATGAAAAAAAAAAGCACCCAGAACTAATATAACACTCTGCTTGTGTTCTGTTTTCCCCAACATCTTTTCCCCAGGAGTGTTTGATGAGTGTGACACAGAGGTGGATGTGCTCCACTGGTCCAGACACAATGTCTTTCTGCTCTATGACATGGGCATCTTCACGGCCCTGCTGGAGCTGCTCAGCATGGAGATAGAGTGAGTAGATGTGCAGAATATGCCGGGGATATGTGAGTTATTGAAAACTTTTCTTGAGTAGTCTTATAGGTGCAATAAAATGCCATCAAAACACCCTCTTTTTTGAGACCAATGACTATATATAATGATGGACAATGTGTCGAAAAATTCCCATTTAAAAAAATTAACCCAAAATATCCCACATTTGACTGCTGCCATCTTACACTGGTAGCATTATTTTGAGCTAGAGTCTGCACAGTAGCGATCTCCACGGTATCAAGTTCTTGTTGTCTTGGCATCCCGACCATCTGCAGGAAGAACCAATGATTTTGAGCAAACAGCTGTCAAACATGATGTCAAACTCCCTTTTAATGCCTCTGCACCAGCCATGGCCAGCACTAAGTTATAGTATCAAAATCTAATGAAGCATCAAATATATAACTAAAAGGTACAAGGCAGATGTATTTAAATTTGTCCGTAAAAGCGGCTCTATCTTTTGGAGTCAAAGGAGGAGTTAATGAGTCTCACAGCTTGGGGAATGAAGCTGCTCCGTATTCTGGTGGTACAGCAGCAGATACTTCTGTATCTTTTGCAAGATGGCAGCATGGTAAACAGTCTGTCTTTCAGTATACTTTGGGTTCTGTGCAGACGTCTCACTTCACCAATGTCACTGATGCTCTGTAGATGGGAACCATTGATGTTCTGGCTTCACTTTTTGGGAGCTGTCATGTTTTTCATCTTTATTACAGGGTCTATGTTTGACACAAACAACATTACTACATTGTCGCTTTGACCTTGAGTGGTGTCTGTATTAGTTACATAAATGCACTAATTATCTTCATGCTGTGTTTGTACACTAATACCATTGCATGATTTATGCAAATTGACCTCAGTCTCAGTAAAATGAAAAAAAAAAAACACAGACAGGGCAGAACTTGCCCTTAAGAGAGGTGTAAAGCATTGAATATCTTTTTAAAATGTGTCTACCCTCAGGTAAAGGCCAGCGGCAATAAAAGAGGGGAGAGGGCTGTATACAGGATCTATAAGTGGTTGTCATGTTGCAGGTTGAAGCCCTGGAAGAGTCAATGTTTCCTTCTCGCTTACAAGATAAAAACTCTCTCAGTATCCCTCCATGTTTGAAGCTCTGGTCCCTCGGTACACCCACTCGTTCCCTCCCAAGGTTCACTGGGATAGAAGGACACATAAAGACACTGAGAGAGTGAAATGCGGAAATACAATAAACACACCGTCTGTGATCCGCACTTCAAACCCCTCCATCGAGGACACACTGTATGGCAGCAGGTCCTTCAAGTCAGCTTTTGTTGCTGCTGGTGTCAGCCTCAGTTGGGAACCAGCACTTCTTTGTTGTTACATAAGCTGCTCTGAGGCATCATGGCACAGTGTGGCATATCAACATGCTGCACAGCCGCGCATCGCAAGCAAGCCAATCAGGCAAATGCACACACAGCGCTGGTCACACAGATAGCATGAAAAAGGAACCACATTAAAAATGAGAGTGTGGTTGTGTATGTTTAAAAACTGGTCATTCATTGTGTGTATGCACTGAGTTGGCTCTTAAAATGTTGTTATTTACTTGTGTTTTGGTGTCTGCAGTAACAACCAGGCATGCAGCAGTGCAGTGAGAAAGCCTGCCATCTCCCTCGCAGACAGCACAGAGCTCAGGTAAGACATATAACCACATGACGCACAGCACATTCCTCCCACTTCACATAAGAAGAAAAGCTTAAAAGTGCAAACATATTTTTCAATTCCTAAATTTATGCCTGTAGTTTTGCTCTTTTATGCCTTTGTGCAGCTGATAGCCGAGGCCGGAGGAATTACGTTTTTGCATTGTCCGTCCATCTGGCACATTCTTGTGAAGGCAGTATCTCCACAGCGCCTCAAGGGAATCTCTACAAATTTGACACAAACATTCACTTGGACTCAGTGATGAGCTGACTAGATTTTTGTGGTCAAAGGTCATAGGTGAAGGTCACAGTGACCTTACACTACTTACTTGTGAAAGCAATATCTCAAGAATACTTTTAGGGAATCTCTTCAAAAACATTCACTTGGACTCATCGATGAGCTGATTAGAATTTTGTGTTCAAAGGTCTAGGTCACTGTGACCTTGTATCCGTCTCATTTTTGTGAACGCAATTTCTGAAGATGGCCTTAAGGGAGTTTCCTCAAATTACCGCTTGGACTCAAGAATTAAGTGATTAAGGTGGTTGAAGGTCTATGGTCAAGGTCAAGGTGACCTCATACAACATGGCAATAACTCAAGAACCTTGGGTGTCCACCTCGAAACTGTGCTGGTTGTGTAGACCTTCTGTGTTGCCGAGGGAAAATGTGTGTGAAGCATCCATGTTTTCACAGACACGGATGTAAACTTGAAGTGCAATTTGACTGGTGCGTAGAGTCATACAACCGCGTAGCCGTATATCTAGGTCCTCAAAATTTCCTCATTCATTTCTATATTTCTCCAGCACCCCTTCCTCTTATCAGGCCATGTTTACACGCACACATCTAATCCACAACATTCAGTCTTTGTCTGTCCCTCACATTCATTCTCTACTTCTGCTTAATAGAATTGATTTTTGAACAAAACTCCCTGCACACACACACACTCACACATATACACACTCATATGCTCACGCATACACAGAGCTCCGTCTGTGCATTCCCCAGTTGAACACTTGTAAATAATTACAGGCTAGAGGAGAAGATTTGCTCCTAATTGCTGCTGCAAAATTGAAAACCATTATAGTTATTTTGAACTGAGAGGCTTTGTTGAGCGAACAAAGCGTTTAATGCATAAAACACCACCTGACTTACATCAGGTAATTATCAATGGGTGATGCAGAGACTACAAATCATTTCCTCTCCCACTTTTATGCACAAGTAGGTAGCATATAGTCCTCTGGCTCTTGCACCTCTCTATCATTGTGAGTCATCATTTCCTCCATCATATTAATGTCTTTGGTACTTGTAGACCTTTCAGGCCAATTATTGTGGCTTTAGGCACCAGATAATTGCTGACCACTCGCACACTCACTCTCTCTCATGCGATCGAGTTGAGAACTGTGTTTCTTTTCCTTGCAGAGTGCTACTCAGCATCATGTACCTGATGGTGGAGACCATTAGAGTTCAAACAGAGGACGACAGACCTGAATGGAAAGCGGCAAGAGAAGCCTTCAAGAATGAGCTAGGTGTGTTTGTGTGTATAGAACAAATACAGGGCACTTCTGCAAAAATATGATCTTGAGGTTGTCAAATATTATTGTAAATATATTTTTATTGTAATTTATGAATTTAACCCTTTAAAACCCGAGCAATTTGTTATGATTGCTTTTAAAAACCTAAATTAGCCTAACGTCAGTGCTGACATTGTTGGCTCTCAATAAACCATTTTATATTCCTTTGATGAAAAAAACAAAAATCACTGCTTCATGGCTATCAGTTAGTACTTTGAAAGCACAGAAGAGTAACAGGTGCATTCATATATCCATGTGTCCAATACAAAAACCCAGATTTTGACCATTTCCCCGTTCAGGGTCGCCTCTGTACAATGGAGAGCCCTTTGCGCTGCTACTCTTCACCATGGTGACCAAGTTCTGCAGCATGAACGCCCCGCACTTCCCCATGAAGAAAGTACTGCTGCTGCTCTGGAAGACAATACTGGTAAGAAGCACATAATTATCAATCAAACATTAACACACATTCTCTTCATATCCTTCTCTTTGTTTGTGCTCTGTTTGTTAGTATGGTTCTTTTGGCTCGTTTACTTATTGGGACATAATAAGAGATTTGAATGTTGCCCACAAAATGCAAATCTTTTAATCAGTGACCACAAAGGGGGGGGCAGGGGATAATTATGGGGAGATCAGGTCAACAGTACATACTACATAGAAGTGGTATACATCATCTGAAAGCTGGGAGCCCGAGGATTAGTGTGTTATCATGTGTCAAGTTTTTCTCATTCATGTTTAGAGTGTAAAGGGGCCTAGAATGATATGAACAAAGTATATGATGTCCATTCCCATACTCAATTATGACCCATAAGTTGATGTAGCAATTTTTGGGTTAATATCATTTTTTTTACACATATTTGGTGCTATATTCAAGCATTGGAGCAAGAATTGCTAAAGTTGTAAAAAATCACACAAGAAGTGATTAGATGGTGTGCACTTCTTTTCTGGAAACTGCTGACATTCCCCTTTATTATCAATTTACCTGTAAAATCAATGCATCCTCTGAATGTTCCAGGTCTTTCTTTTGTAGTTGCAGAGTTTCATGAGGTTGTGATTATGCTAGAGGTCAGAGTAGGTCATTTTAGCAAGATCAAGTTTCCACTACAGTAAAATTGCTACTATGGAGACAAAAATCACACTTGAATAAAACTTGGGCTCACAGAATCAACACAGGTCTCCAGTCACACTAAATGGGGAAATAACACATATGTACTGCTTTAGAATCTGCATAGTTATTGCCAAAAATTGCATGGGACTATCATAAAATAGGCATGTCTGTAAAGTGTTATTTAACCTCCTTCTAGACACACAAGCATCACATGGTTGGATTGCACCGTTGGATAGCACCAATGAATTTAGATTTTATTGTTTTATATGACACCAGCATCTTTGCTGTTGCTTTATACCTGCTAGAGCTTCTGAAAGACAGTAGTGTTGGCCGAGGATGCCGGCTTCCTTGCAGAGTGGAATAAGTTAAAACGTTACTACCGATAGTTAGTAATGTATATTTAACACAAGTACCTGCAAAACACACAGAATGCATGTACGGACTTGCACAAAAATTCCACTTTTTTTTTACAATTGCCTATCCATAAAATACTTTGAATGTCTATTACATAATAAATTGTAGGCTGGTGAAGATACATCCACGTGTGTTCTGTTCCTCCTAACTCCTCACTGCACCTAACTCTGTGAATCACTGCGTTTCTGCCTCCATCCTTGTCTTCCAGTTCACCTTGGGTGGTTTCGAGGAGCTTCAGGAGATGAAGGTGCGGGGCCGGGAGCGTCTGAACCTACCTCCGCTGCCGGAGGACAGCATCAAGGTGGTCAGGGCCATGAGAGCAGCCTCGCCCCCGGCTTCTGCTATGGAGCTCATTGAACAGCAGCAGCAGCAGAAGAGAGGCCGTCGCAGCCGCAGGGTACAGAACCCCTCCCATCCCACACACTACACACATTCAGAGCTTATCAGTAGTTTGTGTTACTTTATGGCCACACATTATACTGTACTCCTTATCTAATGCCTCACATAACACTTAAAACACACATACTCATTTACAGGGTTCCCACGATCCCGGAAAACCTTGAAAAGTCATGGAATTAACGAAAACCATTGAAAGTTTTGGAAAAGTCAAGGACTTCATTGTGTGAAATGTAATTGTTACAGTATTTTAGGGGTGGAAATCACCAGAGACCCAACAATACGATATTATTACGATAAATAGGTCACAATACAATATTATTCCAATTTTAAACTTGTTGCAACACGTTAAGCATTGCTATATCATATTTTACAATATATTGCAGTCATTTTTTTTTAACAGCAAATTATAACATTATGCTGTATTGACAATTTCTTCCACCACTAATATAACCTTCCACATTATGTAACTCAGTGGCAACTTTTTTTATGTGACCGTTGTACGTAGTTGTAAATATGCGTCTGTGTATGACGTTTTGACTACCATCGCGTACGTTTCCTTATTTTCTCTCATTGTTCCATTTCTCTCTCCATGAATGCCAGCTTTATGAAAATAAGTGGAGTTTGAATCAGATAAGTTTGAAAAACAGCGGGTCATTGATTTGTATGCCTGTATGACAGCGTGTTTTCAGGTTGTACATCTGGCCAGACTTTTGGCACATTCTCATGAGCATGATATCTCAACAACACCACGAGGGAATTTCAAATTTTGCACAAAAGTTTGCCCGGACTCCACGATGAGCTGATTAGATTTTGGTGGTTATAGGTCTAAGGTCAAGGCCACTGTGACCTTATCAGTCTCATTTTTGCAAATGCTATATTTCAAGAACATCTTGAGGGAATTTCTTCAAATTTGGCACGTTTGAGTAGACTCCAGGATGAGCTGAGTAGATCTTTGTGGTAGAAAGTCAAGGTCCCTGTAACCTTGCGTCCATCTCATTTTTGTGAACACAATATCCGAAGATGACCCGGAGGGAGATTCCTCGAATTTGGCACAATTGTCCACTTGGGCTCAAGAATGAACTGATTAGAATCTGATGGTTGAAGGTCAAACATTAAGGTCATGGTGACCTCATACAACATCTTTTTTGCTATAACTCAAGAATCTTGGGTACCCACCTCTAAACTGTGCTAATATAGATCTTGTGTGTGTGAAGCATCCATGTTTTCACAGACATGGATGTACACTGTAACTGCAAGTTGACTGGTGCATGGAGGCGTGCACCCGTGTGGCGGTATATCCAGTTTATTATTATTATGAGTCCTTGAAAAGTCATGGAAAAGTTTGAAATTTTGTCCATGAAAGTGTGTGGGAACCCTGCTTTTAACGATATATATTTAGACAAGAGGACATTTTCATCTGCATTTACTGAAAACATTTAGTCAAAAACAGGAAGTGCTAGAAGACCATTATATGTGAGACTGTTTCAGAGGGCAGAAGTGTGTTTGGTAACTTTGACCCTTTAACAGTATAATTGAACTGTATCACTAACATGGCACTGTAAATGCTCCCTCAGTCTAATTTTTCCATTATTTGCCTTTTCATTGTTAAACAGCTTCATCTGTTTCTAGTAAAGTGACTTCCTTCTGTAACCCGCCCTCTAACTCTGCTGGGTCAGGTTTTCCAAAACTTCTGCAGTGCCAACATCACTGGTTCTCTGTTGTAAGTCAGTGATGCCAGAGATGATCTTGGTGCTGGGACGGCTTTGTTTCCAGTAGAGCTTTGACTGGACTGGCTCTCTTTCTCTCTAATTGCCCTCTGGTTTCTCATTGCCCCTCTTCCTTGTGTCCCCACAGAGTGCCTTTGTTGATAGCTTGGAAGGAGACAGTCCCTTTCCCAAGAAGCAGGTCTTTACCCACAAATTCCCTCTTTTTCTTCTGCATTTTCTCTCTGCATTGAGCTGGACTTTTTGCACCCCTCTCCCACGTCCCTGCTACCTTCTTTTCTCTCTCTTCTTTCTTCCCTCCTCTTTTTCTCTTTGTGTTTTCTCCTCCTCTTCTCCCCCTGCTATCATTTCACCTAATCCAGTCATATCAGATTGCAACAAAAAACTTAGGATGCAATGTTAACATGTCAGAAATATTACCCTTTTTGAACACTGAAAAAAATTTTAGCAGTGTTTTTAAGATTTATATATATATATTATATATTTATAAAGCCTGTTGTCTAGACAGTCCAATCTATGGACAAACTCTACTTTAGTGCAGTCCTGCTCTCTGACTTATTTCTGATAAAAGGAATAGTTTGACATTTTAAGAAATGCACTTAAGCCCCTTTCCCACTGTACAAAAACCCTGCTAACATGTGCTTACATCTGGCTTTTGTCTTTAGTGGGAAAGGTTACAATTGGTATTTACTGCTGGATCAAATGACTTCAGTAGACACAGGTAATCGGCTCCAGCTCCACTTGGAAGTGATGGAAACATGACAACCAGTTGGCAGGCTAATTTTAACCTCTTTTCCAGCACAGACGTTGATAACTTCTGCGAATCTTTGCCACAATTTATGGCTGTCTCCCCCTAAGCGGCGTTTGAACATTGTTCTGAATTAGTCGGCACTGACTTCGAACAGATAAAAACAAGAAGTAACCAACCACCGCAAACTTTTCACTGGCCTCCATGCTGCTTTCTGCTGTTTACCAATCTTTTTTGTGGTTTATTAGTGATTTTGTACATGAACACACCAGAAAATAGAATAGAAAGGCATACTTGTCTACTGGCAATGGGAAAAAGTCTATCACCTATTTTTAGCAGTTGTCCCTGTTAAAAAAAACAACCTTTATATATGTGCCAATTTGGATGGTAAAATGGTACTGTTTGGACTTTTTGCTGAAAGTTCAATGAGATATCACTTTCTTGTCTGATACTAAATGCAAGGCTACAGCAAGAAGCTGCTTAGCTTAGCTTAGCACAGGGGTCTTGACTGTTTTTCAGGCCAAGGACCCCTCAATTGAGAGAGAGACGGAACAGGGACCCCCTGCTACATATATAAAGTTTCATATTAAACTGGGCCACCAATAATGTGAAGGGAAGCCTGAAGTACCATCTATAAACACACCTTGATATAGTTAATACAGCACTGAGCTATTAAAATAATTATTATTTAAGGAATTTAGATATGTATGCATCATGGATGAATTAGACAAGGACTCATGGGAAACATGGTTAATGTTGTGTACAGGTTTTTTTCTATGAATAGGCTGATTGATCTGTGCTAATAATATATTGGATTCATGTTAATGTGTATTTTCAGACATTTTAATTTTTGTAAAAAGCCCCCTGCAGTAACTCTGGGAACACCACTAAGGGTCGCAAACACCCTGCTGAGGACCTATGGGGTAACATAAAGCCTGAAAACAAGGGAAAACAGTTAGCCTGGTTAAAAAAAAAAATTGCTGACCACCACCGCTAAAGCTCACTTATTATCATGCTCTGTCTTCTTTGTTTCATCTGAACAAAAGAGTAAAAACAACAGTTTGTGTTTGCTGGATCTATTTCTAGGCTTCTCTGCTGTGATACAGAAACAACAAGACTTAAATCCACCTTAGCGTACAGACATAAGATTGGTATCTCATCTAACTCTCTCGAGAAGAGATCAGATGCCCACTTTACCCAAAATGTCAAACTAGTCTTAATTTGATTGTCGCCTTATGCATGTTTTCTTCCATTTTTTTCACCTTTCATTTGGTCTCCTCTGCTTGTCTCTTCCTATTACTTCTGCTTGTGCTTTTTTCATACTTTTAATTGCTCATCCACATATATTTACATCTTCCACTCCCCTTGACACAAAGGAATCTTACTTTTATCCCCCTTATGCTATAAAGTCCTCCTACTGTTTTCTTCCTATTCCTTTTTCTCCAAATATTTTTCTGCTTTTGTCCTCCTGTTCCTCATCGTCCTCCCACTCTCCTTTCCTCCATCGTCTCCATACTTATTCCACCATTTGTATCTCCTCCCTCCTCACCATCCACTAATACATCACCACACTGTCCCTTCTTCTACTCTACCCTATTTCTTCCTCTCCTCTTCCTCCTCCTCTTCCTCCTCCTCCTCCTCCACTGTGGCCTGCTCAATACGGGGGGGAGGGGGCGGGGTTTAGAAGACAGGGCTGACTTGCTGGCTGTTGTCATTGGCGCTGGAGCGGTCACTATCCACCGTCCCGTTAAGTCACTTCAGACATCTACAGTAGTAGCATCTCCCCTGTAGATTTCATCACATTGCTCCCGGGTCTGGCCGCAAAAATCACCTCGCACTGTAGACTCTGGACTAGGGGTCAATGTCCTTAAAATGCATTCATTGAGAAGGTGAATTGAGATCGTCATGAGCGTACTCTCTCCTCTGCAGGCGTCGAATTTGGGTTTCAGTTGACCTCTCTCTCACATGGATGTCATTGAAAGCGGTTGTCCCCTAACCCTGATTAGAAAACCACTACAGTAGCTTTACCTCCCACACAGCAGAGAATGGCTTCTCCATAGAGAATGGCTCACAACACGGTTTCACCTCCTCCCTCCTCCCTC
Organism: Plectropomus leopardus; assembly: GCF_008729295.1. Taxonomy (NCBI): domain Eukaryota; kingdom Metazoa; phylum Chordata; class Actinopteri; order Perciformes; family Serranidae; genus Plectropomus; species Plectropomus leopardus. Next base: position 16,962,991 of record NC_056484.1, read on the forward strand.
CTCCTCCTCCCCATACACTCACTTTACTCCTCACTTAGTCCAGCATTAGTACTATCACTGGCGCACCATACATCGACTGCACTAGCTCGACTAATGTCCAGAACGCTGACTCATGCCTGATGCTTGCAATACTGCCACAGTCATTCATTGGAGAAATTGTTTGGACTGCGATACTGTGCGTGTGTGTGTGAGAATGTGTGTTTTGAACTGAAATGGGTTTGTAGATTAGAGCTCAATTCAAAGTCTTAGCTTTGTTGGGCCATGCTTGCTTTTTTACTTGTATCAGAAATGTGTGGTAAGTTAAATCAGAAATGTTGCTTGTGATTGCTGTGGTTACTTTTGGACAGAGCCAGGCTAGCATCTCCTAGCTGTAGCTTCTTTTTCTTTTTTTGTTGTTGTTGTTGACATTTTTCTTTATTTGTTTTCACTTACTAGCAACAGTAATCACAAAGTCAACTAGGTTAAGTACATTTACAGACTGAATCTTTTTATTTCCTTTTTTTTTACAACATAGAAACAAAAAAAAACAAACATAGATCATGGGGTGTTTGAAATAAATAAAAATAAATTAAAGAGTTGAATATATAAACAAAGCTTATTTAAAGAAAGAAAGGGCGTTTTGGGCAAATATACATTTTCCATTTTTTCCAAATTTCTTCAAATTTAGTTTCTTAAAGCCGCATTGAAAAGGTAATCCTTTCCATTAAAAATATTTCAGAAGTAATAATCATTCCAGTTCTCTATGGATGGGGCTTTTGGCTGAAACTATTTCCTTGTAATTCATTTTTTTAGCAGCTAAACTCAGTATCCCATATAAGCACTTTGTTTTAATAATGGTAGGTGTTGTAAGCAAAAGAGCAAAAAGGAGCTCATCCCACTTAGATGTAACTGTCGTCCCAATTAAAGTCACTAATTCTGTATAAAAACAAAACAAAACAAATATTAGTGGTTAGTGTTCTGGGAGCCACATTTCCTCAAGCAGCTGGAATTGCCTGAGTGATGAGACTTCCGAGCAGGTGCAATAAAAAGTCTGCTGAGACTCTTCCAGCCAAATGTCCTCCATACTGTAGCTTCACATTTACAGACAAATAGAGTGCTGCTGAAATGAGTCCTAAAACCCAGAAATGACTTTGCGCGTTAGTCCTCGTGGATCCCTCGTCTCAAAATCAGTGGGTATTTTTAATGTGTTTTTTGTATGTATAAGGTCTGTGATTAATACATGCTTAAGAGACTTTCATTTTTTGTTTTGCCATATAAAATACAACAGTTAATACCCCACTCATAAATTTTCAAACTTGTGTGTGTCTAAAAATAGGTGGTTGCTAACAAGATGGTAAAAAAGACCACAGAATGTTATCACTGCAAACAAAACTTAATGGCTTTATTGTGGTAGCAACATTGAAGTCAATTTGATGGTGGTGTAGTTCAATTATAGCCTAACGTTAGTTTTTTACTTGTGGCAATTTCATTTATGTGTCAATAATAATAAAAGTGGTACTTATTTGTTAAGATTATCTTGCTGAATAAAACATGGAAGAGTCGTATGCTTTTTTTGGATTGCTATAGAGCTTATTTTCTTATTTTTGAATCCGCCCACTCCACTGAGTTCGAGGTGACTAGAAGTACAACCAATAAGGGACGTAGGGGGGCTATCGGATCAACCAATCGGTGTTATTATTGTGACTAATGTCATTGTCAAGTGGTGCGCTGGAACATGTCTGAAAGAAAGTTATGACCTGTTGATCTCGCCACCATTCGGTCACATGGTTACGTTGTTCATTGAGCTCTTTAGTTGCAAAGAAGTCCCTACATTATGTACGTTGATTACTACACTCATAGTCTATAGAAAATGAAGTGTAGCAAAGTTGACAGCTCTGTCTGATATCAGGCAACTTATTTTCTGCAATCATGCAAAATCCAATGAAAAAATCCCATTTGCTTTTTGTTCGAGGGAACCACGTGACGCTAACTCTTAGGTTAATTAACCAACAACAAAACTTCAGTCCTGCAGCAAACGCAAGTAGTATCTATTTTATCATCTCATTCTGCAGTAGAGAGAATATTTCCCAAAACGTCTAACCTTTAAAAAAGGTTATTGTGTGTACCAGTCCTTTAGGATACATCACACTGCAAGCCTTAATATTTGATTTTGATTTATTCCCAAAATGGGAATTAAATGTTATTACTTACTAGACTGCTCACATCTGATATATCAGAAATCACTCTGTCAGCAGCTTTCTTTAGTGCGTCGTCTGCAAGAAGCTCACCTAGGTTGTCCTCTTAAGACTGTTCCCACTAAGGTTGCATTCTGCAAATTTGTTTTTGTTTTTTATAGACTTTATATGAATTCAGTGGGTTTTTTGTGTTTGCAGTCACTGACATTAAAACACAAAACTGCTACAGAGGGAATCCCACGCTATCTGACAGGAGCACAGAGTATACAGTACTTTCTGTATCAGTTTGTCCTAATTGAAACTACAGTGTATGATGTTTACACTGAGGGACATATTTAAACTTAACAATGTCTTGTGCATCACTATAGACCTTCCCCTGAAACTTTAAATATTTGGTATTTTTGGAAATAAAGAGGGTTTGAAGGATGTTTGGCTGCACAGCATGAATCTGCTTGTTAAAAAACACTGTTTGGTAAAGCTATGTGATGTATTTGGGTCATTCCACAATTTTGTATTTTTACGGCTGAAATTTACTACATTATTAATTTGTGATGGGTCAGTTACTCCACAGTGTGTTTATAGGTCAATTTATTCTTGACAAAGGCAGCCCGTCCAGTGCACTTAACCAACTGTCCTTTTTCTGTCTCAGCCATTGGTCAAGCAGGACAGCCTGGACACGTACAACGAGCGGGACCCCTTCAAGAATGACGACGCCCGAGACGAAGAGGAGGACCCAGAGGACACGGACAGTGGCATTGAGGGAGAGGTGGACCCCTTGGACAGAGATGTCATCATCCAACCCCCGCCTCCGCCGCCTCCCCTCAGACCGCCCACAGAAAGGGTCAACTTCCCCAAGGGCCTTCCTTGGGCCCCTAAAGTCAGGTCAATTGTACAGTTTTCATTTCTGCCCTTAATAGTTTGAGTAAACACTCACTGAAGGAATACTTAAACCCCTAAACGACCATTTGTATACTCACCGCCATGTTACAATGAATACGAGAAGAAAACTTTTTTTTCTCGCATCCTTCTGGTGAACGAAGAATCCAAAAACTGAGAAAATTCTTAATGAGTTGAGGCCATAGGGGACCAAGTTTAACAACAGCATAACAAGACATCTGTTTACAAACTCTCACACACCTTGTGCAGTATAATCCAAGTGTTATTTATACAGTCATATACTCAATATTTCCCAAACAGACAGCTCTTTATGACGAGGAACTGAATGGAAAATTAAATTTATCTGTACTCTCTACAAAGCCAGACTCCATTGAAAACGAACATTATTTTTACCTTGCTGAACGCAGGAGCTACTGGTCTACTGCTGCCTCGATCAGTTCGTTTGTTTGTCTTAGTGTGTGACTTCAGTGAATCCGACCTCGACCTTTAAAATGTCAAGCACAGTCACCTGGCCCCCCATGGGCACATAATAATTGTAAGCAAGCAAATAAAAAGATCACATAAAAGCAAGTCTATAAAAATGGGTTTGAAGTGATTTGAAAGCAGTCACTGATACATGCAAATGGTCATTTGGGGGTGAAATATTCCTTTAATTGTAAAACACTGGTAAACTGTATTTGGATTTTGGACAGCCTTTATAAAAATAAGCTGCTGTTACATATGTCTCTTTTTAAAGTTTAAAAATGTGCCCTCTTACAACTTAATTTTAGGATAAATGACACAGATTATATCCATACACAATCCTAAAAGCCAGAAAAGAACTGTTAACACTGATCCTTTACACAGAATGGTGTTAAAAACTGTTAAAGTGAGCCTTTCTATGATGAATAATGCTGATACTCATTAGTGTTGCTGCTAAAAATGATCCTTGACAGGTTTTTTATCAACTTGAATGCACTTAGCTCATATTCCACAGAAAGAAACCTCCAAATGATTGTTGGCCACCTGCCATCTTGACCACTATAGAAAAAAACTTCCCACCCACAGCCAGGACTTACCACCATTTGGCTGGCAGCTGGTGTCAGTTTCCCACCCTGATTCTGTGCCACCATTTAGAAGTTAATACAAAATTAGAAAATCCTCTCTCAGTTTCCTCTTCCTCCTCGCTATCATCTAGCAATACGCTCTCCATCTGTGTATTCCTGACAGCAGCGTGAGGTGTCTTCCCGGGGTGCTGTTTCTGCTTTGGGGACATGAATAATGCATTTAAAAGAGGACACAAACATTTTACAGCAGTCCATTTATCGTGCATTCGTTATCAGACAGCCTATATTTTGTCTGTCTTGTAGTGAACCATATCATCAAGTGTGTGTCTTTGTGTCAGAGTGCTGCAACATGCCGGGCTGATTAAGTGCTGATCAGTGGGAGGCTCGCAGAGCGCAGCAGCTCACAGCGTGACTGATGAGATTTGAGAAAGCTAATGCAGTTGCTGTCGTACGTTTTTTGTGTGGGTGTATGTACACACATGCAAGTGGTCCCTTGAAAAATGCCTGTTTAGTTGCTTGTTCACATGCAGGTGTTCTTAAATCTGACTGCAGCCTGTCTCTGTGTGTGTACAGGGAGAAAGACATCGAGCACTTCCTTGAGACCAGTAGAAACAAGTTCATCGGTTTCACTTTGGGAAAGTAGGTCTTTCAACTGAGACAATACAATACTCTCAAACTATTGTCCTCCCTTAGTTTGGTGTAACTGTGTCTTGTTTTGCAGTGACACAGATACCCTGGTGGGATTGCCCAGACCCATCCATGAGAGCGTCAAGACTCTTAAACAGGTGAGTAGAGGAATCACTGCCTCATGTAGGAAGACTGACAATTGTTTCGACAGCTCATGATTTCCCAGTAGTCCGAAAAATGCCCCACTGGGTAAAAAAAGCCATTTGTCCAACAGGCCGTCAAGGCAAAAATGCATTCCTTCAAAGGGCTGTTTCTCAGAAAACAGACTTTATACTACAGAAGCGGATGCCTAATTATTACGCAAAATGTTGCGATCAGACTCTCCCTGTGATTGGCTAGAGCTCATCTCCTTTGTTGGTTGGGATGGCGAGGTTTAGGCATGATGAGTGACATTGGTAAGGGCTAAGGCAAGAATATCAGGGTAAACTAATTTGAGGTAGAATAGAGCAGGTTATGCCTTTGAAATTTTAATTCTCTTTTTTAAGAGTGTCCTGGCCAAGAGAGGCAGCAACAAAAGTTACAGACAACATGGAACAAAAATACAAAATCAAAATGTACTCTAAAACTAAAACAATATAAAACACAAATCGAACACTAAATGCTCCCCATCAACTGGGGGGAAAGAGGGTGTGAAACATTAGGAGGCAAGGCCGACTTATTGTGGGCCATGAATCTCTCTACCTGTATTGAGCGTGTGTATTTTTGGAGCTGTTGTCTTTTCGGGCTAACAAGCTTTTAGACAAATGGGCCCTCTGCCCAATGGGACCTTTTATGGACATTTGGGATTTGAAAATAATGGGCCGTTGGAACAATGACATGATGGCACCTCATGTAGCTTCTTTCTTTCTATATCTCACTATTCAGTCGTCCAGTCACTACTACACAGATTCACATTCCCATATGTCCTTCTTCCCTTTCTCCTTTGCCTCGGCTCATTATGGACAGAGTGTTTCTTAATCAATAGTCTCCTTCTGCTGAATCCCCTGACATCGACATCCCACTTAAAAATCCATACCTCCTGTTTTAACAAACTGAGAAGTGTACTTACACAGAAAAATCCCCCTGAGAGTTCTCAACTCTAATTAACACTCCCTCTAACACCTTTATATGTATTTTTATCATTTTTGTTATATTGTTATAATTTTCTTGTCCTCTCCAGCACAAATATGTGTCCATCGCTGAAGTCCAGATCAAAAAGGAGGACGAGCTGCAACAGTGTCCAATGACTCTGGTCAGTAAAGTCATATGGAAATTTTGTACTAGAATTTTCTTAATCGTGACAGTCAATCTGCTTTTTTCTTATGTTTTAAAGTCACACAGATAAATAAAGTTAATTTTTAATGTGGTGAATATTTAATCAAGGTAGAAACAAAACTGTTAGTTTCTGGGCCTGAGCTGTTTGTGCTCATGATTTAACCCTTTGAAACCTGGAGTGACATGGCTTTGCTTGTGCTGCTTTCAGACAGCTTTCACAAGTATTTAAACCCTTTGAACCCTAAACAAATTGGTGAAATTTCTTTCAAAAACATGAAAAAAAAGCAATGAGCAACTTGGTAAGAACTGTACCACAAAGCAATTAGTAGATTTAGAAATTTACTTTTTAAAAGCAAAGGGGAAAATGTCTCGGGGAACAAAGTAAAAGCTTTGTAAAATTTATATTTAGAATTATCATAATTGCAAAAAAACTATTTTCAGGTAATTTTGTTGTTCTTTTGACTAATCTCTTACTTATTTTTGGGTGATTTCGTCATGTGTTCGTCATGTTGTTGCTCATATCCTTTTCCCCATGTTTTTGAAAGAAATCAAGCACATGTGCAGGTTTCAAAGGTTTTTTTTGGTGTTTTATGTTTTATAGGGCGAGGAGGAGGTGGAGGAGACGCCAACAGAGATGCTGTACTTGGGCATGCTTCCTAATCTCTCCCAGTATGTGGTGAGTGGCTCTGAATGAATGTTTTTATGGTCACCCACCACCACTTTTTACATCAAATTTCACATCACATATTTGTCTCTGCATTCACACCATCTTGTTACCAAATGTGTTTTTCATTCGGCCTTGGTCTAATATTTTGCTTTGTCGCCTGTGTCAGATTGCCCTCCTGAAGCTGCTGCTGGCTGCAGCTCCGACCTCCAAAGCCAAAACTGACTCCATTAATATCCTGGCTGACGTGCTGCCAGAGGAGATGCCGTAAGTACTTTAAAAAACAGTTTGACCTTTGAGTCTTTTTTCCTAATGGTGCTGTTTTTATGCATCTGCATACATTTAGAGCCGCATTAAGATCTGGCAGCTGATAATAAAAGTTAGTGTACAGCAATTTTTCACAAACTCCTGCAATTTAAAGATATTTTAATTTAATTTTCTATTGTCTTTTAATGAGGCATTATTTTTATGGGTTGTCCATCCGACCATATGTCCACCCAATTCTCGTGAATGCAATATCTCAAGAACTTCATTAGGGAATTTTTTAAATTTGGCACAAATGTTCAACTTGACTCACAAATGAACTTGGTGGTCAGAGGTCATGGTCACTGTAACCTCACAAAACATGTTGTCGGGCCATAGCTCAATGGGGGTTTGGGGGTCCTCCCCCTGAGGAATTTTGAGTGTAAAAAACTAAATTTCCTGCATTCTTGTGCATTTTATACTGTTATTTGTGTCATCTCTGAATTAATTCATGGTGTAGATGTCTTAAATCTTATCAAAATAAAAGTGCTCTGCTACGTTTATGTTTCTACTGGGGGGACAAAAATACATGTTCAAAAAATTGACAGAGACATGACCCCTGCATTCCCCTGAAAACTGCACTTATGTCTGCAAGATTAGTTTCCTTTTCTGACAGTTAATGGGCAAATGGATTGAAAAAATGTTCTCACTCTGGCTTTGTTTTTGGTCTACAGTGTGGCCTAGTTTTAGACTAGCTGACACTCAACCCGGGACCTGAAAGGCAGTTTCTCTGTTTAGAACAGAATAAAACCACTCAACTATAAACATCCATGTCTTTGACATTTAAGTGGCTGAAATCTGTACTTCTATGTCTTGATTTGACACTCTACACTATTTCAGCTTGTCAGTTATAGCTGGAAAAACCTCAGATGCATCGACGACTGACTAGTCAGAATATCCGTTTGTTTTCAAAGCAGGGCAAACTGCTGGTGATGTTTGTCTTTTACTGAGACAAAGCTGTTTTATTTTAAGTGTGAAGGCCTTACTGTGAGAGTTTGTGTGTGTGTGTGTGTGTGTGTGTGTGTGTGTGTGTGTGTGTGCGCGCGCTTGTCCTCCAGCATCACAGTCCTTCAGAGCATGAAGCTGGGAATCGACGTGAACCGTCACAAGGAAATCATTGTGAAGGCCATCTCAGCTCTGCTGCTGCTGCTCCTCAAACACTTCAAACTCAACCATATTTATCAGGTCACACACACACACACACACACACCTCCTTTCCTCCCTCCTCGAGGCACCTTACATTACCATCATTCTCTCCTACATTATTCTTCTCTCTGTACATCTCGCCTTCCCCCAGCACACACATACTCCAGTATCCGTGCACCTCCCCCCAATGCTACCTTAACTACCCTCCACCTGATTATCCGGTCAAGCGTGCCATTACTTTCCTCCTTTCATCCTCCTCTCCACCCCCCACTTCTGGGCTTCCATCCCCCAGCCTGTCACCCCACAACCTCCTGCATCAGCTTTATAGCTCCTCTGTTAATCTTACTCAAACTGATTCAAAGAGAGAATCTGGTCTAAAATCTGCTCTTTTTTTTTTTTAAAAAAAAAGTATTTTGCCCCATTTTAAAAGCTTGTATCTTGTTTTATATCCACTATCAGTAGCTCGGGTCAGTAGGATGGGGATATTTTCTGTTGCTAGGAAGGGACATTCCTTCACACTCTGACTCTGTTGCTCTGTGGATATGAATAGGTGGCGCCCTCTGCTGCCACAAAACAAGATCACATGTAGACAGCAGAATGCTGCAGTCACAGCGAGGAGTCAAATCAATCAGTCTTGTACATAATTTGGCAACAGCATGGCTGTTTTGAGGATACATTTATAACATAAGAATAGAAATCATAATACAAAGACAACAGGGCAAAATATAGCAAATTTTAATCAACCACAGAACAGCACAATTGTCTCTGTTTTTAATCTTAGCAGAGCTTATTGGGTGAGGTGGAGGATTTATAGAGCTGTTTTCTGACCTTCACCCCACACAGGAAGCTCATCAATGATACAGGATCATCAGCTACCGGATTATTTTTCCCCCTCTATCCTCTCTTGAGATATAGATTTTCCCTTCTGGGGTTTGAGACATCAACATAATAATCAGAAATGTCTTTCATCTCATCTCATTTAGGTCTTTAGGACTACAAGAGAGGCATCATAACTAAGAAATAAAAGTGTCAAACTTTTTTCTGAGTTGCATTTTTAGTCATTCCTTTTTTTCCCCCCAAACTGTCAAACCTAACTATTCCACGCTGCCGCCTCCTCTTTTCCTGCAGTTCGAGATCGTCTCCCAGCACCTGGTGTTTGCGAACTGTATCCCACTCATCCTCAAGTTCTTCAATCAGAACATCATGTCCTATATCAGTGCCAAAAACAGGTAGGATCTTTCTCTCTTACCTTCTCTCTTACACTGAATCCTCACAGAAAGCACTGCACTTCTCGATCTGCTGTCAAAGAAAAGATGACACAGGAACATTGCATTTTTGTGCCACCAGAACCAGTAACTCATACTGAACAAAGCTCCCACGTTAGTAATATTACTGTACCTTTAATGTGCTCGGTGGACACACGGTGTGTTTGTGGATCTGCCAGTGACACAGGTAACCAGGTATTGTGGGCATGACAGCAATTTTGCCTGAATCAGCAAGTTTTCAGGGGAGGTACAGATGGCATCACAGCAGCGATGCAATGATTCAGGTGTGAAAGGAAAAAAATAAACAATAAGCCACAAATTAGCTGACAGGAGTCTTACACAGCAGGTGAAAGGGCCAGTTCAGGCTCTTTTTAAATTTAGGGACAATACTGTGGTATAGTAGACTGGACTGTATGAAGTCTGAGTGAATATTTTTGTGTGGCACCTGGCATACAGATGAGCGGAGTTCAAAGTGCTTCACAGATAACGGACTGAACAAGTGTAGATCGTAAAAACAACAAACATACAAAAAACAATTAAACAATTTGAGACCAATGCATGTAAGGACATAAAAATTATTAAAATATAATTTAATAGATTTAAAAGCTATAATAATAGTAATAGTAGTAAAATGGAGTTAAATAAAAACTATATTAAAGAACTAGATAAAAGAGATTAGAAGGACTAAACAATACTAAAACATATGACAGTAAAAATCAGAAATGGGGATAAAAAAATTAATAATGATAATAATAAGATAGTTAGAGATAGACCAAAAACTAGATCAAATGGATTCAAAAGACAAAAAAACAGAAAATAAACTTAAAAAGAGAGATTTAAATTAAAATATTACTACTACTACTACTAATACTACTACTACTACTAATAATAATAACATGTTAAAAAAAATTACAATGCAAATACAATAAAGTGAATAAAGTATTGTAAATAATATTTAGAAATGAGGATTTTTCATAAAAGATTTGTATTAATCTGGCAAAATTTCATTACACTTGCTTTCATCAGTATATCTGGCAGACATGTCCTCATGTATTGTAATGAACTAATATCATGTTTTACAGATGTCTGTTTGAATTTTTGTGTCGATAAAGTCGTAAAGAATGTAAACCTCCTTACATCTGTCTAGTATAAACACTGTAGTCTCAGTTCAATTTGAAACTATCACGGAACTCAATGCAGGAAAAACCCAGTAAACCATCAAAAGCCTGGCTGAATGCAGGACTTTGAGCCCATCAGAGCATTTGCAGTAAGTGATGCTACTCTATATAAAGTGATGGGTTGATTTGGATCAATCATTGATGTTTTCGGATGCCTGTGTGTGCGTGTGTATGTGTGTGTGTGTGTGTGTGTTTTTGTTGCAGTATATGTGTGCTGGACTTCCCACACTGTGTGGTCCATGAGATGCCTGAGCTCACAGCTGAAAGCCTGGTGAGTGAAAACACTGTCAGCGTGACACCTGATTGATCCTCCCTGGATGAAGGTCAAGGCCTTCAAGTGTATTCATGACCTTTTGTGTGTGTGCGTACTTTGTGTGCGTTTGCTTTTTAGGAAGCAGGAGACAGCAACCAGTTCTGTTGGAGAAACCTGTTTTCTTGTATCAATCTGCTGAGAATATTAAACAAGCTGACCAAGTGGAAGCACTCCAGGACGATGGTGAGTAATCCTGCGCCACTGCGAAGACAAATAGAGTGGGATTTTCCACTGGCTTCAGTGTAAAATGTACCCGTCCTAATGAGTCTGATAAATCATATTGTAATTTTTAAAGCAGGCGGAACAGCTGGCTCATTTCTTCAGGTCTTCATGAATGGGCATTTTGTCTGCAGCATGCCCCTTGTAGATAACAGCATGCTCAAACATGCTTTTAGTTCATTTTATTCTCGCCTTTCAGATGTTGGTGGTGTTCAAGTCGGCGCCCATCCTGAAGAGAGCTCTAAAGGTGAAGCAGGCCATGATGCAGCTCTACGTCCTCAAGCTGCTCAAGATCCAGACCAAGTACCTGGGCCGCCAGTGGAGGAAGAGCAACATGAAGACCATGTCCGCCATCTACCAGAAGGTCCGCCACAGGCTCAATGACGACTGGGCCTACGGAAACGGTACATTTACAAAATGTTTGAACTGTTCACTTTGAGTTTAGCTGAGCTGGTAAAGAACTGATTTGGCACTTGAAAGAGGAAATGGAAAAGTAATTTGCTTTAACATTTACTTCATTTATGAAGTCAGGGTTCTCTTTAGATATGATCCTTCACATCCCAGATTAGTCAGTTTGATGCCAAGATGGCCACAGTTTATTAAAAATTACATGCCTCAGGTTCATTTTAGATTCATATGCCTCTGCACGGGCGATAGCAGTGGCAGGAGGCGTTATGTTTACAGGTTGTCCATACCATTCTCGTGAATGCAATATCTCAAGAACGCCTTGAGGGAATTTCTTCAAATTTGGCACAAACTTCCACTTGGACTCAACAATGAACTGATCAGTATAGAGTACTCAAAGGTCAAGGTCACTGTGACCTTACAAAACATGTTAATTCTAGTAATTTTTGATTTGGTACTTTTTGTGCAACATAGCAGTGGATGCTTTTTCTTTCCTTAATAATAATAATAATAATGTCAATAATTATTATTTATAAATTTTATTTATAGAGTGCTTCTCATAATACTCGAATACGCTACAGAAACAAGAACAATGTCAATTAAAATCAGTAAAACCATACAGAATAAATAAAATCACAATAAATAAAAGCAAGACAGACAAGCAAGAAATATGCATAAATCAAACATTAGAATAAATCCACATTAGAATTAATTAGAATTTTTAGCCATTCATACAGGCAATAACTTCTAGTATAGGATGTTCACAATCTAACAATGAGGAAATAACCAAGGAAGGAATAAAGGGTAAAAAATTAAACAATAAATACATAAATATTTAATAGTCTGTTTGTATAAAAAGAAACATGAGTACACAAAGGGAAACAAACAGGGAAAATACGTTTTTACACCATTATTGTGATCATTTGAAAAAACAAAGGAAAGATGGTTTCTTTTCAAACAGCTCAGTTAGTACAGATGGGACGCTCTTCATTGTTACAGCCCTAATACATGATTAATGGGGTTAAGCGTATTATATTATCAAAAAATGATTAAGTGCGCATTTAATTAATAATTAAAAAGAATATTTTCTCTCATTCTCCTTGACACAGCTCAGTTTGACCTCTTAGATCTTCATAAACGAAATAGTCATGGAGGTTATTAGTCCCAGCAGTCCTCCTTTACTCTCACACAGAGCGGATTAACTGAACAGAGGCCGCAGTATAAAGAATACTTCCACCCAAAGGCGCTAATAAAATCTTATTGTGTACTTAACGGTGTACACGTGTGTTTATGTACCCATCTGTATGTACAGTATGTACTGCGCCTGTGTGTGTGAAATACAATGCTCCAACAGCCACTGGCGAACAGCCTGGATTGTGTTGCCATGGAAACAGAGAAAGGGGGACTTTTCAGGGTCACCGTCCCTCACGGGAGAGCAAGTGATCTGTCACCGGGAGTGTTAGAGAGAGATGGATAGAAGGAAAAACAGGGAGAGAAAAAGGTAGGCAAATAAAAAGAAGGAAAAAGGATTAATAATCAAAACAGGTGTGTGTATTGTGTCATCACAAAAGGGAAATGCAAACTTATATTAAAAGAAGGGTCTTTGAGATTGATTACACATGTCCTCCTCTCTCCTCTTATCCCAGATATCGATGCACGGCCTTGGGACTTCCAGGCGGAGGAGTGCGCCCTGCGGGAGAGCATCGAAAAGTTCAACAGCCGTCGCTACGACAAGAACAAGAACGGGGACTTCACGCCAGTGGACAACTGCCTGCAGAGCGTGCTGGGCCAGCGCGTGGAGCTGCCCGAGGACTTCCACTACAGTTACGAGATGTGGCTGGAGAGAGAGGTCTTCTCCCAGCCCATCCAGTGGGAGGGGCTGCTGCAGAATCCGTGATGGAGGGGAGGGTGGAGAGAGTGGGGTGGGGGAGAATGTGGCGGTGGAGAGGCCACACAAAAGCCTGTCGGAGTGGTTTTAGGGCGTGTTCTCATGACAAAAATGAAGTCCAAGGAGGCAGAGGAATGGGGGTTACACTTCTCATCAGTGATGGAGGGATGGGGGAGGGTGGAGAGGAGGAAGCTGGAGCCTCCTCCCAGGCTATTTAGTGATGGGAGAAGATAGAGGGTAAAATGGAGCAAATTTGACAAACGAATGGAGCTTCCTGCTGTGAGCTCGGCACAAACAAATGCCACACACACACACAAACACACTCGACGCTAACATGTGCCTATGACTACTGTGAACACACATGGACGTGACGGGCAAGAACATAGGTAGCAGTTAATAAGAAAACGGTGTAGCAGGAGACTGTTTCGGCCAGTTATACTGCCCCCTGAAAAATATCTTCATCACTTTGTCAAATTTTTATGTCCCCGTTTTTAAAATGTTGGTGCTTTTTTGACTCCTTAGTGATGTTTTCTTATTTATTTGTATCAATGTGTGTGGATAAATGGTTTCTGATAGTTTTTTTTAATTAAGATGTAAATTTACATGATTCCTAATTCGTCATATCTTTTTTTTTTCTTTCTTTTTTCAATTTCAACACAAAGCCTACTGTAGGTTTGGGGTTGTAGTTTGTGGGGGATGGATTTGTGAGCTTTTCTTATGTATTTTCTAGGGGGGAAAAGCGGCCTTTCGGAGCAAGCCACAGGGTCATTTTGATAGTCCAAATGTAGAAATGGAAACTATTTCCACTAATGGCACAGTGATCTTACATTACAATAATATGTCAGAGGAAAAAAAGAAATATACCAGCTCTAAGTTTATGAATTTGTTTGTACAGGTAAAAAGTATATATGTGCAGAAAGAACGTGAATGAAAATGGGCAGATGTGTGGAGGACGGATTGGAGTAAAAAACAATTAAGGGTCATCTGGAAGTGACCTGTTTGTTACTTCCTGTAACCTACGTGTACAGAGTCCTTGCTATTCCCGGTATCTTAAACTTCAGCAACTTTTCAATTTCAAATCCAAAAATCACAAAACCAAATCTGTAACTACTGATGTCACCCAGAATTTCTTCATGTTCACATATGAAATCTAAGTGCTGACTTCCCTGAGCTTCTCTGTGGAGCCATCCTGAGCCAACTGAACCTCAGCAATGATTAGGATAATTCACAATTTTGACTCCCTGCTTCAACCCGCTGACTTCCCCTCTCTATCTGCCCAATAAACAGCACAATCCATTAAACACTGAGCTCCTCGGTGGTGGCCTTGGTGAGCACTTTGCCACCCTCGCTTGGAAGAACAGAACACAGCTGTCACAAAAATGGTGCTGTTTTTATTTGTCTTCACCGTACGTATCGCTCCTTTAACTACCTAAGCAGGGCTCTAGACTTTTAGAGCCTTGGAGTGTTTCCTGGAAATGTCTGAAACTGAAGCACAAACATGAGCACAGAAAACAAAAAGCATGGTCACCTTTATTTCATATCGGTCTCTCTGGAGCAGTCATTTATTAACTCTGTATAGAACAATAATTTTGAACACTCAGTCTTGTGCTTCTCTGTGGAAATGTGCATGGCCACTGTTTTGTTTTGAGTCACATTTAAATATTTGGAATGGCTGTTTAGGTCCAATGATGTTTCCAGCACAATTAGAAGTGTTTTTTTTTTCCTGTTCAGGAAGGTGAAATATTTAAAAAATAATATTGTATATTTAATAGATTCTCAGGTTTATGGAGATAATACATTGCAAAAGTTTTAAAAGCTTCCACGCCATCATCTAGCTCACTACCTGTGGTGATGAATACACAGTTATCATCACATTCTTGTGTGAAAATAACACTCAAAGCACTAAACATTTACTGCACAGGCTGCATATTCTCACAACACAATAACTCATCGTGAGTTTGGATTTATGTCAGCGACATTTCAAACTTCAGATGTATTTTTTGTATCTTGTGCCAAATTTGAGTGCCATTTTTCTATTTTTATTTCATTGTTGTCACCTCCATGATCATGTGTATGGTTTTCATTCAAGTCACCACTGAAAAGTTTGCAATACAAAAAATGTTATTTTTTACCTGGAAACTGTACAATCAATGAAAAATAGCTGTTTCTTGTATGCGGTACAGTATTTTACCAGAAGTGTTTAGCATTGTATGGGTCTTACTACAGTATATATGTGTTTTGTTACACACATTTCCATATCTGTATAGTCTAGATAAATACTCAAAATTGAATTTGTTCAGGGGTATGTGCAATGACAGATCCATAGAAGCATTATTCAATAGAAGTACAATATCAGAATTATTAAACAATGTTGAACAGTTGGGATTCTTTGTGAAGTAATTGCTTATTAGCCAAGGGAGTCTTGCAGGGTGACTGGAGAGGCTGGTTCACACACAAAGCTGTGTAAACACACATCAACACTGAAGGTCAAACTGACCACACACTCACATCACATCACACATTTCCTCGGGCTAATGTTCCAACAGTCCGGGCACAGCTGTTGTGGTTGGGGACGTGAGCATATGCCGCTCTGTGATTGGCTGGTGGTGGAATGATGTAAAAATGTCCTATATTCATCCTTTACCCTGATGGAGTCAAGATGTGGAAATAATTAGGGGTTTTGTTCAGTTTTTTTTTTTCCGAGGGGTGAGTGATGCTTATTTTTCAAAGTTTAAAAAAAAGTGTTTGTGAATTTATTTTAGTTTGCTTTGAAGTGTAGCTTATAATGCACCTTTCTTGTCGCAGCTACATTTTAAGCAGAAAAAAGGGACCGAAAAAAGAATCCCAGTGTGACATTTTCTGAGTAAAAGGAAACTTACAAAAAGTAGACTCTTGCTTTTTAGATGATGAGTATTTTTTTAAAAATAGAGTTTGATTTCAGTGTAGAATATATCATACTGTATTTTATAAATAGCAATACAATAATCCTCATTTTGCCTAAATGTTGTGCTGCATTTTCAGGCCCAGCGCTGCTTTGCCGTGGAACTCCCCCGTCCAAACTAGTCCCTGTGCGTTAGTGAATGCCCCGTCTCCCTCCAACCTAGAACACCAGTTAAGTAATAAAGAATGTTACAATTGATTTTATTGAATGGTAAAAAAGTAAAACAAAATGACATATTGAATTAAATGTTTTATCCAACTTTGAAACTACCTATATATCCAACATTTGGAAGTGACACTAAAGCATCTATTAATGCACATAAAGTGTAATTATTTGGAAACTCCGAGGAGACATGGCTCTTTTCAGAAAACATTAAAGCAATGAAACAAATTGCCAAAAATTGGTTGCTTTTTTACCTGTTCATGTGAAAGTTCCCTTTGTAAGTAGAGCCATCTGGGAACGTATATGTGCCCATGCCGTGATACATGTTGTCTTTAAATTCTCCTACATAGAGCGCTCCAGAGGGATGCTGCAGGGTCCCTCTGCCATGCATCTGAGAGGGGGAGAGCAAACATGTATGACTAACCACAGAGCAGATCCAGTCATTAGTAAAAGACATCAGAAGAAGTAAGGCACACACACAGTAAATACATACTTTGTCTTCAGACCACTCTCCAGTATATATAATTCCACCAGCTGAGGTGTGTTTACCAGCGCCGCTCCTCATCATCACCCCTGATGCAGAGCTGCACTCCCCCTCTGTAGAGAGCAGAGCAGAAGTTTACACAGACCTACAAGGCAGTAATAAATATATATTGGGGAGGACACACCCCCCTTAATATGACCCTGCCTAATCCTTTACATTGACAGTTATTCATTATTATTACTAATTAGAAAGTTCTGGGGGTTTTTTTTGGCTTAGGGGAGGGACATTTGACTTTAAGTGGTTGTAATATTTATTAATTTTAATACCTTCAGAACCCCAAAACCTACGAGTGGGTTTTAAGGACATGTTAACATGAAATGTAACTTGTTGTTTTCCAACACTGGTAGACAGTAGTATTATTGCATATTTGTATTGTATTGTATACTGGATAGTTGTACTTCCTTCTGATAAATATCATACTGGTAATACAGTAGGAAGTGAGGGGGCGGGGGGCACTAGCAGTGTTGCCTCCATGGCTACGGCCCTGCAACTGTGGTGTAAGGTATAAAGCAGTTATCACTCACCATATTTGTCCCCATTTGGAAAAATGTAGGACACCGTTATGGGTCTCTCCCCTGTAAACACATAAGACATTTACCTCAAACACCTTATCTGTCACTTTCACAATCTGCAGTATGAAACGTTTATATTTACCTTGCGTTTTCAAAGAATCGCTTTCCTTATCGTCTGTAAGTGAAAAGGATACAGAATTAGACAGCAAATAGAAAAACACAGAAGGAGCTGTGTGTGTGCACTGGGTGTAAGAAACCCTCACAATCACATTCACACCCCACCAGACATCCGTGACAGCTTCACCCAGCCGGCAGATGGTCGCCTGAACCGACAGGAAACGCTGTGAACCGGCTGAATTATTGAATGTGAAATGCAAGAAAACTCTATTAAAAAGTTGAGAAAATGAGCCAAGCAAACTATACGCTGTAAATATTCACTGAATCGCCCTAAAATTATCACTCCTGGCTAACTTAAATTTAGCTTACTGTGTTGCAGGTAGCTCGACGCAAACTGCAGTTGCCATGGTTACGAGGCCTTGCGCAGTCCTGACGTTCGCTTTTAGAAAACGTTTTTGTTTTTTAAAACATTCATGACAAACGTTACTCTTTTCATAAAAATAACAGTTTGGCCTAATTCATAACAACCTAGCGGTGTTATTTAAATTAAACATTTATATTTAGTACCTCAAAGTTACCGGACACCGGAAAAGGAAGTTTGAACTCCGAGTTTCGACCAATGAAAGTGGTGCAAGCTACCGGTGGTCGGAACAGCCTAAGGTATGTAAATACTTGTTACAAAAGTTAAGTTTTTTGAGTTCGTTTGTACTTTTATCACTCAATATATAGTTCCATATATTTATCGAACTCTTTAGCATCTACACCTCTCGACTTAACCAGTGAGAAAGCCTCTCTCTGCTAGCGTTAGCTTGTTAAATAAATCAGAAGTGCACTTGCTAGCGGTTAGCTTGTTAGCTAGCTGAAGCTGGGTACACTTACTGACCGACTGTTAAGCCACACGACAGCATGTTATTGATAAGGAGCAAAATTTTGTTGCTATATAACTTGCGAAAGAAACACGTTGTCACACAGCCAGGCGTAGAGTTAAGTTAAATGCTCGTCGCCGTGGTTGTAAGTCTGCATGCCCCATTTGATTGCATAATTGTAGCCACCAGCGCTGTGTGTGTCAGCCACCATCTCATTGCTCGCACTTGAACTGAAGTGCCACAACGAGCCACCCCACAGCTATGTGCGACAATGTGCTGCAGTGGATGTACAGTAGCTGCCTGCTCTGCCCGAGTCCGCAACTAGCAGCTCTCTCTGGTGTATCCAGGATTATTGTTTACTCCCAGAGCTGAGAGAATTTATCACTGTATGCATTTTGTGTCTCTCTTCACAGATTGGTTGCTGTTATGAAAGGACGCTGATTAAACGTGAGTATACTTTGGGATCATAGCTGTGTATTTTAAGTGATCTGTAATATGCTGGTGATGATAGTTTGAATCTAGACTGTTTAAACTGTTTTTTTTTTCTGCGATGTAACTGTTCATGTGTGCTTTTACAGAGAAATGAATGCAAGGAGAAGAGGTGGGAAGCCAAACAGAGGAGGGGGGAGATTTAACAAGTCAAAGGGAGGTGGAGGTGGAGGTGGTGGGGGAGGAGGAGGAGGAGGAGGTGGAAGTAGGAAAGGAGGAGCTGGATGCTGGGATGACGGTGATGATTTCAGCCTTGATTTCGGACCCTCTCGACCCAGCAAGTAAGCATCTACTTATTTCTTTTTAAAAACACAATATTTCACGTAATTTGTGATAACAGAAATAAATAAATAAATAAATAAATAGCAGAGATAAATAAATAAATAAATAGCAGAGATAAATGTGAGCAAATCACAGACCCTAAAGGAATGGAAAACAAAAAGCAGCATTGCATGTCGGCATACACATTACAAAGAAAGACATTATGCAGGGATCTCAGAGTTTAAATAAATTTCCCAGATTGAGGAGCACATATCTAAATCAGAGTAGCAAAATACCCTGAAGAAAGCTTTAGACATTCATGAGGGTACTGGAAGGATGCCAGTCTACAGCACAATGCTCCCTGCGCTTTAGGTCTGGTGTGCAATTTGGAGGGCAGTTTAAATAAAGGCGGCCACAATTTATTGAAAACTCTCTCAATCCCCTTTAAGACTGAGTTGAAGCTCTATATTGGCAAAAAAAAAAGTCGCCATATCACGGATAGTAGTACGTCATTAGGTCTGTGCTTACTTTGTTGAAATAAACTGCTTCTTCTTGGTAATAGGAGAAGTTTGTTCGAAAGTTTTTGTTGGACACTTGTCAAATAGAACCCGTCACCCGAATGAGTCAGCAGACCAGGATTCATTTAGATTTCCTTATCAAAAATAGAGTTCCTGTTCAACTTAATCCCAGACTCCCCAAAACTCAGTCTCAAGGTCCATTTCACACACACCTGTAATTCTGTCAATGTTGTATGTGTTTAGCGACTGAAATCCTCCATTAAAGTGTGATTAGAAATTTTAATTACGGTGAAATAGTAAGAAAATGAATTAGTAGCAGAGATTATTGGCTGTTCTGTCTGATTTGTAGAAAGCTGCAGCCGGTGCGTATTTATAATGAAGAAATTAATTATCAGATTTCTTTTTTTTTCACACTTAGCTCATTTCCTGCTGATTTTCTCTGTTACCCACATCTCTCTTGTTTCTCTTTCTCTCTCTGCTCACCTTGCTTTGCCTCCAGAGCTGGCAGAGGACGAGGCAGCCGTGGTGGGGGCAGGGATGGAGGTCGAGGAAGGGGAGGCAGAGATCGGGACAGGGACAGCAGAGGCAGTGGGAAAAGCAGCAGCAAAGATCTCCCAAGGTCCCTGGCGAGGACGACACGGCCAAGCCCAAAGACGGGTGACGACATCAGGCCGGAGATGAGCTCCATGCCCTTGCAGAGGATCTTCATGACTAATGAAAACCAAGAACAACTCAAGGAGCTGCTGCGGAATCTGCAGTCGCAGGACTTTGATGAGCCATATGAGTAAGTACATCTATCAAGTGTACATAAAATATTCCAGACTCCTTTTTTCTGCATGAAGAGACTAATTGGAATGCTAGAAAATGTTTCAATTAAGCTTTTCCACATGAGCTCATGAATCCACTCTGCCTCAGTGAATCTGGTTCAGATTATTCTGGGGGAGAAGAAAATGAGGAGGAATTTGATGAGTTGGACCACCGTGAGGAAGGCCAGTTTTGGGCCACTCATGACGAGCCTGTTGAGGGGGCAGAGAGCCCAGCATATGACACAGAGTCTGAAGATGAACGGCCCACTCCTGAACCTGTCATCTCTTTATTTGCCATTGGAAAACTCTGCAGGTGATGAACAGATTTTCTTTTTTGACATTTTGGTGTTGACATTTATACTGCGTTTGATCCAGTGGTGTAATGTAAGAAAGTAATTATACTTTGTTACAATACCGAAGCATTTTTTGGAGTATCTATACTTTCAACTTTCCTATATTTCTTTCAACTTCCACTGTTACTCTACTACATTTCCATATTCAAATGTTTACTTTTACTCTGATGCATTTTCGTTACCTTGTTACTACACAATAAAATTGTGAGGTTTGGTGAATTAGTGGTTTTAGCTTTCAAGTTAGATCATAGATTAATCATGTAAAGCCACATGCAAACAAGTGCTCTCAAAGCCGGACCAGAGCTCAAAAGTTTTCTTTAAATCTTTTAGTTTTGAGGAAAACCTCATTTTACGCCCCATTTTTAAGATGGTGTACATGTTAGGAATAAATAAACATCATAATCTTAAGGATTTCGCTTTCTTTTTTATTAATAGGATTTACTTGTACTTTTACTTTCGATACTTAATTACATGTACTATCATAAAATTACTTTTGATACTGATGTTCAGTAAATAACAGAAATAACAGATAATTTACTCAAGTAAAATTCTAATAAGTGAACTTTCCCTTTCAAACTTGAGTGAATTGGCTTGATTTCTTTCAAAAACACGGGAGGAGGGCAATGAGCAACAAAAGAAGAAATGACTCAGAAAATAGCAAGAAATTAGTAAAAAGTTGAGAAAATTACCTGAAAATGAGTAAAAGTAAAAGAAAAGAAAATGACCTGGACAGTGCTGTAAAAAATTACAATAATTTTGTAAAATATTTTAAATATGTACTTATGATAATTCTTAATAAAGTTATTCTGTGTTGTTTCTTTTTCCCCTAGACATTTTCCCTAACTTTTGAAAAGGAATTTTCAAAATCTACTAATTTCTTGCAATTTGTGGAAAAATGTTTTTTCTAAGATGCTCATTGCCCTTTTCCCATGTTTTTAAAATAAATCATACCATTTTGCTCAGGGTTCAAAGGTTTGAATACTTATGAAAGGCATCTGAAAGCAGCACAAAACAAGTGATGTTGCTCCAGCTTTCAATGGGTTAACTATTAACTAAGTCATTTTCTGGTAAGATATCCGTACTTAGTTACTTAAGTGTGGCTTTCAGGTACTTCATTGACCACTGATTTGATCTAAAGCCAGTGTTTTTGCTGCTTTGCTATCCTGAACTTAAAAATGTTATCCTCTTTTTTTCTCATGTCTCCTATATATAGGTATGGGTTTGACAGGGAGCGTGGCAAGCAGGCGTTGGAGTCTGGTGGCGGGGAATTCGGGGCCACTTTGGAGCAGCTCCTCCAGCAGGTTTTCAGCGAGTGCTACGGCCAGAAAGCACTTTGCCCTGATGGCCTGGAAGGGGTGCCGATGGATGAGTGTCTGAGCCAGCGGCAGGAGGAAGCTCTGGCTCTGTGTGCCATTTACGGTGAGCGCTTCAGCGAGCGCATTGCCAACGCAGTCTGGACAGTAACCCTCGACCTCTCATTTATCTCTGAAAATTCTGCAGAGAATAGCAGGCAAGGCGGGAATCGAGGGGATGGTGGTGCCGTTAACACCCGTGATGTCTGCCGGTTCTTCATGAAAGGTCAAGGCTGCCGGTTTGGGGACAAATGCAAGTTTAAGCACCAGCTCCCCACTAAAGATAGATCTGGGGCTGGCTCCCCTGACCCCAACAGCCCGAGCCAGCCTGGCATCAGCAGTTTTGCTCCTCATGAGTATGAACTAGAGATCCGTTTCCCCAAAGGAAATCGTTACCCGTTTCAGGCACCTATTGTTGCCTTCAGCACCACTGACGAGTCTTTCGGGGCCGCAGGGAGGCTCAGCGTGACTGAGAGACTGTACGGAGAAGCGTTGACTGCAGCGACGAGTAACCAGCCTGTTGTTTACACTCTTATCACCTTATGTGAGGACGAAACCACCATGAAGAGACTGCTGGCTGTCAGTCATCACAAATACAGCACGCCGCCGCCTGTTGTGGCGCCTCCTCCACCCTCTCATGCTATGCCAAAGACTAAGAGTGTGAGGAGCAATACTTCTGAGGAAAGTAGGAGTAGTAATCATACCAGCAGCAGAAGGAATCCTTCATCTACCAACCAGAAACCCATAGATCGTGAGTCATTATTTACATTATCTTATCGTCTCTATTTTAACCACATTCTTATTTTAAAAACATTGTTTTTTTTGCAGACTTTTAAGTAACTTCTTGCTGGTTGCTCTACTTTCTTTTATGCTATTATTTTTTATGACTTTTTTAAAATCTGTTTTATTTATGCTAATACTTTTTATCCTGGAAGCACTTTGAGATTTGTTCCAAATGTTAAATGCATTACAAATCATATCCATTTTTATAATTATTCACGTCCTTAGTACTGTTTTTATGTGTATATGAGATGAAATCTGAGCTTTGTCTTTGAAGTGAAAGAGGTGGGAGAGACGGAGTCACTGGATGAGAAGGACGAAGACGACGAGGACGAGGCTGTTCCAGTCGAGAGCGAGAGTTATGTCAATCTGAGGAAGAAGATGGTGAACAAGCACAACTTGAAAATAGACAACCTGCTGAAAGAAAATGCCAAACTGTGCCGGGAGTTTAAGAAGAAACAGGTAAAAGAAGATTGATCTTTTTACATTCTTGTTTCCATCACATTCTCTCCAACATGATGCATGTAAATGAATGGATTGCTCCTCTTTCATCCCTCTGTTTGAACAGTCATCCGGGCGGTTCAGGTCCATGTTGGAGCAGAGGAGGAAGCTGCCGGCTTGGCAAGAAAAAGAAAACATCCTCGACCTGTTGGACCAGTGCCAGGTGCTGGTTGTCAGCGGGATGACTGGGTAGGTAACATAGAGCTCATGTAGGACATTATATTTATACAAACATGATTTGGTTATCGATGAGGGTGAATGGAAAATTTGAAGTGGCTTCATTTATTGACTGTGGTGCTACACTCTTGTCCCCCTTGTTCTTTCCTGCTATGTGGTTATCAAGTGACCAAATCCACATTTTGTACCCTGTTGGTATGAAGATACTTAAAATGTGGCTTTATTTTAATTATTTTTAATAACTGTCACTTTTCTCCCATGTTGTATTGTTCAAAACAACTAAGTAAGAATACATTCTTAAAACCCAATAAAAATGCAGGAAGAAAGAAAATAATAATATTAATGCTTTAAGAAATAAAGCAAATATAAAGGGACAGTTCACCCCACAATAGAAAATAAATATTTTTCCTTATACATGTTATGCTATTTGTCTAGATTGTTTTGGAGGGAGCTGCAGGGTGTTGGAGATATCGGCCTTTGTGATGTCTGCCTTCTCTCCAGTATAATGGAATTAGATATCCCTCGTCTTGTGATGATGCCACATGCCAAAAAAAAAATGTGTTAGGAAAACTCAACAGCAACGTCTCTTTACAGAAATCATAATGTGGTTGCTTTCTGTTACTTGTGTGCAGGTGTGGTAAGACCACTCAGATCCCTCAGTTCATTCTGGACGCCTCATTAGACGGTCCAGCAGAGCAAGTAGTCAACATCATCTGTACTCAGCCACGCCGCATCTCTGCCATCTCTGTGGCCCAGAGAGTGGCACAGGAGCGTGCAGAGTGTCTGGGAAACTCAGTGGGCTACCAGATCCGCCTGGAGAGTGTTAGGGTATGAGCACATTTTACATAGTCACCTTGTATGCTGGATTTTAAGCTTTCAGGTTTTACAGCTCATATTCAGCATGTTTCTTTAGCTTGCTGCCAAGCTTGTCGTTTCTTATCACTGAATCCTCTCTTCTGTCAGACTTCTGCCACCAGACTGCTGTACTGCACCACAGGCGTGCTGCTGAGGAGACTGGAGGGTGAGGCAGACCTCAAAGGCGTCACACACGTCATTGTGGATGAGGTGCACGAGCGAACAGAGGAGAGGTGAGATTATGACTCACATATGGTGCAGAAAGTGTGCATTCATGCTCTTTTTTATTGCATTTTGAGCTGTCAGTTTATAGCATAATAAGGTAAATACATTTTTACAAATTTCTTCTGGTGTAGCTGGTTTCTTTGTCACTGTCTGCCTCTCTCTTCCAACATGTCTTTGTTAGTGACTTCCTGCTGTTGGTATTAAAAGACCTGATTATGCAGAGGCCAGACCTGAAGATCATTTTAATGAGTGCCACACTTAATGCCAACCTCTTCTCTGACTATTTTTACAACTGCCCAACTGTCCACATACCAGGTAATTAGCCCCTTTTCCTGTTAAGTGTCTCAGACATGAGAGGTTACATGTTCCACTCAGACACCTCATTCCATGGATTTTTTTTTCTTCCTCTCTACTCAGTGAATTTCTCTCATTTCAGGCCGCACTTTTCCCGTCGACCAGTTTTTTCTTGAAGATGCTATCGCTAAAACTCGGTAAATACATCCTCCTTCACCCAGATAATTAGATCAAATTCTGCTGATAAATATTTGTCTTATTAAATTTGTAAGTATGTAGTTAAATCACTGTCAATTCGATTTTAATTTATCTCCCCAGTTATGTCATTGAGGATGGCAGCCCCTACATGCGCTCAGGGAAACAGAGTCAGTCTTCCACAAGTGGCCGAGGGACCAAGGCAGAGCCAAGGGACATGGTGGATGACTTGGGCGATGACATGTGGAACTTCATGTCTTTCTGTAAGAAGGACTTTGTCAAAGACTCCATTCCAGACCAGCAGCTCAGCCTGCAGGATCTCACATTCAGATACAAAGGTGCGTTAAGAACAAGTGTTTTAAACTGAACTAATCTGTTTTATGTGTTCAAATAATGTGTTGCTGCCTGTAAATGCCTGACTGTTATTCTTTCTTTTGCTGTGGATGCAGATGCTAAGAAGTCTGTGCTGAAGACCATCGCTGCAATGGACCTGGACAAGATCAACATGGACCTGGTGGAGAGCCTGCTGGAGTGGATTGTAGATGGAAAACACGACTACCCTCCAGGTGAGAATCCCCGCGTTCACTCTAGTCAAGCTGAATTCAAAACTCGTTGGAGGATTCTGTGTAGACTTTAATTACGTTGGCGTAATCGTTGGGTTTTTGTATCCAGGTGCAGTGCTTGTTTTCATGCCAGGCCTGGCTGAGATCAAAATGCTGTATGAGCAGCTCAAGTCCAACAGAATGTTCAACAACAGAGGCCCAAACAGGTCTGTGTATGGAGTCGTGTGTGCTTCGAGCAACTTCAATCCCTGTTATTGTTAGTGTACATGAAGGTATACAATTCATGCTCTGCGGTATTTTATTTCTTCCCCTTTCTGTGGCAAATATGAATGTATTGATGCCCTCCATAGACCACAAATTATCTTAGAATCCACGTCGACTATTATGACTATTATGACTATTATGATTAACTATTTTAAGACATAGTGAAGGAAATCAAAAACCTGGTGCACAACAGAAGAAAAAGAAAACATGTTAATCCAGGAGATTTTTGGCTATCATTGAAATTTAAACGGACACACATTTTTTTTATGTATGTCCGATAAAAATCCCAGGAGGAGGTCTCTATCACTTCTTAAAATTTTCACCCAAAAAATCCTGATGCTGTAAATGCATGTGGATAAAATAAGTTGTGGTTTATGTTACAAATCATTTTAGTTTTGTACAAAATGGTTCGTCTGTAATATTGGGATGAAACATTGTTATCAGATGCTCATATTTGGGTGGGTAAACACTCCACTCTTCAAATGCTAACTTGTGGAAAAATTCCTCCTGGTTAGATGCGAGGTGTACCCACTCCACTCAACCTTGTCCAATGAGGAGCAGCAGGCTGTTTTCAGCCGGCCTCCAGAGGGCGTCACAAAGATTATCATCTCCACCAATATCGCAGAGACATCAGTGACCATCGACGACGTGGTTTATGTCATCGACTCTGGCAAAATGAAGGAGAAAAGGTAGCTTTATATTTGACTAAAAGGAACAGGTGTTAAGTTGTATAAGCTGTAAATTTGTGCATTTTCAAGAACGATGGTCATGAATTTTACCACATTTTTGTTGCCACACATAAACATGCAGTAGTTTTACAATCTGCTCATATTCTCATTCCTTCTTGATTATTATATTTTCAGGTACGATGCCACTAAAAGCATGGAGAGCCTGGAGGACTCGTGGGTTTCTCGTGCCAACGCTCTGCAGAGGAAGGGTCGAGCGGGTCGCGTGGCCTCCGGCGTCTGCTTCCACCTCTTCACCAGCCATTGCTTCCAACACCAGCTGGCTGAGCAACAGCTGCCTGAGATCCAGAGAGTGCCTCTAGAGCAGCTCTGCCTCCGGTACATCCATCTGTTTGCTCTCTGCACGATGCCAACCTGCTTTGTTATCTTTGTTAATGCAAATAATAGAGGTTTATGTATGACATGGGTGTTGGGATTTAGGCTTGGAAATGGAGGTGAAACTGGCTTACCACCTGAAAAAAATGCTTAATACTTATTGGGTTTTAGCTTTTTCCAATAGAGGATCTCCCTGTAACACCATGTCAGATTTTTGGACAGACAAAACCATTATTTCCCCATGCTAGTGTTTAATCCGTCCCCTGTCTGTAACAGAATCAAAATCCTGGACGTGTTTGCCGAGCGGACACTGGAGTCTGTCTTCTCTCGGCTCATCGAGCCCCCGGCAATGGGAAGCTTGGACGCAGCCAAGCAGCGCCTGCGGGACCTTGGAGCTCTAACTGCAGATGAGAAACTGACCCCGCTGGGCTACCACCTGGCCTGCTTGCCCGTCGATGTGCGCATTGGGAAACTCATGCTGTTCGGCGCCATCTTTCGCTGCCTCGACCCAGCGCTCACCATCGCGGCCAGTCTGGCCTTCAAATCACCATTTGTAAGAAACCACGTGCCACTGTTGAGAGACCATATGTGACTCTTTTAAGCATCACAGTGCTGATTTTGTATCCTTAATCAGCTTGTGCTTTCTTTAACAGAAAAGAAACCTCATAATCTTCTCCCTTAGAAACACTTTCTATGTTCGGTCCTCCCTCTGATTTTTAGGTGTCTCCTTGGGATCACCGGGAAGAAGCCAATGAGAGGAAGCTGGCCTTTGCCTTGGCCAGTAGTGACCATTTAGCTTTGTTACAGGCATACAAGGTACTAATATCTTTTTGAAAAAGCTGTATTTTTTTGTGTGCAAATGTTGAGGAACTTTTTCAAATGACTCTGATGTGATGCATTTTCCCCTCTCCTGAAGGGATGGTGCTGTGCTGCAAAGAATGGCAACCAGGCCGGCTTCCTTTACTGCAGAGAGAACTTTCTGTCTTGGCGAGGCTTACAGGTGAGGCAATCCTGTCTGAAGCGCTCTAATCTCCTCCACAAATGTGCAACCAAAAGGAACCTGGGACATCTGGGCAAAATTTAATGAAAACTCAATAAAGGCCTTTTTGAAATAGCACATTCATGAGAATGAGATGGACAAAAGGTCACAGTGATTTTAGTAAGTTTTGCCAAATTTGAAGAAATTCCCTCAGTGTTCGTATATCGCGTTCATGAGAATGGGATGAAGACAGAGGCACCTTCGATCGAGGACTGGGTGGATACTAATACATACTGTATAGGAGATACTTTTTCTTACAGATTGGAACTATATAAATTCAGTGAATTTGGGAAAACTGCATTCAGTATGTATTGCCACACAGATCAAACTTAATATGAATAGAGTGCAAACTGAAAATTCCCTTGGTTTGTCGCTACTGATTTTTGAAATGTTCTATAACTTGTTTCACCAAAATAATCTCTTAAGTCTCTGTTTTTACAGAGGAAGGTTTTTTTTTAATGTTTTTATAATCTTATGTCCTTTTTATATATAAATAATTTTTATTTATTTTTAGTTTATTTCTTTATCTAATTTCCCTTTTATTTTATTTGAAATGACTGAATAAAAATGCATGGACAGATATGGCTATTTAAGTGTATATAAATATGTGTAAGTAAGTACATATATGAGGGCATACAGAGAATTGTGGATATACTTGTCCTTTCAGTTTTTTTTTTAGTTTTTTTTTTTATGTTAGGCTGATTTGTAATGACTTTTATTATTTTTTTAAAAATAAAAAAAAATGTAAATGAAACCACAAAGAATTTAACAGACATTGTGCCTGTATTTAAAAAAGAGAGAGAATTAAAAGAGAGAGCGAGACAGACAATGGGACGCATGGATGTACAATCAAAAACACAATGCTCCAGCCATTGCTATCTCTGGCACCAAGGCATACAAAAGGCCAAAAAAAGTTCAGAGTCATACATTTCTTAAAAAATGTGCTCTGTGCAGGAGATGGCCAGTCTGAAGAGACAGTTTGCTGAGCTGCTGTCTGACATTGGCTTCATCAAGGAGGGACTGAGAGCAAGGGTTATAGAGCGCATGTGCTCTAAAGGTACAGATGGTGTTCTGGAGGCGACCGGCCCCGAGGTAACACACACACACACACACACACACAGTACATTTACAAGTACATTTACAAAAGTATCTGATAATAATATAAATAAATAATAATAATAAATGTAGGAGCCGCTCCCCCCCAGGCTAACTTGAACTCGGATAACATCCGGCTGATGTCCGCCATGCTTTGTGCTGCTCTTTATCCCAATGTGGTCCAGGTATATACGAATTCTCTCTGTCTTGTGTCCATAACTGTCTCGTGCCTGTTCTCTGTACTTGGCTTCACACTCCTGAGTCTGATGCTTTGTTCCA
The DNA here is from genome assembly GCF_008729295.1 of Plectropomus leopardus. Taxonomy (NCBI): domain Eukaryota; kingdom Metazoa; phylum Chordata; class Actinopteri; order Perciformes; family Serranidae; genus Plectropomus; species Plectropomus leopardus. The sequence goes on from NC_056484.1 coordinate 16,992,679, forward strand.
GGTCCGAGCTCCTCAGGGGAATTACAAGATGACCAGCAAAGGAGCGATGAAGATGCCGCCCAAAGCCAACGAGCTCCGCTTCATGACTAAGAACGATGGCTGCGTCCACGTGCACCCGTCGTCTGTCAACTACACAGTGAGATAAAAGAGAAAAGAGACGTGGCGTTGTTTTCGACAGCTAGTTAGAGTGATGAACCCTCTGAGATTTCTTTTGTGATTCAGGTTCGCCACTACAGCAGCCCCTACCTGGTTTACCACGAGAAGGTGAAGACAAGCCGCGTCTTCATCAGGGACTGCAGCATGGTGTCTGTCTACCCACTGGTGCTGTTCGGAGGCGGGCAGGTCAACGTGGAGCTGCACAAGGGAGAGTTTGTCATCTCCCTCGACGATGGGTGGATCCGGTTTGCTGCAGCTTCTCATCAGGTCAGAGATAACAGAGATTTAGTTTAGAATCACATAAAAAAAGCTGTCAGGAACATATTTGCACATATACCTGAAAGTGTCTTTGCAGTTTGTTTTTTTTGTTTGAAATTTTAGTTACAGATATATTTTGATAAGTAAGCATGGCTCAAACTTTCTGCATTCTGGTCGCATATATTGCCACATAAATATAGTAATAAACATCATAATATTAATAATATTAATATTAATTAAAATTGCATCATACATTCTTTAGGTACTGCTTTAGACTTTTTCGGCACATTTCAAAAAGAATTGCAATTGGACTTTAACACCAGTGACCTGCGACTTCACTTGGACTTGAGCCTTTTGACTTGAAAACACTTGATACTTTCCCCCATGGCTTAAATATTTAGAAAGTATATAGTTTAATAAGTGTGCCACAAATTAATTCATTTTTCTTCATTTCCTGAATCAGTTAACGCTAACACGATGAATTCCCAGCAAGTTAATACTTTATTCCCCACATGATCCAGAACCATGACGATGTAAACATGTGACGTAGTGCCAGCTGGAAAAAAGGCTTAGCTACCGTTAACAGCTAAGAACCTTTTTAACAAAACCTGTTTTTACAAATGTATGCAGATTTTAAAAAGCAGGCATGATTTTTCTGTATTTAAATGTCCTGTTTGTAGAACAGTGATGCCAATCTTGCAGTCTGCGATAGAGTGCCAGGTGCCCCCCCCCTTTATTTTTTTACATTCAATGTAAATAAGATGCCAGAGTGCATTGAAAAGTGTCAAAATAGAGGCTGTTTATAAAAAAAAAAAGTGCCAGTAGAGGATGTCCTGCACCCCCCAACAGAGGTCAAGGCTAAACCCAAAATCTCCTCAAATCCTAGAAACACCCCTGCGTACACCTGTTTCATAGTAATGAGTGGAAAGATGAAGCAGAAACAAATCCCATTAGCATGACATAAATCTATGTCATCCATCCAGAAAAAAATCACAAACAATAAACGAAGATTATAAGAACTAAAAATGCAAAAAAAATGCTTTATTAGGCAAACAAAAGTACACAAATGAACTTAGCTTTGTGTTTGTGTGTGTGTGTGTGTGTGTGTATACGTATACGTGTACCCCAGGTGGCTGAGCTGGTGAAGGAGCTGCGCTGGGAGCTGGACCAGCTGCTGGAGGACAAAATCAGGAGCCCGAGCATGGATCTGTGCAGCTGCCCCCGCGGCTCCCGTATCATTCACATGATAGTTCACCTCATCTCTACACAGTAGCTCTGCTACTCAACGCCCACTGCACCCTCAAGTGCTTAAATGCATGACGCTCTGCAGTAAAAATGTCTGCATCACTGCCACAAAGTGAAATTGATAAATTTATTCGGAAAGTCTGGGTTAACGACCCGGAAACTGGGTAAGATTTGTATTGTATCTCTCAGAGACTCATCTACAGGGCAGATATAGAGAAAATTAAGTGAGGTTGAAGTACTGCTGCCACCTGACACTTTATCAGTTTACATGAAAACAAAGCTATTATTGTATTGCTGCACTTGAGGCTTTTTAAAGCAAATTTTGCCTTCCAAGACAAAAAAAGACTATGCAGGTGATCCACAAACCTCCATCATTGTTATTGCTGGATTAATGTGCTTCTCGCTAATTTCACAATTCTTATTTTGACACTTTTGAAATGCGACAACAGAAAAGGTCTTGTTTTTTTAATGCTGTACTTTTACTGCATGTGCAGTAAATTGGTGCACAGTTGATTGATTAACTTGATGTCAGATACACTTTGAATAAGGCGCATTTTTTATTTTGGGTTGTGTGTGTCTTGCTCACAACTGAGAAGTTTCTTGGGTCCATATTGGATTTCTTATTCTCACAGTGACTAAGTTCTTGTTATGGTTGTGGCTATTTATTTGTGTTGCATGACTGAGAGATCCAAGAGCTTCTGCATGGTATTCGGCTGTTTTACACTCACTGAATGTACTTCAATGTTAAGTGATGTCAAAACCACACTTTCACAATGTGAATGCAAGGGCTTTTGAAATCAGGAGAATTTGGTGAAAATTGCCAAAGAATTTAAAAGCTTATTGTCTTAACAAGCGATGAATTCCACTGCACTAAAAATAAAATTGGTAAAGATAGCCAGCTGTTGGCTTTTATTTAAATGATAGCAGATTAAAGTCTCAGCATTAACCTCTGTGCATTTTGCACTTAGCTTCTGTGTTAAATTTGAGACCTAACTGTATCTTGGATGCAACAAAAGAATTTACAGGCTCACAGAGACCAACCCCTTCATTCATGAGCGAGTCTGAACTGTCTCTACGACAACAGGACGTAAACAAACGGGGTATCACTGTCCCCGCTGAAGCCATTCAGTTGCCATCTACAACAGTGCCAAGTTCAGAACTGGTAAGATATACGTATATATTTTTAGTTTGTGACAATTTTTAGTGTTGAAGCTGTTTTAAGAAAGCACTTTGTGTACTATCTAGATGTTATATCATCTTGTTTATCAGGAAAAAGAAGATCAGTTGTTGTAACATTCTTCTGTGTACGCATCTCATTTTACAGATGGATACATAATCTCATCATATTGGAAGTGACCTTGACATCTCTCAACATGGTAATGTATACGTAATATTAAAGAGACAGTAGGTACTTTTTGTCACATCTGCTGAAACTCACTAAATCCTGACAGTAGTACATGAGATGGTTATCTGTGAAAAAGAAAAGTTTATTTTCCTCCTCCTAGTGCTCCTAATAGTATTTGCAAGAGTCCACAGAGGTTTCAGCAAATATGACAGTTATTTTTGTAAAAGTGAAGACTGTAGATTTAATAGACTATCGTGGCTATCGAATCTATCTATCTATTCATTATAGTCAAAGTAGACAACCTCCTATGGACTAAACTGCTTGTTTTTCTTCAAAGCCCACCAAATCCAGGAAATCGAGGTCCCAGAGTTCAAGGCCTGCCAAGAAGACTAGGAGTCCAAAAACACCCAAAAAGAGGTCCTCTAGTGCCAAAACCACTAAAACAGAGGTGGACATCCTCAGCCCAGCAGCCATGGAGAACGTCTACTACATTTCCCACAATGCAGTGGACTGTCTGGTGTTCAGAGGCTTTGGGTGGCCAAATTCAAATAAAAAGAAGAAAAAGAAGAAGGGAACAAAACGGAAAAAGAAAAAGTAAATTATAAGTATATTTTTGCCAAACCTAACTTTAGTTTTATGGTTAAAATGTGTTTGGTTTTTTGGGGGTTTTTTTTGCCAATGGCACCATCTGGTGGACTTATTTGTAGTGATACAGCCTAAGTAGAACTAGTCTTGACTAATGGGAGTGTGATGCAGCAAATACATATTTGCTTTTCTGTCTCAAATTCACACAGGAGTGCAAAATTGTGACAGTAAAACTTAATAAGGCAATGCATTTCAAATTCATAAACAGCAACTTTATTGTAAACAATGATTCAGCATTTTTTTTTTTTTGCACTAATGTCAAAAATTTGGCAGTTACTGATACATTGGAAGCCTCTGAACAAAAGTCTTTTATGGAATACAACAGAATAGCAATTGAGTGCTCTATTAATGTTTAAAGAACATAATATGCAACTACTGTGGAGATTATTAATATAATGTGTAAGTTAAAACACCACAGTGCATCCTAGAAAAGGCCAACAGTGCCATGATACTAGACTTAAAGTGATCCCACTAGTCAGTTATAATATTCTTTAAATCCAGTCTTTGCACAATTTATCTTATAAAAATAGGCTTCATTGTCATTGTCAACATGCCTATAAAACTAAGGGAAGAAACAAATACTGTTACAGGCACTGTTAATATTCTCATATATATTTTACATTATCTGTCCTTTTCCCAAGTGTACAGTCATTGTACCACAACCCTGTAAAATAAATAGTTTCTCTCCAGAGTACATCTGCTGCATGGTCCCGCTTCGCTCACTCTGGGGGCTTCTTCTTGGCCTCGACATCTTTCTTAAAGTCGTCGATTTTCTTGGCTATGTTTGGGACCTAGAAAGTAAACGGTAGTACAGTCAAACAATCAGTTGCACATTTACAGCTGCTCATCATCACTTTTCTTGTGCTGTGTTCAGACTAAGTACTTCTAACTCCTTCTAACACTGACTAAATTTGGTTGCTTTCTTTTGGAAACATGAGAAACCCCCTCCCCAAAAAACAAGCAACTTGGTAAGTTTGATATACTTAGAAAAGATTTTTTTTAAGGAAAAATGTCCAAAAAACAATAACTATAATTCTCAACATTAAACATTTGAAAATAATTTACAGAATTATTTTTTTTTATAATTATTGTTTTATCTTTAGCTGTTCTTTTATCCATTCAATAACTACATGAAGTTTATGGGTGTATGTGTATCTGTTATTGAGAGGTGTTGGTTCAACTTTGAGATGCTTATGACTAAAAATCCAAACCTCTTCAGCAGTTTCAACAGGAAAACTCAGCATCATGATGGCACAATTTATTCCAGGACTGTTGTCCTCAACAATTCTAACCACGTATATCAAAGAAAAAGGCGACGTGTGTGCGTCATTACGTCATCGCCCCTGCAACACCTGTTCGGTTACCCCACCCGCAATCGCCAGTTTGCCCGGAGGGGCTTTGGGCGGAGGACATGGCAAAGATGGGTCAGTATGAAAATGAAAAATACATAACTCTCCGTAACTTGTTAAATTCAAATTCTAAACGTCTAAAATAACCAACTTACATCATAGTTTTGAGCCAGGTACATCCCGACAACATTTCCCAAGGTAAATCCGGCCTGGAAAACAAATAAACAGTTGTCATTTAAGGCCAAAATGTATGACTTACTGTTGATGTAACATCTCTTTAGCTTCATGGTAACGTTAATTCAAGTGACTTTTATGAGTTTACATGCTCAACTGCTAATAGTATGGTATGTGACGCCTACTTTTCAGCTTTGTTGACAAACGTGAAAGCAGACATTTTCAAAAGTTTTGACAATTTATGCTAACACATTAGCTAGGCTAGTTTCGCATGTATTAGCATCCTGGTAAAACGTCGATGTCATGCAAAATAACGTCGGTTAAACTCACCAGGAACTGTAGCATGGTAGAATAACGAAGGATCGGTAACAGCAGAGTAAATTCCTGACTTAAAGTCACGCAGTAAAATAAAGGTTAGAGGGAGGAAATCAACCACTTGGCTAACGAAGCTAGTCCGTCATCAGTAATCAATAAGTATACGCAAGCGCGAGAAAATAGACTCTCGCGTTGTTTTCAGCGCACGAGCACTGTAGTCTTTTCCTTCGCTTGAGCCGTAGCTGTTCCCCATCGGAGAACTACAACTCCCAGCACAACACAAAATCTAATGTCCCTCCAGTGGGTGTTGTTGCAATGGTGGTGTCGGTGGGACATTGAATGACTTTGGCTCCATCACGAAATTAGCTAGGTTTATTAATTTAATTCGTAAACCGCGAGCATGGAGGCTCTTATTCCCGTAATAAACAAACTCCAGGATGTCTTCAACACAGTGGGAGCGGATATCATTCAGCTGCCGCAGATAGCAGTAGTGGGGACTCAGGTAAAATGCCCTGTGTGCATTTTTTGATATAGCGGCTGTCATGCTAGCTAGGTAACAGTGCTTTACCGCAAAACACGTCCAGTTAAAGATAACATTACAAGATGAAATGTCGCAATATGTAGAGCAACAGTAAATATTCACATACTAAAATGAACTGAGGCTAGACGCCATTGTAGATACACGCAGCTCTGCTGAAAAACCTGCTGCACATTGAGCTGGAGTGCTGCATATTTCAATTGCAAGGTCTGCATTGGCTGTGGCAGCGAAATCTATTTTCATCACCTTCAATCAGTGCTATTTTAGGAGCCTCATCCACACACTAACATCTGTTAGCCAAAACGAGGTCATTGCTTGAGGAAAAGACAGGTGCAATTAGCTGTGTTGGCTGTAGCCTTGTTGCAGCATGATGTGATATCAGGGCAATGATGGACCTTGTGTGTCAGATCAGAAAGTCATCCCTCATCTAACTTGTGTCTCCGTCTGTGATTTGTGACTCCAGAGCAGTGGCAAGAGCTCAGTGCTGGAGGCCCTGGTAGGCCGGGACCTGCTGCCTCGTGGGACTGGTATTGTAACCAGGCGACCTCTCATCCTCCAGCTGGTCCATGTAGATCCTGGAGATGCAAGGAAAAATGATGACGGTGGTAAGCACCAAAAATCCCTCTAATTCAGGAGTGTTTCTGACCAATGACCTTATTAATTAGCCCACTGCATGATTACAGATTTACTTTAATCATTTGCATATTGTGTATTGTGTTCTTGCAAATAAACCAATATAATTTTCCTTTTTTTTTTAGCACATGCTTACATTGTTTTTGTTCAGTGTGACAAAAGTCATAGTTTGCTGAGGCTTAGTTAACCAGCACCAGTTTTAAAAGTTCTGTCTCTGTCACTGTGTTTCTAATCGCTTGCAGATGCCAGGGAGTGAAAAGGCAATTGTGCCTTTACAAAGCTGCATTGTTCAGGTGTCTCCACTTTCAATAACCTGGATTAGTGGTTTAGTTTTGCTCCCTCCTCCTCAAAGCCACACCAGTAATTCCAGCTGCCTTATTCACCCAACCAGTAACTGTTGCAGGCGTCGATGCTCGTGTTACCTGTGTTTGCTTAGTCTTAGTAGTTGAGGTTGTAATAGTTAATACTGGTGGTTTCCTCCTGTTTGAGAATGCGATGTTATACCTGTTACCCATACTGTTTTACTGTGTTTCTCAGGCAGAGAAGGCGAGGAGTGGGGCAAGTTTCTGCACACAAAAAATCAGGTATGCATTTTATGACACAAAATGTTAAATTAATTCGAGATGCAAATTTACTTAATTAATCCAGAAGGAAATTTGTCTTCGACATAAAACCAGACATAAAATACACACACAGGGCAAAAACAGACATCAAGTGCATTGAGCAGACAAGTGCAGACATCAAGTGCATTTAAATTCACTGCCCCTTATTTTACACCATCCTTATGCCCTGAGTCTAGAGGATTCACTGATAGTGGGATGAAAGAGTTTTTTATACCTATTCAGATATCTCCTCCTGTATTCAAAAAGGACCCTATAATGTCTCCGTTATGGGAGCAGTTTGTATTCTGAACGCAGGATGTGAGCTGGGTCTGCAATGATTTTCCTAACCTTTTTAACTATAGTCTTTTCTTTTTCATGGCTGTGTGGACCAGTTCCTTTATTTTTGATTTTAAAATATCTGTTAAATTATCAAACTGAGCTGAAATACCACAATGTAATATACTCTGTTCAGGGTTGGAAATTAGCACCGGCCACCAGCCAGATGCTGGTACAATATGCAAGGCTGCTAAATTTGCTTCACTCACCAGACACAAAAACAATGGTAATCTATTAAGTGGTAGATTACTGGTAGAGTCCACCAGCCACAGTGGCAGATGACGAAAAAAGTTAATTTCCAACCCTGCTTTATCACAGCATGAAAACAAAACATCATTACTTTCTGTCCAACCCCAAACACCCTGAGTCTGCGCAAAAAAAATAAAATTGCTGTTGGATCCAAGTGCAGACGTCACATGGACGTTCCAGGCCAGATTACAGTCAACATGTACACTCAAGAATTTGTAAGAATGAACCTGGATAACGCAATCATGACGGATCAATACCGAAACGATTCCCTAGATGTCCTGGTTCAAAAGTAACATATTCTGTTTTCTTCGTGTTTAAAATGAGGATGATTAATACACTTGACCCTTGCTTTTTTATGTTTAATTTTTTTCTTTTTGCAGATCTTCACAGATTTTGAAGAAATCAGGCAAGAAATTGAAAATGAAACAGAGCGCGTTTCTGGAAATAATAAGGTGAGACACAGATAGAAAATTAAGAATTTTATATCTTTTCTGTTAAATAAGGAACTCGAAATATCTGGGACTCATCCACTTTTCTTGGTGTTTGTTGTATGATTTTATTATCTTTTTAACCCTAAGGCACTGTTTGTCTAATTCTTTTTTTTTTTTAAATCTAAAAATATATTGGCATCATGACAAAAACCTGCCACTGAAAGGGGTTTATAGCCTAATTTTGAAAAGTGCATTTTGTGTGCAGAGCGGTATGAGTGTGAGTATTTGACACAGCAGAAGAAAATAATTATGAATAAAAATAAATATTGATGTAATCATTGACCTAGCCTGTGACAAAAACCTGGCATTTAAAGTTTTAAAATTCTGAAAAAAAGTTAATATTTGATATTTATAAATAGGACAGATGTTGGTTAAAAAATGAACTAACTGAAAGCAGAAAATAATATTGATATATTATGTTTTTTATAGCTTGATTTTGAAAAGTGCATTTTGTGCGCAGGGTGATATGAGTGTGTATAATATTAAAGCGGGTTAAACGCTACATATATAAATAAACAGCAAAACTTTTAGGAGAAACTCATTACTAACTCCTGTCGCAGCAAGTGACGAGAAGTTTAAACATGAGAAATGTGTTCCTTCTTTCTTTTGCCAGTTAGAAAAATAGGTGCACATTCAGGGCTAGCTGCAGGCGAACCAAGGATTAGTGACTAACACATAGTATGTACAGAGAATTAAAATAATCCAGACGCATTGAGATGAAAGCCTACATAACTGTCTTTTTTTTTCTTTCCCAAATCTGAATGTGAGTTAAGACTTGATTGTGGATATAGCCCCGAGCTGGCGAAGCTTATACAGTATGTTTATCAAAGTTGAGACCAGAGTGGAAAATCGCACCAACATTTTTTGGCTTGTAGCTTTGGGCTGCTGGGGCCCACAGGGTTTGGAGATGCTTCTAGAAAGCTGAAAGGAGGGCAAGCAGTGGGAAGACTTTTCTGTCTCATTTAGTTGTGTAAAACTTTAGATTATTTACTTTTCTGTGGTTCTCTGGTTAGCACAACAGAGACCTCATTGAAAGTGTCAGCGTCAGAAGCATCCGTGTTTTCACAGACACGGATGTAAACTGTAAGTGCAACTTGACTGACGCACAGAGGCATACATTTGGTCGTATATCTAGTTTTCTTTACGTTGTGCATACATTTTTTTGTTTTCATTCAGATGTTTAGAAGATTCTAGGAACAGCCATCAGTCTTACACAATCTGGGTTTTCAAACGCTGCTGGATATGTATTTTTTAAGGGATGCTGAGCTCTGTGGCTCAAATTCATGAGAAGCACACACAGGCTATTGCGGTGCAGACGCCGAACAAAAAACAGCACCATTAGAGTTGAAATAATACTTCATATGTTATCATCAGAATTGACAGCCAGAGTAAAAAGATCACGCTCTGCCCCAAAAAGGCATTTTTTAGACGTATTTTTAACATGTTCTGTGAAACAGAGCTGAGCTGTTTAATACGTCACATCTGTTGTCCCCCTGCAGGGAATCAGCGATGATCCCATTCATCTGAAGATTTTTTCTCCTCACGTTGTCAACCTCACGCTGGTGGATCTGCCTGGAATCACGAAGGTAATTTATGCTATACTTTCCTACTGCTAAAGACAAGGCTGTGATCATTCGTACCTCTGGGGAAATTTCTTATACAACACTTCCCAGTTTTAAAAGATACAAATGTTGAGTAAAAAAAGAAGATATGTGTGGTCACTGCTGGTTTTAATTCCCCCGTGTGGACGATGCTTTTGGTGTATTTGATATTCAGAGACTGCAGGGATTTCGATCCTCGTTCTTGATGCTGCTAAACCACGTGCTGTCAAAGCCCAAGAGTACGCAGGCTTTGATATGGGCCTCATTAGTTCCTCGCCTCTGGTTGAACATGTGTTAATTTGAGAAATCCCCTCGTTGCAGTTTCAAATGAATCCAACTCAGATGTCCTTTGTCTTTTTCTTGTAATTGGTGTTGTCCCCTCCAGGTGCCCGTGGGTGATCAGCCTAAGGACATCGAGGTTCAGATAAAAGATCTAATCCTGAAGCACATCTCTAACCCCAACTGCATCATCCTGGCTGTCACTGCGGCTAACACAGACATGGCCACATCGGAGGCCCTCAAGGTGGCCCGGGAGGTCGACCCCGACGGTAAGAAAAGCTAAAATGACTTGATATGGATGAGTCAGTGCTGAAAGAAGTGTTAGGAGCACAGTTTTCACAGTTAAACAGAGGTTTTATATCCAGACTGTATGAGGGCTTCATGACAAAAAAAAAATCTCTTTCTACAGAGTATGTAGAAAAGGAATAGGGGAAACAAACTTTGAGATTTTGAAAGGAAATGCACCAACTTGCATCGAGAGAATTTAGAAGTAGGTGTTTAATTCAGTTTTTTAAAAAATCAACTCAAAGCAGAAAACAAACTTTACCAGGAGAGGATTCAAAGTGCAGGAGACGGTGTGAGAGCCAGTCACTGCTATACATTTTTTGGGAAATCCAGTTAACCTGTTTACTGCTGGATGGTTCTAAACTGGGGATTTTTGAGCATTATACATCTTTCCCAGTCTTCCCTGTCCCAGTTGTGTTAAAATGTCTTGCAGGCATCAAATTTAGAAAGTTTGTCAGTATGAACACCAAATATCTTGGACTGTATAGATGAGACTGTACTGGTCCCTCACCGGGGAAATTCACTTGTTACAGCGACTTACAGATAGAACAAGGGTAGAATCAAAATAAGCATGGCAACAAAAAAAAATGCAATACACAAAGAATGAGCAAGAGTTCACAGCAAGAGTTAAGACTGCATACACTTCTTTTCTTGTATTTTCTTGAGAAAAAAAAAATTGAATGCCATTTCTATTCTGTATATTCCATTTCTGACCCTGAAAACTAAAATAACTTGTTTTTTATTTTTGGATTTTGAAATAAAAAATCAAAGTAGTGTATGTTTATTTTTTCCATTTCTGTTCCTGAAAGGAAAATTCAAAGACCAAAAAGTACACTGACCTACAACGAATATATATACAACAGTTAGTTCCCACCGAGTAATTATATTTATTATATTTGCCACGGACTTTTCACTCTGCATGTATCCCTCCAACTGCTCTCAAACGCCATTAATTTCCATTGTGGGTCTGCCTGACAAACTTTTCACCGCAAAAAGGGAAAATATTTCCTTAAATAACATTTTAGTTTAATAATGAATGGTCGTCAGAAAAACTACAGACCTCCAAGTATGTTCATTTCACGTGAGAAGACATCACAACGTGCTGACTGATAAATCTGTTAACTCACTGGCATCATATGTCTGCCACCAAAGTGACCGTCAACAGTATTTTAATTCACCAGGCGCAAAATAAATGAAAAAATACAGCTAAATGTACATGATGCAAAGTCGCTTGTCTGTGGTAACATTAGATCTTAAAGAAGCTAGTCCAGTATCGGTCCAGGAGCCTCATAAATGATTAAAACTAACAAAGTAGAATCTCTTGTTGCTTATTATTGTTAATGAATAAATAGCTCTTGTAGAACTTACTTTTCATCTCTTTTTAGAATTTATGATTATTGAAATTATATAGTGTATGTATTTTTTTTTTATTACTTTTTCTTAAAGGAAAATGAGATAAGATAGGAAGGGTTTCAACACATGGTGCACATTTGTTGCAGACTTTAATGCACTCTGTAACTGCAAGGCTATTTCTTAATGGTCGGTGAAATGTTCTCAACTATCATCTAAAAACAAGACTTGTCAAAAAACAAACAAACAAACAATACCCCTGAAAGGAAGACATTCGCCAAAACCATTATTAGATAATCCTTTATTAGTCCCACAATGGGGACATTCACATTGTTACCATCAGCAAGGCGTGTATAAGATAAACAAGCAAAACAACAATATAAATAGTAAAAAAAAAAAAAGGTGCAAACTTAACAGCTGACACATTTTTGCATCAGTTGCACATGGAAGATAATTGCACATGTGAAAATTTCACTTTTGGCAAAAGTCCAGTTGGTGTGCGTGGTCTACTGGGAGCAGTGCTGGTTGTACAGTCTGAGTACAAATATCACAACCTCATTTCTTTTAATATAAATCAACCTTGTACTGGACACCGTTTCACTGTTATTGTTACAGAAACAATTAATGATGACTGATATTACTAATAACAGTTTTGTGAATGAATGTGACTCATCAGGCAGGAGGACGCTGGCTGTGGTGACCAAACTGGACCTGATGGACGCCGGCACTGACGCTATGGACGTACTGATGGGCAGAGTCATTCCTGTCAAACTGGGCCTCATAGGAGTAGTCAACAGGTCTGGAAAACTGTATTTACTATACTGAGAATACTATTAAAAAATCCATCACTCATAATAGAGATAAATGTACTTTAATGAATATTTAATGCCTGCATATCAATATATGTAGTTTATGATTGAAGTGATAAAGGAATACAATGTGAAATGCTTTTAAATGATTAAATATGAAAAATAAGGTCTGCTGTAAATCCATTACATCAGTAACTATCTTGTGTTTATTAACAGTTTCATAATATATATTACATTAGGCAGCATAAGATATATGTCATTAGATTTGAGTTTGTCTTCCGTAAAATCGTATTTATTTTTAATACCCTTTGTTGCCCAGGACTAATTGTTGGTGTATTATTATACTTAAACATTTAGGAGCCAGCTGGATATCAACAATAAGAAGTTCGTGGCTGATGCCATTCGAGACGAACACGCATTCCTGCAGAAGAAATATCCGTCTCTCGCCAACAGAAACGGAACCAAATACCTGGCCAGAACCTTGAACAGGTACTAAGTGTTTTTATTGATATTACCTTAAAACATTTGTACAAGGCTAAAGAATAAGATGCAACACAGATGGTTTGGACGAAATTTTACCAGGACACATTAAAGGAACAGTAAGGATTTTTTTTTGAAGTTGGGTTGTATGGGGACCTACCTGCCGTCCTTACCGCCACGTTCTCTTCAAAGCCACCAGACTCCTTTGACAAAAACATTAATTTTATTTTGCAGAACATGAGAGCTGCTGGCCCAAACTAAAAGATTATTTAAAACCTAACAGATATTTTACTTTTTTTGGTTTGTTTGTTTTTTTTGTGTGTTTGTAAGGCACTTTGTGCCACATTGACTGTGTAAAGTGCTATACAAATTAAGTTTGATTGAATGTGAGAGACACATAATGACGTGATGATAAATTTAACAGATGTGTTAGTAAAACAGCAAACCACCCTCAGAAAAATTCTATTTACAAACCACCAGAGTCCCAACTCTCAAATGTGTGAACCATGCAAATCTCTGGCGTTTGATTGTGACTTCAGAGTGACAGGCAGAAGTTTCTGCACTAGTTTTTCCAGAAAAATTTACAACGAAAAAATAATTCTGGAATAAGTCATGGATACAGTGTAGACGCGCACTGTACATGTCACAGTGTGAGTAAACTAAATCCCATTTGATATTGAATTGAAACACTGGTAATCCTCTCGGGTCCCTCTCAAAACAGGATATTGAATTGTAAACAATGAACATGTTGAATATATGTGATTTAAAGTCGGTGTTACCAGGATGGTTTTCTGAGTGGTTCAGGGGATGTAAAAAAAAAACACCCTTGACGTACCTCACACCACAGGAAAATTCTGTCAAAATGATCTTAAGAAGCATCAAAAAAATACTGGGCTTTGCTGATGACTGTGGGGAGGACTCTGGCCCTACTTGAGTCTCGTGTAGTGTGTACCTGGCATTATTTTGTTTGTGATAGTGCGTGACTTTGGTGAGTCCAAACTAAGTCTTTAAAATACCAAAGTCACACAATAACACAGACAAAACGATGAAGGCAGCAGTAGACCAACAGTTCATGTGCTCTGCAACTTAAAATTCCTGTTTTTGTTCACGGAGTCTTTGCTGTGAAGAAAGCGATGTGACGGCTTCAGTTTTCCGTTGCAGATTGCTGACTGATGGCAAGAGTAGGCTGTGAAAATATTCAAATATAGCATATACTTAAACTGATAATGATTTTTGTTAAGGTGGCAAATATACGTATTGCTGCGGCCCCATCCACAGCAGCACATTGCTTAGCTTCCATGTCTCCAAACTGGGGGCGTTCCAACTGTAGCTAATACACTGACTTTGAATAAGTACCTAATACAACGCCACTTCAAAAAATGACGGAGTATCCCCTAAAGTTATATCAGCGTCAGTATTTTGAAAGTCAGAGGCTCTGTAATGAATACCAGCCATCAGAGAAATTGACTTTCATTTCGACAATAGATGTAGAGCTTGACAAACCACAGCTCAGAATATAATTTGACATATCTGCACAAAAGCTGAACCCTGTTAATGTCAGGTTACTGATGCATCACATCCGAGACTGCCTCCCTGAGCTGAAGACACGGATCAACGTCCTGGCAGCCCAGTACCAGTCCCTGCTCAGCAGCTACGGCGAACCCGTGGAAGACCAAAGTGCCACCTTGCTCCAGCTCATCACAAAGTTCGCCACAGAGTACTGCAACACCATAGAGGGCACGGCCAAATACATCGAGACGGCAGAACTGTGAGTACAGGTGCCTCTCCTTTATTCAGCCACAGGGTGATGCTGTTGATCCAGCGCAGTAAAAAAAAAAATGTGCAAAACAACTGCATTGGTTTCATCATTTAATATGATACAACTTGTGAGTTGAGGCACGCACCGCCTCTGTGAAGGAAGAGCTGACAGGAGAGGAGGCCACGGGGTTCACATCACAGCTAATATCCCCACGCTGCTGTTTTTCAGGTGCGGTGGAGCCAGAATTTGTTACATATTCCACGAGACTTTTGGCAGAACGTTGGAGTCTGTGGATCCTCTGGGAGGACTCAGCACCATAGACATCCTCACAGCCATAAGGAACGCCACAGTGAGTGCTGCTGCATTATCCCGTTAATGTCACATCATTAGGGCCGCTGAAGTTTCTCCTCGCAAAAGTTGTTCTGGGTAATAATGACCAACCTGCAGCTATCTCGTCCTCCTATGGCAGGGCCCGCGTCCGTCCCTGTTTGTGCCTGAGGTTTCCTTCGAGCTGTTGGTGAAGAAGCAGGTGAAACGCCTGGAGGAGCCTAGTTTGCGCTGCGTGGAGCTGGTCCACGAGGAGATGCAGAGGATCATCCAGCACTGCAGCAACTACAGCACACAGGTAATCTGCTCACTGCTTCACAGGTATTGATCTTTTCCTCACACACAGGCATTCATATTCATAATGCTTTTTTCCTGCAGGAGCTGCAGAGATTCCCGAAGCTCCATGAGGCCATTGTGGAAGTCGTCACCTCCCTCCTGAGGAAGAGGCTGCCCATCACCAATGAGATGGTCACATCACATTAATCTCTTTTTGTGCTGGTGCTTTTGTCAGCTGCGGTCATTATCAGTTAGGTTACGGTGTTAAAGGAGGCTGAATCTGAACCAGGGGTGTACCAGACGAAGCATTTACATAATCAAAGCTTTGCCTTTATCATAATATGAATATAATCATTATAGGATTGCCGAATCATGTTTTTGTTTTTTTTCTTTGTTTGCAATAATAGCTTCCTTTTTTTCCCACACCAGACAAAGGAGCTAAAACACCCAAACAATTCGCCTTCTTGATTCTTCTTGGTGTGCAAAAAAATTATATTGCTATTATTTTTTTTTTACAGATATTGTGAATGTGATATAAGTTGCGATTTTAGTGAAACAAGCATCTGGAACATGATTTGTAGGTTGTAGCGCCTCTGTAGCATCACAATGCTTCTTTTATATTGGTATGTTGTGACACGTTTTACTTTTAAAAAAAAAAAAAACAAAACTGCAGCTCCTGACATTTGGATATTGCACTGTTGCCACATTTAAATAATATGTTGATTATTTGTGCAGCTCTAATAAGAACCTTTCTTATTATAGGATGTCTTAAATCAGTCAAAAAAAAAAAAGTGCTAGTGCTATTTGTTGTGTGCAGGCGCAGTAGAGGCGCTGTGCACAGCACTGAAAAGGAGTGGAAGAGATTGATAGAAAAAACACGTCACTTAGTTTTGGTGGTTGTAAACAGAACATTCGACTTTCTCAGAGAGAAACAGACAGAAAGCTGCAAGCTGCAAACAGTTTCTACACGCCTCCCCTGCTGATTTTGACAGAGAACTTTTCTCAAAATATTTAGTTCTCTGATAGCAACATTTTCTTAAGTGTTGTGATTAATAAAAGGTCAACCAAAATAGGCCATACTTTGTTTCATAACCACATTTTCCTGCTGCTGCAACAGTGTGACGGTGAGACTGGCAGTTGAATCAGGCGCCTAAGATTGAGTGGTACTTCCTTGATAACTGAAGTCGTCCTCTCTTCTTGTCACAGGTGCACAACTTGGTTGCAATAGAGCTGGCCTACATCAACACCAAACATCCGGACTTCGCAGATGCCTGCGGGGTCATGAATAACAACATAGAGGTCTGTAACTGTTCCAAAATATGATAGAATACATACATTCCTGCGGCAGAATAAATGGACAAGCATTGCTTATTTGTAGGCCAGAGATTGTTTGTCAGTATTTTTCTATGTATGAATGTATGGAGGCAAAAATAAGCTGTAGAATTTTGATCTTTTTTTATCAGCAAATGAATACCGCATGGATTGTGAACTACTCATTGTAAATTAAACATAACTGACACTGTAGCTATCTGTTAAAGTTTCTCCCCTTTGCACATAATTACAAGTTTTACAATTTAGAAAAAAAATGTTTTAGGCTTTTTTGCAGTTAACATAAATAGGAAATTAAAGTGTCCAATGTAAAAAAAAAATTAAAAATCTGAAATTCAGTCATTTTCAGATCAAAAAGTTTAAGTCAACAAAATGAAATAAATAATGTAAACATGAACATTATCAAAGGTTATCAAAGATATTTTTTTTCTTTTTTATTTGAAGCCGATGACACTAAAATCATGTGACTGACAGAATGTTACCTGATGGGACAGTTTTGTTTTGATGAGTTGATTTTCTTTTGTAGCCTTATTGTTCAAATTTGAATTTACCCATTTATATTCTGGTGTTTGGGTATTACTTATTCTGTTTGAGCAACCACTTTTATTTATTTATTTATTTATTTGACCTGACTTGAATTTTTAAATCAGAAATGTACCACTTGAATTTAAGCAACCTAAATATCATTTTCTAAAAAGGGAATTTAAACAACATAAATTCAACTAGAAAAATACTTCAGCGCTATAAATGATTCAGTAGTGATTCAAGTGGAAAGAAAATGAAAGTATGGCATTTTTTTGCTTCCCAAAGAATTTCAGAAACTTTACTTTGAGTAGTTTCATTTTTATGTAAGTAATCATTAGTCTGTTAAAAAAATGCTGGTGGGATTTTTATATATCACACGCAGAAAATAATGTGTGTATAATGAGCAGAATGAAATATTTCCTTAAGAAGTAGGATAACTTCTTTCATTATGTGTTTTTTACTTAATAATCTTTCATACTTTCCGAGGATGTGTTGAAGATTTTGTCCTCGTAACAAAACCATCGGTCGTATAAACGTGTTTTCGTGTATTTGTAGGAGCAGAGGAGAAACAGGATGAGAGAGCTGCCCGCTGCAGTGCCCCGGGATAAGGTAAAAAAAAAACAACCTACTTTAAAATATAGCAGCTGATCTGTTGTAATATTTGGTTGCCGTCTGCAGTGTCCTGAGTATAAAGGCGACTTGTGCTGTGTTAATCACTCATAGCACTACAGGATGAGGATCTGTGAACCGAATGCCTCGGATAGTTTCCATCGAGGAATTTTATCCCACATCTCCCCTCAGAAAGTCTCCTCTCCTCCCCTCAAATGACTTTCAGCTGCCAAACTCTTTCCCCCGATCTTTCCACATTTCTTCTTAGTGCTTTCTCTCTCTCTCTCTCTCTCCCCATTCCTGCTCTCATATTCCTGCTAGTCTGTTGGCAAAGGTCCGGCTGGCCCAACTGGGGTTTCTGGCGAGCCCTCTGCGTCTGGAGCAGACATGGACGGTGCCAAGGTGGGCGCGTACGCAGCTCGCTGGCTGTGTGCGGCGCTGGCTGTGGGGCATGGATGGATGGATGGATGGATGGATGGATGGATGGATGGATGGATGGATGGATGGATGAGCATGGGCTGCTGGCATGCACTCTGATCTTTGTCTGCTGATGCCATGCTCTTGTTTTGCTCTCCCTCAGCCTGTGTGCATTAACAACCGTTGTGTTTCCTGCAGAGTCTGTGCCCCCAAAGTTGGTCCACCTGTCTCACAGAAAATGCCTTCCTCTACTCTGTTTCCTTTTCCAACCTTTTCCAACCAGGGCAATGCTTTGGTCGTCCTGCTGTTTGTTCTTCATTTATAGGAATTATTATGTGATTGTGGAAGTTCGGCCACTATGCATCATCTAACCAAGCCTTTTTGGTCTGTCGGTGCTTATTTCACTCTATGTCGGTGGTTGTTTTAGGGATGGCAATTGGTAAATCCACCACTTGAGTCCAGATCCAAAAGGATCTTTCTATTTTTTAGAAAGTTCGATCTCTGTAGTTATCCTTTCTATAAAGTTGTCACACATTAACCATGTCAGTGTACATTGTACATTGATGTTGCAAACATGCCGTAAGTGGTGACATCGCAGCCTGAGTCGCTGCTGCAGTCTGCAGTGGTTTTGCTCAGTACCGGACCAAATTCAAAAAAATGTTGTTTCCATTTGTCACTTAGACTCAAAAACATGGGAAAATAGAGCCCAGTTTGAAAAAAAACCCAATTTACATTTGATCTGCTGCCAATGTGAGGTGGAAATGTGTATTTGTCCAGTACTTCAGTTAACGACCAAATGCCTATACCACTAATGACATTCCCATCAGCCTCAGTTGTACTTAGCGTTTAATGCTAATAAGCAAATGCTAAACATGACAAACTAAGATGGTTGATAGAGTAAACACTGTAGCTGCTTTGCATCAGCGTTTTAGAATATTCACTGTGAGAATGTAAGTGTGCTGATATTAGCATTTAGCTACAAGCACCATTGTGAAGAACAATGCTAAAGGGCCGCTAGCATGGCCGAGGACTGTCAGTCTTGTTTCTTTTTAAGTTTTACTGCATCTGCTGTGATGCTTTAGTTCAATTCACTTCTACTTTCTTTATTTTGAATATTAAGCTTTAAGTTCCTAATAATCTCTGTGTGTACATGCCTGTTTGTACTCTTGCATATGAAGCGGTCAAAGAGTTTTTTGCTGCGTACCCTAACCATCGTCTCCTTGTGAACCCTACTGACAAGAGGAGGTGCTGTTCATCAGGTGGTGGCCTAATGACAGTTTATCTTCATTTATTTGAAAAATGTGCGTGGCTCCTCAGGCCCCAGCTGCAGGGCCACAGGGGGAGCAGGACGGCACAGGAAACTGGAGGGGGATGCTGAAGAAAGGAGAGGAAGCCCCCGGCTCCGGACCCGGCAGCCCCCTGAAAGGAGCCGTCAACCTGCTTGACGTGGTATCTAACAGTATCAGCATGCCCCAGTATGAGGATTACAGTGTGAAGATCACAGCGCTTTTCGCTGATAAAAATACCGTCTCTTTCTCCCCTCAAGCCTGTGCCGGTCGCCAGGAAGCTGTCGTCACGTGAGCAGCGGGACTGTGAGGTCATCGAGCGCCTCATCAAATCGTACTTCCTCATCGTTCGCAAAAACATCCAGGACAGGTAGGCTAGCAAGCTCGTCTTCAAAGGAGAAGTCTGGAGTCTTTTCTATTTATTTATTTTTTGTCAACAAATCCACCAAATACACCAAAACAATGATCTAACAAATATCGTCTTGCAGCTGAAGCCGTTTACAAAACAGGAAGGCACAAAACGCACAATTAGATTTGCAATAGCCTGTAAATCTTTGAAACGGAGTTTGTTATACCACATTCGGCTACCAGATGTCCGTAACTTCCACATATGTTCCAGTTAAAGTGACTGATCGCATTGAAAGATTACCAGAAGAAGAAATACGTCGTGATTGCAATTAGCAGTTTGGCTATTCATGATAATTGACTTAATGAGGTCAGCAAAAATTATCAAGGTCTATGCTCATACAGCTCACAGTGTTATGAATTCATTCTATTTAGTATATTAAATATTTTCTTGACGTTTCATTTCCAATGTCAGAATATTATTAAGAATTAGGCGCTCTTTGAAAGGGTGTACTTACATAAAATGGCCTCAAAATAGACAATAATATCGTGATTGCAGTTAATTCTGGGACAATATATTGTCCAACAAAAGCTGTCATGACGGGCCTGTTAGCTGCTTGTTGCGTTTGAGAAGCTGTTCTGTGTGTGTTCTGCTGATACTGCGGGGTTTTTTCTTGGGAGAATTGGCTGGTCATTGTTCACGTTTAGGTTTTAGCAGGAGCCTTTCTCACCAACGTGACTGGGCGATTATTGTCATGCTGTTTTCTTGGTTGGCATGGCTTTGTAAACAAAAAAAAAAAGATGTTTAATTTTGAGTCAATAGCACGTATGCCCTCCTGCTGCCGTAAACACTCGCTAGGGCGCAAAATGTGTTTAAATTTGTGACTGAAAATAGTGAAATGCAGTGTTTACTCCTGTCTGAGAAACATTTGCTTCAAAGCACAGTTACCAGCTGTTGTCGGAAATTACCGAGCCTTTTTCAAAGATTAAACTCATGTATTTGGAAGCTGTTAAGATTGTCACCAGGAGCTACAGACAGGATCAAAGTACTGAAAGACAAACAAAGGCATTTTTTTTAGATTGTAATGGGATTTTTTATTTTCAGTAAGCAGAATATAGAATATTGCCAGCTTTATATTAAAATATGTCATCTGTGAAAATCTCAGCTGTTATATCTTGTCAGCCTGATCACAGCCTGACGATAACAAAATACTCTGTACAGTTCCCTTCATAAACCATGGCTGAATGCAGGCTGCAGTATGTGCACTTCAACCCGCTTTAATGTAACCTGTTCATGCCGTACGAGCTAATCTGATCCACTCGTCTGTCCTACCAAAGTGGATTTTTTTTTTCGGATTGTTGCCCCCTGGAGCTTAATACAGAAGCATTTATGTAATTTACCTCCGCTCGATGCTTTGTCAGACACGGCCACCTGGTGGGTCAAACTCGAGCCCCTCCATCTGAGGGGGCACACAACCACCAGGACGTCTTACCCCTTGTTCTCAGCCATCTGTTCGCTCTGTTACTTCTCTCTCTCGCAGTGTGCCGAAGGCAGTGATGCACTTCCTGGTCAACCATGTGAAGGACAGCCTCCAGAGCGAGCTCGTTGGCCAGCTTTATAAATCCGGCCTCCTCAACGACCTGCTGACTGAATCGGAGGACATGGCCCAGCGACGCAAGGAGGCTGCTGACATGCTACAGGTAACCCCCCCCCCCCCCCCACACACACACACACACACACACACACACACTTTCTGTCTACTTCTCCATGATGAATGGAGATTTTTTTATAGTTTATTATATTGTTTATTTTGTTTTATGCACAGGCGCTGCAGAAAGCAAGCCAAGTGATCGCTGAGATCAGGGAAACGCATCTTTGGTAAAAACGTCAACAAAGGGAGCTGAACCTGATCCTTCATCGTGTCATCATGCCTCGAGGACTGACGCTCCATGCACTCATCATGTGTGAACATGAAGTTTGGACTTGATATCGTGAAAATGCACTGTTCTGATCCTGCCCAATGTAGGTATCACAATGGCTCACAAGCTACCTGAGAGAAATGTAAGTTACCCGTTTATTTAAAATGCTCAGTGTTCTAGAGTAAAATGCCTCTGATAGCTTATGTAAGATTTTAGGAACTACCGTTGCCACCCACGGCTCCTGCAGGAATTGAGAGTGCAGCCAAAGGCAAAGTACTTTTCATATTTGACAGATTATGGTTAACCGGTGTGGAAATGGACTTTAGTGTGAAGTGGAAATGAAAGTTTTAATGCCATTTTGGCACCTCCACAAAGCAATGTGCTAATATTTTGGCTCTAGGATAAAAAAAATCAAAAACCTCATTCATCTTCTCATCTGCAGCCATTTGATTTAGGAGTTAGCTGTCATGTGTGAGAAACCATGGAACCTCAGAAGTCACAGTGTAACAATACAGCAGGGATTGGGTCACTAAATTTAAACACACAGGTTGATCCTGACCTAAAAATGTTGGTCCTTTTACCTGTGTACATACTCCAGTTAATTTTTTGCACTGTCATCACTACACTGTACTGTACAAAAGCCCATCACCCTGACACTGTATTGCCACCAGAACCTTTATTTATTAATGTTATTTAAATGTGTGAATAACGTTGAGCACTATTAGTATGTTTTATTATGTTTACATATCGCCGCCTACGTGTGAAATTTATCGTGCACCGTGGTTCTGTGTATGGTTCCCCAAAAAATAAATAGAGCTATTTTATTGCCAATTGAATGATTTGGTTCATTTGTAGGCTGAAAAAGTGCAGAGTGGGTAATTGAATGTAAGATAGAAATGTAACACACAAAAATTACAAAAACAAAAACAGGCACACTAGAACTCAAAAGCACAATAGTTCTTTTAATTGTTAAGGTCTGAAACCAGCTGTTGCATTTCAGTTTTATTGTTAAGCATACATAAATGTCAGTGCTGTTGCTCATTTTCAGGTGCTTCCTTTGAGAACTCCTGCTGGTAATGGCGTCTATCTCAGCCTGCCTTTGCCCTTGCCTCTTCCTTTGGCGCTGTGGAATCAAGCAAAATATTATAATCATTTTAATCTGAGATTTAATTTAATTTTGACTGCCTCAGGTATCTATACAGTTAAAATTTTAATCAACATTTTACACTGTTACATGAATACAAACTTCTTGTGCAAAGGTTTTTTTTTTTTTTAAAAAGCACTTAAGCCTATTTTGTTGAACCAACCACAGCTGTATTCCTCAAAGCAAGGTATTTAAAAATTACACTTTTGATACCTTGTTTTAAGGAATGTGGGCATGCATTCTCTACAGAATCTGTTTTCATTTTATACTCTATACAACAGTTTGGAATTTGAACCAAAATTTCACAATTTCTGTCAAACTTATCCAAGAAATGCTGTTCACCAAGAAATGGCAAGAGAGCGTGAACTGTGGAGACGAAACACCAAAAGCATCATGCTATTAAACAAGTGCAAAGCACATGATTTCACACAGTTTGGAGATGATTGTCTCCATGCAGCATACCTACCTTCGGCCATAACATCTAATCGTGGGCAGATTAACGTCCAAGATATTTGACTTGTAAAGATTCAACAAAGACATCTGGCTTTCTGCCTTTAAAACACTAACACACAGCATGAAAGACATTTCCTTGACAGGGTTGGTTCAGATAAGATCTTTTTACTACAGTGTCATGGTGGGAAAAAAAAAAACATGACACTATAGTAAAGCAGACGTGTTTTTATATATATATATATATATATATATATATATATATATATATATATATATATATTTGTCATTTTTGGCTGTTTTTTCGACAAGCTAAAATATGATATCTAAGGTTGTTTTTTGTCCTTTCTTCACCGTGCGACACTATAATGTGTCTCAACATGCTATTCTATGTTGTTTTCAGCCCATTTTTTTTGACATGTCATATTTTGACATTTTTGCCATACTATAGCATGCGATTTTTGTTTATTTTTTTGATATGCTAACATCAGATGTTTTTGGTTTTTTTCAGTCCTTTCTACAACATGCTGCACTATTACATGTCTCAACATGCTATTCTATGTTGTTTTCAGCCCTTTTTTTGACATGTCATATTCTGACATTTTTTTGCCATATTATACCATGTGATTTTTGGTCATTTTTCCAACATGCCAAGTTTTTGGTTTGTTTTTTGGATGTTTGATTTGCATGGTTTGGTCTACAAATGATGCACACCAAGACAACATGGAATTTGTCTCCTCTCTGTTGCCACCTAGTGGTTACTAGAAGTACTACACCATGTGAAATAGCTCACTCCAGGGTCCAAACTCTCTGCGTACATTATTCGACTTTCAAAGAAATGAACGACTGCTTTAGCTGGAGTCCCACCAGTACTCCTGACATACGTGTGGGTGCGAGGGCCTGTTCATCACTGCTTGCAGCTTTAATTGAGGTTTGTAATTCATGTGGTTGAGTCTCCTTGTGGCTCCTATTACCAACCAATAGAGAAAACTTAAATGTTTCCCCATTCACATTCTATGCACTATATTCATCTATTGCTTATTAATTATATTACTTCCTCTCTGACCGCCAAGTCGGGTCAAAGCCTGTCATCCCGTGGTGTGCCCTGTGTTTAAATGTCATTTAAATTTCCTGCAACTCTTCATCACCTGCACTAGTCTATTATAGTTACAGTGAGGGTGTAGAGAACAGCATTACTTCTTCTACAGCTGCCAACAGCCCAACATAATTCCCACTGAGAAAATGGGTGAAATCAAATAAGGCAGTTAGGCTGGGGCACCAGGCCCCCAAAAAACTAAATCTGGCCCTGATAAAAACGGAAGCAATGGAAAGTAGCTGGATGAGAGACCAGCGATGTCTTGTATTTATAAAGAATTCCATCTAAAGTGTGACTTTTGAGCCGCTAATCCTATCAACATGCTTTAAAAGAGACATAAAGTGGAGAATCTAAGCTTTCCACTGATATCAGATATGCTCTGTTTAGACACCCAGACGCTCCGCACTGAACGTGATTACATCATCAGTTTCTGCGCATTGATTCGCCAGTGAAACCCATGTGGTTCCGTCCTCTGAGCCAAACAGCGACGGCTGCGAAGGCTTTGTCCCGCCTCCTGTGTCCCGATTGGATGACAATTTTAGTATTCATCTGTTCTTCACGGAAATTTGAACACACGGAGGGAAAACGAGACGAAGTACGCGTGTTTGTTTACATGGAAAACATACCCAAAAATAACAGAGTAGCAAGACAGAGCTGAGCAAAATGCAAGACCAAAATGTCAAAATGACGGTGAACAGCTGAAGAGGCGCTGGATTCATTTTGTTTGAAGGAGTGGCCTCGCGACGCTGCAGCTGATCCTCATCACAATCAGCTGATGCAGCAGGAGGAGGACACGCAGGACAGCGGACACTTTGGAGATATTAGGTGAGTAACTTATTTTTTACTCTGTACTTTCAGTAAATCTCTTTGCACAACTCTCTGAGTGAATTAAATGTTACAAGTCAAGAATATAAATGTGTGATGTGCCACATTGACGATGCCTGCTGCTCAAACCCACATATATATGTTCACCAAAGTGACTTTGATGTTGTTTTCTGTGTTTTATAGGAAACTGATGGAAAACCACAGGCACTATGATACGATGCAAAGGTAAGATTTAAAGAAAAAACGCTGAATGCACTGTGCTGAATATGAATGTGTTGTGTTAACGCCACAGAGCAGTATTAATTGTACTGCTTGTGTTTTCAGCTGCTGGAAGCGCGGAAAGCAGTCTTGGCCACCGACCGCATATGACCCCATGCATGTCATGTTTTATTTATTTATTTTGAAGTTGTTTTTTTTTGTCTAAAAAATAAAGCTTTACTAAAAATATTCCTGGTAAATATGTCTTTTTTTTTTTTTTAATGAACTGATATTGTGACAGGTGTCTCCAGTTGCTGAGGTTGTTGATTACAGGCTTACTTGACACAAGTTACATTTGACGTTTATGTCATGAATCAAATTAAAAAATCGGCCCAGCCAAGAACTCACTTGCTTAATCGCTCTGACTCATATATCATGCTAAATGGAACATCCAAACTTCATTTGTTATGTGGAGGTTGGCTCAGTGGATAGAGCAATTGCCTGGTGTGTAAGAGGTCGGTAGTTCGAGACTCGGCCAACACAAGACACACTTCATTCTTATTCCGCGATTTCAATAAAAATATCGGCCTCACCAAGAACTTAGTAGCTTATCGGTCTGACTCGTATATCAGTGCAGTTTTCAATAGCTTTCACTGGTGAAACTGAGCTAAATAGGATGCTGAAAAGAAGTATGTATCTATCTAGAGGTTTAGCTCAGTTGGCAGAGCAGGAGGTTGTCATACAAGAGATAGCTGGTTCAAATCCTATCTGGAACAGGTGATTTGCAGTAGCTGATGTCTTAGTATAGAGCTCTAATTAGAGCAGACAGATACAGTGGCTGCTATTTCTTATTTTATTTATGCCATAAAATATCATTTGGCTGTAGATTCATACAGTTGAGACCCTGATTGTGATACTGCAGAACAAATTAAGGTATGTGGAAAACTGATGAACTTCTAAATGAACTTTACATGCCTTAATTTGTTCCGCAATATCACAGTCAGTGTCTAGACTGTATAAAAAAACAGCTTAATTATATTTTATGCAATTAAAAAAAAAATATCGGCCTTTATATATCTGTCTAAAATCGACAGACGTCGCTGCCGATACTGGTTTTACCTGTTTTGGGACCACTTCACCTGTTTTTCAGCCAAAACGATATATTAATCAACTTTTCATGCCTTAATTTGTTCTGCAATATCACAATCAGCGTCTAGACTGTATTAAACTACAGCCAAATCATATTTTATGTATTTAAAAAAAAAAATATCTGCCTTTATATATCTGTCTGAAATCGACAGACGTCGCTGCGATACTGGTTTTACCTGTTTTGGGACCACTTGACCTGTTTTTCAGCTTAAACAGACAGATATTTATGAGTTGATATATATATATTTTTTAATTGCATAAAATATCATTTGGCTGTAGTTTAATACAGTCTAGACACTAATTGTGATATTGCAGAACAAGTTAAGGCATGAAAAATTGATTAATTTATCATTTTGGCTGAAAAACAGGTCAATTGGTCCCAAAACAGGTAAAACCAGTATCGGCAGCGACGTCTGTCGATTTTAGACAGATATAGAAAAGCCGATATTTTTAAAAAAATGTATTGCTTAAACTATTAGTTGGCTGTATTTTTATTAGTGTCTGGGCGCTAATTGTGATATTACAGAAAAAACAAATTAAGGCATGAAAAGTTGATTAATATATCATTTTGGCTGAAAAAACAGGTGAAAAACAGTGAATTGGTCCCAAAACAGGTAAAACCAGTATCGGCAACGACGTCTGTCAATTTTAGACAGATATATAAAGGCCGATATTTTTTTCTTTTTATTGCATAAAATATCATTTGGCTGTAGTTTAATACAGTCTAGACAGTGATTGTGATATTACAGAACAAATTATGTAAAGATGATTAATATATTGTTTTGGCTGAAAAACAGATGAAGTTGTCCCAAAATAGATAATCAACTTTACATGCTTTAATTTGTTCTGGAGTATCACAATCAGTGTCTTAACAGTGTTAAACTACAGCAAAATTATATTTTATGCAATAAATAAAATAAAAATAATCAGCTGATATATTTGTCTGGTCTATTGAGACATCAGCTACTGAAAATCATCTGTTCAAGACAGGACTTGAACCAGCAAATCTCTTATACTCTAACCTTCTGCTCTACCCACTGAACCAAACCTCCAGACACTTCACCTGTGTTCAGCGTGCTCCTCATTTCAGTGTCACCAGTGACAGCTATTGAAAACTGCACTGATTCAATTCATGGAACAAGAATGAAGTTAAACTTGTGTCAAGTGAGGCTTGAACCAACAACCTTTTGCTTATTAGGCACTTGCTCTAACCACTCATCCAAACCTCCAGACACCATGTATCATGGATGTTCAATTTAACTCATTACCAGCAGTAATGTCTGTCAAAAACTCCATTGATATATGAGTCAAACTGATGCGCAACTAGGTTCTTGGCAGGACCGATATTTTAATTTGATTTATGGCATTAAAGTCAAATGTAACTTGTGTCAAGTAAGCCTGTAATCAACAACCTCAGGCACACCTCCACATATGTTAACTATGTGGAATGTTCCATTTAGCTCATTACCGGCAGTGACATCTGTTAAAAATTCCACTGACATATGAGTCAGACCAATAATCAACTAAGTTTTATTTATCTGTCAGGCAAAATATTCACCTGCTTTACTCACTGAACCAAACGTAGCATTTTTCAACTGGGATGGACACCCTGCTGGACAGTGGGTTGTCTGCCCTTCCCATCAATATTTCTATAACATTAATAATAATTTATTACTGGTATTATTATTACGGATATAATAATTGTTAATAATATTTTACAGTTTCTGGAGACACCTGTCACAATATCAGTTCATTTAAAAAAAAAGATACATTTGTCAGGCACATTCTGAAAATAGTAAAGCTTTATTTTTAGAAAAAAAAAACAACAACTACAACATAACATGCTAAGGTATGTGGTTGTAAGCCCTGTTTTCCAACGTAACATTTAGACTTTTTTCGACATAGGTACGTTTTCCACCATTTTTTGGACATAGTATATTTTGATGTCTTTGGCTGTTTATTCAACATACTAAACTATGAAGTTTCTCTACATGCTATATTATGTTGTTTTCAGGCCTTTTTGTAACATTTTATATTTGGCATTTTTTGCCATACTATAGTATGCGATTTTTGTTCATTTTTTTTGACATGAAAATATGATGTTTTTTGGTTGTTTTCAGTCCTGTCTTCAACATGCTACACTATAACATGTCAACATGCTTTTCTATGTTGTTTTCAGCCCTTTTATTGACATACTACAGAATGCGATTTTTGTTCTGGTTTTTGACATGCTAAAATATGATGTTTGTTTTTTTTCAGTCGTTTATTCGACATGCTACACTATATTGTCTCAACATGCTATTGTATATTGTTTTCAGCCCTTTTTTGACGTCATTTTTTAAATTATTTTTTTATTACAACATAAACATGTACATGTACATGTCAAAACTAAAGTCAACTGATTGCTGGGTACATTTGACTTTTCATCCCTTTGATGTCTTATTCTTGGCGTTAAGTATGCTCTATGACAAAATTTCAGATGTACGTACTGGTGATTTGGGTTTTTTTTGGGCACTCGTGACATTGTTGACATGTCATGTTTTGACATTGTTGTTGTAATAGAGTATGCATTTTTAAAAAATTTTTGACATGCTAAAATATGATAATATGATATGTTTTTGGTTGTTTTTGGTCCTTTCTTCAACATGCTACACTATAAAGTGTCTCAACATGCTATTATATCTTATTTTCAGCCTTTTTTTTTTGACATTTCATATTTTTAGGGTTTTTGCCATAATACAGTATCTGATTTTGTTCATTTTTTCAACAAGTTAAAAGCTTGACATGCTAAAACATAATGTTTTTAGTTGTTTTGAGTTCTTTCTTAAAACATGCTACATTATAACATGTCTCAACATGCAATTCTATGTTTTCAGCCATTTTTTGACATTTCATATTTTGAAGTTCTTTGCCATAATTCAGTATGCAATTTTTGTTAATTTTTTCAACAAGCTACAACATGATGTTTTTAGATATTTTTGGTCATTTCTTCAACAAGCTACACTATAACATGTCTCTCTACGCTGTTTAATGTTTTTCACATGACATATTTTGCCATAGTATAGTATGCGATTTTTGGTAATTTTTTCAACATGTAAAAAATATGATGTTTTTGGAGGTTTTCGGACGTTTCTTCTATGTGCAACAGTATAACGTGTCTCTATATGCTGTTTAATGTTTTTTTCAGCACTTTTTTGAAACGTCATATTTTGACATTTTTGCCATACTATAGTATGCGATTTTTGGCTCATTTTTTCAACATGCAAAAACATGATTTTTTTGTATTTTCTGTTGGTTTCTTCAATATGCCACAATATAACAGATATCTATGTGCTGTTTAATGTTGTTTTCAGCACTTTTTTGGACATATCATATTTTGACATTTTTGCCATACTATAGTATGCGATTTTTGGTCATTTTTTCAACATGTAAAAGTATGATGTTTTTGGAGGTTTTTGGCCATTTCTTCTATGTGCAACAGTATAACGTGTCTCTATACGCTGTTACGTTGTTTTCAGCACTTTTTTGGACATGTCATATTTTGATATTTTTGCCATACTATAGTATGCGATTTTTGGGTCATTTTTTCAACATGCAAAAACATGATGTTTTTTTGTATTTTCTGTTGGTTTCTTCAATATGCCACAATATAACATATCTCTATGTGCTGTTTAATGTTGTTTTCAGCACTTTTTTGGACATGTCATATTTTGACATTTTTGCCATACTATAGTATGCGATTTTTGGTCATTTTTTCCAACATGTAAAAGTATGATGTTTTTGGAGGTTTTCGGCCATTTCTTCTATGTGCAAGAGTATAACGTGTCTCCATATGCTGTTAAATGTTGTTTTCAGCACTTTTTTGGACATGTCATATTTTGACATTTTTGCCTTTCTATAGCCCTGCATTTTCAATCATTTTTTCAGGATGCCAAATTATGGCTTTGTTGTCCCTATTTGCATCTTTCTTTGCTTTGGTAAGTCTTGCAAGGCTATTTCAAGTAGTTTAATGTTGTTTCCAACAGTTTTTGGGAAATGCCATTTTTTGAATTTTTTGCCTTACTATAGCCTTGCATTTTGGGTTATTTTTTCAACATGCCAAATTATGGCTGTATTAGCCCTTTTTGCATCTTTCTTTGCTGTGGCATGTCTTGGAAGGCTATTTCAAGTACTTGTACAGCATTTTCAGCAGTTTTTGGGACATGCCATTTTTTGAAATTTTTGCCTTACTATAGCCTTGCATTTTTGATCATTTTTTCCAACTTGCCAAATTATGGCTTTTTTGGCCCTTTTTTTATACATCTTTCTTTGCTATGGCGTGTCTTGGAAGGCTATTTCAAGTAGTTTTATGTGGTTTTCAGCAGTTTTTGGGACATGCCATTTTTTGAAATTTTTGCCTTACTATAGCCTTGCATTTTCGGTCATTTTTTCAACATGCCAAATTATGGCTTTTTTGGCCCTTTTTGCATCTTTCTTTGCTATGGCGTGTCTTGGAAGGCTATTTCAAGTAGTTTTATGTGGTTTTCAGCAGTTTTTGGGACATGCCATTTTTTGAAATTTTTGCCTTACTATAGCCTTGCATTTGTGGTCATTTTTTCAACATGCCAAATTATGGCTTTTTTGGCCCTTTTTGCATCTTTCGTTGCTATAGTATGTCTTGGAAGGCTATTTCAAGTACTTTTACGGTATTTTCAGCAGTTTTTGGGACATGCCATTTTTTGAAATTTTTGCCTTACTATAGCCTTGCATTTTCGGTCATTTTTTCAACATGCCAAATTATGGCTTTTTTGGCCCTTTTTGCATCTTTCTTTGCTATGGCTTGTCTTGGAAGGCTATTTGAAGTAGTTTAATGTGATTTTTGGCAGTTTTTGAGACATGCAATTTTTTTACATTTTTGCCTTACTATAGCCTTGCATTTTTGATCATTTTTCCAACTTGCCAAATTATGGCTTTTTTGGCCTTTTTATACATCTTTTTTTACTATGGCGTGTCTTGGAAAGCTATTTCAAGTAGTTTTAAGTGGTTTTTTTCAGCAGTTTTTGGGACATGCAATTTTTTGAAATTTTTGCCTTACTATAGCCTTGCATTTTCGGTCATTTTTTCAACATGCCAAATTATGGCTGTATTAGACCTTTTTGCATCTTTCTTTGCGATGGCGTCTTTAGGAAAGCTATTTGAAGTAGTTTAATGTGATTTTTTCAGTTTTTGGGACATGCAATTTTTTACATTTTTGCCTTACTATAGCCTTGCATTTTGGGTCATTTTTTCAACATGCCAAATTATGGCTTTTTTGGCCCTTTTTGCATCTTTCTTTGCTATGGCGTGTCTTGGAAGGCTATTTCAAGTAGTTTTATGTGGTTTTCAGCAGTTTTTGGGACATGCCATTTTTTGAAATTTTTGCCTTACTATAGCCTTGCATTTGTGGTCATTTTTTCAACATGCCAAATTATGGCTTTTTTGGCCCTTTTTGCATCTTTGTTTGCTATGGCATGTCTTGGAAGGCTATTTCAAGTAGTTTTATGTGGTTTTCAGCAGTTTTTGGGACATGCCATTTTTTGAAATTTTTGCCTTACTATAGCCTTGCATTTGTGGTCATTCTTTCAACATGCCAAATTATGGCTGTATTAGCCCTTTTTGCATCTTTCTTTGCTATGGCGTCTTTTGGAAGGCTATTTCAAGTAGTTTTATGGGATTTTTGGCAGTTTTTCAGCCATGCAATTTTTTTTACATTTTTGCCGTACTATAGCCTTGCATTTTGGGTTATTTTTTGTCAACATGCAAAATTATGGCTTTTTTTGTCCCTTTTTGCATCTTTCTTTGCTTTGGCATGTCTTCGAAGGCTATTTCAAGTACTTGTGCAGCATTTTCAGCAGTTTTTGGGACATGCCATTTTTTAAAATTTTTGCCTTACTATGGCATTGCATTTTGGGTTATTTTTTCACCATGCCAAAGCATGGCTGTTTTGGACCTTTTGCATATTTCTTTGCTATGGCGTGTCTTGGAAAGCTATTTCAAGTAGTTTTATGTGGTTTTCAGCAGTTTTTGGGACATGTCATTTTTTGAAATGTTTGTCTTACTATAGCCTTGCATTTTCGGTCATTTTTTCAACATGCCAAATTATGGCTTTTTTGGCCCTTTTTGCATCTTTCTTTGCTATGGCGTGTTTTGGAAGGCTATTTCAAGTAGTTTTATGTGGTTTTCAGCAGTTTTTGGGACATGCCATTTTTTGAAATTTTTGCCTTACTATAGCCTTGCATTTGTGGTCATTTTTTCAACATGCCAAATTATGGCTGTATTTGCCCTTTTTGCATCTTTCCTTGCTATGGTGTGTCTTGGAAGGCTATTTCAAGTAGTTTAATGTGATTTTTGGCAGTTTTTGAGATATTCAATCTCATACATTTTTGCCTTACTATAGCCTTGCATTTGCGGTCATTTTTTCAACATGTCAAATTATGGCTTTTTTGTCCCTATTTGCATCTTTCATCTGTCTTGGAAGGCTATTTCAAGCTGTTTAATGTTGTTTTCAGCACTTTTTTGGGCATGTCATATTTTTACGTTTGCCACACTATAGTATGCGATTTTTGGGTCATTTTTTCAACATGCAAAAATATGATGTTTTTTGTATTTTCTGATGGTTTCTGCAATATGCCACAATATAACATATCTCTATGTGCTGTTTAATGTAGTTTCCAGCCTCTTTTTTGACATGTCATATTTTGACATTTTTGCAATAGTAGAGTATGCCATTTTTTGTCATTTTTTCCAACATGTAAAAATATGATGTTGTTGGAGGTTTTTGGTCATTTCTCCTATGTGCAACAGTATAACGTGTCTTTATATGCTGTTAAATGTTGTTTTCAGCACTTTTTTTTAGATGTCGTATTTTGACATTTTTGCCATAGTATAGTATGCGATTTTTTGTCATTTTTTCAACATGTAAAAATATGACGTTTTGGAGGATTTTCGGCGTTTCTTCTATGTGCAAGAGTATAACGTGTCTCCATATGCTGTGACATGTTGTTTTCAGCACTTTTTTGGACATGTCATATTTTGACATTTTTACCATAATATAGAATGCGATTTTCGGTAATTTTTTAAACATGTAAAAATATGATGTTTTGGGTTTTTTTTGGTATTTTCTTCCACATGCTAAATTATAATGTGTCTCTATATGCTGTTCAATGTTTGTTTTCAGCACTTTTTTGGATATGTGATATTTTGACATTTTTGCCATACTATAGTATGCCATTTTTCTGTCATTTTTATCCATGCAAAAACATGTTTTTTATATTTTCTGTTCGTTTTTTCAATATGCCACACTATATCATCTATATATGCTGTTTAATGTTGTTTTCAGCACTTTTTGATGTGATATTTTGACATTTTTGACATAGTATAGTATGCAATTTTTGGTCATTTTTTCAACATGTAAAAACATGATGTTTCTTGTATTTTCTGTAACTTTCTTCCATGTGCAACAGAATAACATGTCTCTATATGCTGTTTAATGTTGTTTTCAGCCCTTTTTTTAGAACATTTCATATTTTAGACATTTTTGCCATACTATAGTATAAGAGTTTTGGTCATATTTTCAACAAGGTAAAACATGATGTTCTCTTTTCTAGCAGTTTTTGTGACATATTATGCTATGACATTTTTATGAAATTTGGGAGGATATACCATCAGACATTTTTATGCCATTTTGGATCAGATTCTATATTATGATTTTTATTAGTCTATTTTTCAACAAGATACTCCATTATGAGTTTTTGTGCCATTTTTGATGTTGTACTATACTATATATTTTTCATGCTATTTTGGAAAACATACTATTCTATAACTTTTATTTATTCTATTTTTGGATGATATTTGGTATAAGATGGCTTTGTTATGCTCTAGGACATACAATTCAATACTTTTTTACGCTATTTCTGACAACATATTTTTAAACAACTTTTTTTTATTTTATACATAAAATATTCTATATTATTATTTTTGAATGTCATTTAGATGACATCCTAAATTATGACTTTTCAATGTTATTTTTGAAGAAATTCTATGTAATTACTCTTTTTTGTACCATTTAAGACGTCACACTTTGCTATGACTTTTTTATGCTATGTTGGATGATTTTATATTGTAATTAAAAATTACAACCTATATTTCACATATCTATGGCCATAGGAAGGTGAGAAAGAACTGAAAGAGTCCAAAAAGTACTTGGGGTTGATGAAATAACCTGGCACGTTGAAAATCTCAGCTGAAATGAGCTGAGAGCATGCTTTAAAGGTGGCTACTACATACCTCTGCTGGTCCTGAATGCGAGTCTGGAGCTGATTGATCTGTGGGAGGACAAACATGGAAGACAGCTAAGCACAAACGCAACAGCAGACACACAGGCGGACACCAGCTGAGCCAGAGAGTAGATTGTGTGGTCCTTCAGAAGAGTCGAACAGAGCGAAACATCCAAAGAATTTCATCTGCAGATGGTGACTCACCTTTTGTCTTCCTCACTGAGCTGATCATTTCAGTAAAACTGACTAGCTGTAGTAACAGGATACCTGACTTCTGGGACTTCTCTTGGTGGATTAAACCACCGCATAACAGCTTCTTGCAGGTTTCATCATCAACTCACACTGCTAGTTTCACCTTCTGTTTGTGACCCAGTCACTCAGTGGTCACCCAGTTTTGTTCCTGCTCCGCTGTCCAAGGCTCGATGTGTGACCCCTCAACACACGGACAGCAAAAATACACAACAACCAAGAGGCTCACACTCCTCATTAACAGTTACTCACAACTTCTGCTGTTCATTGATTCGGGTCTGGAGTACATTGATCTGGAAGTCAAGCCACATTCATTTTAGATAGGCTCCCTCAGGACAGCCTTGCATTTAGAAGCACAGTACATACGAGCTCAGCTTTCAAATTCTGTGGCTTTTTCAGGGCTGTGGGCATCGTACCATTAATTTGCAATATTTGTCATTAACATTTTATCCCAGACTCCAAATTAACATTATGTAGGTAGTCTGTGGCCTTAAGCCACATCGACTTTAAGGGAAAAAACAAACAAAAAAAAAAAAAACAGGACAACATGATAACAACCTAAAATTGCCCCTATTGCTTAAGACCTTTTGTGAAATAAATAAATGCTTGTGCCAAGAGTGAGGAAAGATTATTCATAAAACTCGGATGTTGGTGTGGTAAGTGTTAAGCTAGTGCCAGTACTTGGTTAGTATAGCAGAGAAAAACAGCCAGCTTAGCGTCGTCTAATGGAAACAAAATCTGGCAACCAGCATCTCTTCGTTGGACAGAGCCTTGTTAGCTGTTGCCCCGTTTTCAGTCTAAACTAACATGCAGATATAAGAATTGACCTTTGCATCAGACTCTTGTAAAAAAAAAAAGAAAAAAAGAAAAACAATAAGTGTAATCCTTAAAAAAAACATTACTTTCCTAACCATGTTGATTCCCCTTTCATTCCAACACTGTTGTTATAAAAGTAAGTAGTAGTAGTAAGGTAGTAGTAGGTAGTAAGGTAAGTTCTTCCACTAGTTGTCATGCAAACACCTCGAGGCAAAGTTCTTACATCGTATTTCTGTCTCTTCAGTTTCTCGCTTAGGTCAAACTTCTCGGCCTCCAGTGTCATCAGCCACTGCCACAGCTCACTGGCCTTCTCTCTGCAGAGCAAAAACCAGGAGTATCTCTGAAACACAAAACTAAAAGGCCACATCAAAATAGTAAAACTCTATGATACAAAGAATGGGAAGTTGATGAGAATGTTACTCACAAGCAAATCACCTGCATCAGACCACAAATGTGGATATTTGCCTGTCTACAGAACTGTGACTTCTTGTAGAAACAATGCATACTTACTTAACTTTGTCCTCACTGAGATGGTCGATGTTGAGAGGCTTCCTCCTCTCTGCCAGGATCTTCTTTTTCTTCTCTCTCTCTGTCTGCTTCTTAGCTCCCTTCTTTCCATCTTGCTGGATAAGGAGAATCAATCCAAGTGAATGTGTTGAAAAAATACAAGAAAAAATGTCAAAGTCAGAGGCCAAAGTCTAAATATCTAACCCTTCCTATGAATTCATGTGCAAACGAACAATGTATTTCTGATCATGATTGCAGTCTGTTTCTTCTGTTATTATCTTAGCAAAGTCTGTTTACATGTGAGAAACACAGCTTTCCTGTATATCTATGTGTGGTTAACTGACCCTCTGTTGGACGCCACCATACTGCTGAGTCATGTTTGTCAGAGCCTTTTTCTTCTTGGCGTCCTCATCCTGCTTCTTACGTGCCTCCTCTTGCTCCTTTCTCTCCTTTTCTTCCTGTGGTACAGATCAGACATGATGGTTACAGGAAAAGAAGCACAACAGCGGGTTTTTAAATCTTTCTTACTTAAAGCAGCTGCCTGTTGCAGCTCAAAAATGGTGCTATGAAAGCTTTAAGAATGAACTGAAACAGCTGAGACTAAGTTGCGAGGCAGAAACCCAAAATAATGGTAAATAATAAAATATGCTATCAGGATCAGCAGAGCTTATTGGTGCTACAGAGTAGGCTGATCATTTTCTCAATGATTCATCAGTGTAAGCAACGCCCCTAACATTACACATTTGATCAATTGTTATAAAAATGTTGATTAAAAGAGCCTTTAAAAAAAATAAAGCACCAGAAATTATGGAGAAAGTCCCCCCAGGGCAAGGACATCAAGTTAATCAAAATCTTTGTTGTCCGAGCTGAAATTAAAGCTGTGCAAGGCAATTTTGTAGTATGACATCAGTAAACTGAACCAAGTACACTCGCGGTAAAGCTCCACGAGCAAGAATTTATATGTCAAAGCACAGATAAGAAAGATTTATACTGTTCCTTATTTTCTGACATACATATAAATATAAAACGAATAGACTAGGAATACTTTATTAATCCAGTTTAATCTCGTGAGGGGAATTGCTTAATATTCATATTGAACATGCTTTTAAAGTTTTAAATAATGAGGTAAACATATGTCAAAATAATCTTTGTAAGCAAATAAACTTAGGTTTCAGAGCATTCTGATCGCTCTGTTTCCAATCATTTTTTTTCAACTTTCATGACAAGGTGACAGATTTAATCTGCTTCAGGCACGCTGCATGTCTTTACATTACATACACTGCTACATGTAGCTATATGCTGCCATCAGGAAAACACTTTTTCTTTGTTGCAGATGTTAATTTCGTCCTGATTTCGGATCATATTCCTGCTGGAATGTGTCGAGTTGTTTTTAGAAGCTTTTATGGGTAATTTTTTTTCCAGGTAAAAAGTGCTGCTATTTTTGGTTATAGTCATAAAGACATAAATCAGACGGTAAATAAAGATGTTCCAGCACAGACAGTTTGGGGAAAATAAAGTGTTTTTTGACCATTAAAGCATGTAAATATGTAGAACCCAAAATTTCCAGAGCTGGGTATACACACACCTGATGCCCTAATTGTATTTAGGACGCAAGGTGAAACTACAAAGTGTCGGATATTTGTTAGACAGTAGGACAGTCTTCATTAAATATATTCGGGGTCATGTGGTAAACAAGATGAGATGGCAATTAGAGGGGACTCACAGCAACACGAGCCTGCCTCTCCTTCTCCAGCTCAGCACGGATCCTCTGCTGTTCAGCCCTCTCAGCACGACGCTTCTCCTGCTCATCCGTGCCCGCACACACACACACACACGCATACACACACACACACACACACACACACACACACACACACACACACACACACACACACACACACACACTCTCACTGTAATTGTTTTCTGGGTGGCGCATCACTCCAGTGATCTGGCATGCTTTTCTGGAAGACTTACGATCCTGTTAACGAGAGCGATGAGCTCCTCCTCGTCCTTCTTCCTCTGAATGAAGTGGGCCTCAATCAGAGACTGCAGCTCGGTCAGATCCTTCTCCTGTCGCTTCCTGTGGATGTCCTGCAGTTACAGACACACATTGTTTGTATTGATGTACTTATCAGTACCTTCATCGACTACATTTCCAAGGAGCAAAAGTCCTTAACAAAGTATTCACCTTCAACTAGTGTAGTAGATATTTGGTCCTTATAATCTAGAGTAAAGATCATAATTCTGGACACACTCAAACATTCATGCACACAGACACACTTGCAGATACACATGCAGTATACAGACATAAACACAAACACCTCTACGGATGAATCATTACAAGTCATTGTGTCTTTGTTACTATGTTACTTGAAATGGAATCAATCACTTACATCAAAGTCGACTTTATCTCCCTCTGGTATCTTTGGCACAGCTATAGCTGGAGCAAACGCCCTAAAAGAACATATTTGGAATTGAATAAAGAGGAACTTTTAATGATCAGTTGATCACCAATTGGTTAATGCATACAGGTTAAAATTCACACCATAAAAGACTTACTTGTGTTTGGGTTTGGAGTCATCTTTAATGATAAAGAAAAGGGATAATCAGCGTTACTATAGCACTCACTTATATTTTTTCAAAGGGACGGTTCACCCCAAAATCAAATAGTGTGAGATGTAAATATTAATGGCCTCAGCTGTAATTATAGCTGGCTCAGTGGTGCTAGTTGAGCTAGCAGTAGATGCACTCTTCCTTCTGCACTGTGATTCGGTTGGCGGATGCAGTTTGGTGTATACATTTACAAGCAAATGTAGCACTACAGGTAAGAAGAAAATTATGTACTTTTGATTTTGGGACAAACTGTACCTGTAGTTATTGTCTTTGTTCTATCTGTTTAGTTTTTCTGACAAAAATATGAATTGAAACAAAACAATATATTTGTAGATTAAAATTCACTACTGACGACTCAAACAGTTCTACCTTCATTAGGTAATATCACTGACAAACACTTACAAGAGCTACAATAACAAATCTCGCTGAAGTCTGTTCATACCACAAAGTCAATATTCTGACATATAGTAGCGTTTTCTGCCCCCCAGTTCAACTTAGTATGAAAGTGGTTTCTGTGTTAAAAGCTGCACTTAAACAACATCTCTTTTGTTTTGGCTACAAGTGTTCACTAAAGGTTGCATCAGTGAGTTACAGTACCTTCATCTGCAACATGAGACTCTGCAACAAAGGACATGAGGACATGTTAGTGCATCAGCTGACAGAATACAAATAAATTTACCGTATTATTTCCAAATACTATTTCACTCAGGTCAAGTATCTGCTTTATATAAAAGTCCCTTGCGTGTTAGGATGAGAAACAAAAAATCTTAACAGTTTCAGCCACGAAAGCTTAGTTTACTTTCAGACAATGGAGGCAGTTCTTTTGTAAAACTATGCTATCAGAATAAATATTAAGCCTTGAGGAACAATGTTACACTACATATGATTTCATCCATAACTGGGTATTGGAAAGACTGAAAGTTAATGTTACTTTTTCCCACAAATATCTCAGCACTAAGGTCTCCCTGCGCTAACTAAATGACTGTAAAGACATGGTTGGATGCTGAAAGCAGAATGATTAGTGTTATTTAGTGACACAGTGCATGAAAGTTTGAACAGAAAAAAGATGCTTACCTTCTCCTGCAGGCTCTTTGATAGAGTAATGCGAACAGGCAGTTGATCAGTGGCATTATCAATGCAAGAATTGGAGAAAAAGTCATTAGTAAATGTTCATGACATGAATTAGTTACAAATGTTACCAGAGAGAAGGATTCAGCCAAAATATGCAAAAGCTAAGGAATGGAAGTGTTTGCCATGTAAGACAATTCATATTTCAAAACACAATTATGGTTTATTCACCTTTGTATACCAGAGATGGGACCAAGTCATTGTTTTGCAAGTCACAAGTAAGTCTCGAGTCTGGAACTCAAGTCCAAAGTCAAGACAGACAAGTGCAGAGTCATGTCTGGTGAGTTCCAAGTCAAGTTTCGAGTCCCAAAAAAGTCATAATGAGCTCCTCACCAAATGTAATGCCTTTTTCACAACAGAGTCATAATGTCAGCTAAGCATTACCTCACCTTGTTAATATAAGCCTTACTAAAAAATAAGGCATTGTTAATTCTTAACGGTCCTCTCAACATGATTAGATGCTGTCGTATTGGTTCAGACAATAAGGATCATCTGGGGAATCAAGTGTTGACTTGCTGAGAATAAAAGTAGTTAACGTTAGTCAAATTGGGAAATGAACAGAAATTAACTGATTAGTAGCTTGTTTTAAATAACATACTTTATAATCTTTGGGGTAAGGTATCAAGTATTTCCAGGTCAAAAGGTTAAAGTCCAAGTGAAGCCACAAGTCGAGTCTTTTTTGAAGTATACAGTCAACAAAACTGTGATTCGAGTTTGACTCACGTCCACACCTCTGATGTATAAAATACATTTGTGGGAGTTGGACTGTTGTACACCTAAGCCATTGAAAGATGGATGTTAGATTAGAATGAAACAGAATAAAAAAGTAATTACCTTCTGGCGCAGGAGTTTCTAAGGTGGTGTGAAATAATAAAAAATATGATTAACATTACAGTAACATTATCATGCAAAAATATGTTTTTGTCCAGGGGTATTAAATATGACAACTCATCTGTTCAATTATATAACTGGCAAGACATGTATGTATGATGTGATATGAAATTAACGAGATGTTTTGACATTTCAGAAAACTGTCACAGTAAACGAAATGTTTCTGATGTAAACCGCTTCAAATGTCAATTTTCTGTCAGTAGATACATGAAAAGCGCTGCGATTTCAACAATAATCAGTGCTCAGTTTTACTTGCATGCAGACGGTTATTCTGTCAGAAAAGATGTCACAATTTTCACACAATTATTTTGGAATGAATTCATCAAAAACTAATCCAGCAGGCAGCTCATAAAGCAGTCAAATACTAAATAATGAAAGTAAATAAGTTAATATTGATAGAGGTGAATAAATAGTGCAGAAATACATGAGAGGGGAACAAAAGCAAAGTTTGATTTCTACTGTAGGCTAAAAGTATATTTGTGTTTTTACTGCATCTGTGTGTTATTAATATAAAATGTATATGTATGTTATATTTATGATGACACAAAAAATGCTATGAGCAGCACTACACATAAAACCATTAAAATATCAAGGAACGTACAATCTTAGCCCTTTTTTTTTTCAAATAAATGTGTTCTATAAAAAGAGAGGCGGAATTATGACAGTGCATAATGATATTAAAATAGGAGAAATACCTTCGACTTCAGGCGCAGGAGCTTCAACTTCAACTTCAACCTCTTTATAACAAGACCATAGCAAGAATTATTGATGCTGAATTCTGTTATTATCGGCAAAAAACAAGACAAAGAGATGGTACCACACACACACACACACACTGCCCTACAATAATATGACAGCAGTGTGCAAGAAAAGAAATATTTTCTAACAAAAAGAAGTCATGAAAACCTTCT
Source organism: Plectropomus leopardus (assembly GCF_008729295.1). NCBI lineage: Eukaryota > Metazoa > Chordata > Actinopteri > Perciformes > Serranidae > Plectropomus > Plectropomus leopardus. The sequence continues at coordinate 17,034,883 of NC_056484.1, forward strand.
TTTTGTGTCTCCATGACTGAGTGAACGAAATATGGATTAGTGGATCAATGAGACTCTGGTAAATAGCTTGAGGCTGGGATTCAGTCAAACTCTGAGCACTGTGATATTGTCTCTTGGGGATGCACTGAAACCGATGCTGGTGTCTGACATTCTGACCAAAGCTAAAATAATGTGGGATCACAAACTGAGTCTGTGAGCTGTTTGCAACGTGTCAAAAATCAAAACAGATGCACAACACAAAACAAAACAACAGGAACAATGTAATCATTGTTTTTGTCCACTGTGTCTTTGAAATGATTTCATCTTACGCTGATCAGTGGTGGAAGATGTGCTCTGATCCTTTACTTGAGTAGAAGTAAAAATCTTAGTTAAGAAGGCAGGAAAGATTGTATTTTCAGGAAACTGGGCTGTTCATGTAGTAGAAAGACGCAAATATGCTACATGACCTAAGAAAACAAAGAAAAAGGTTTGTCGCATTCACCTTTTGTAAAGTGAATGCCACAAAAACTACAACTACCAGAATGTACTTTGCTGAAGTGGACCAATAAACACTCCCACTGGTGGGTGACGTAATGTGAGCAGGAAACAAAAAAACAATCAGCTGGTGACAAATGATCTCAAATTGCAGTAAAACAATAAGCTAAAATATGTTTAACACAGTTCCATTTCAGTACATAAATAAAATAAATTAAACTACCCAGCAGTAAATAAAGTCATTGAAATGATTTTAACCTTTACCAGCTGCAACACAAAAGTGATAAACACATCAGTGCATAAATAATATTAATCCAATAACATAATACACCTTATTCTGAAATGTGCCATTCGGCATAATGAGTACTTTTACTTTTGGTACTTTGAGTATATTTTGATACTAATACTTTTGTACTTTTACTCAAGTAAAGTTTCTAAGTACTTTTTCCACCTCTCATTCTTTTACATGGAAATATCACAATGCTTGTTTGACCAAAGATTAGCATCTGTCAAAATGATTTAAAACATATATGAAATACAATATATGTATATTAAATCATATATACATACAGTATATACACACCCAATTTGATCAGAATGTAGAAGAAAATATCAGAAAATCAGAAAATATTTCATGTAACCTTTGTCAGAATATAATTATCTGACAAACGTTGAAGAGCTAAGCATGGTGCGGCCACTGACCAGTCTGCTATATTTGACAGTTTGGTAGGAAGAATGTGTTGACAAATTAAGTGTTAACATTCAAACAGAAAAAACACAGACACTGGAAAAGCCAACTAATTCAATACATTTCCATGGAAAACCTGTCTGCCTCCATCAAAAATCAAACCACAGAATCCGACTGCGTTTTGCCACAACTTGTTAACTCCTTGTAGTCCTGAGCCTGGTTACATACTTACCCCCACCACATACACGACACATCTGATGAACTCGATAAACTTGGCCTCCCACACCTTCACCATAACTATGTTTGATATCACAAACTTTGTTGTATTCATGTCTGCACATTCTGACACGTCCACCATTGTTTAACTCTCTTTTGTCACACTGCACCCAAAAAAAAGTAAGAAAAGACACCCAGCCATCTTGCTATGGCTTTTATCACTGACAGCAACAGACAAGACAATACCCACATGAAGCCATGCAGAAGCCTTTACCTTCCTCTTGCTGGGTTTCTTCCTCTGAGCAGACATAATAAGGTCAGCTGCATCTTGCAACAGAAGCTTGAAAGTGACACTTTGCTTTCAAAAACACAGCAAACGCTCTCAAACCCTTACTTACCTTCCTCCCTGAAAAAGAAAAGAAGTGGAGGTGTGAATTTTTGGAGCAAATCGATCGAACATCGGCTCAGATGTGTCTGTTGATTTAACTTAAAACTCTAGAGACAAAAATGCAATGAAGGTACTCACTGTATCTCCTCGACTACCTCTTCCTCTGCAGACATCTTGGATTCCAATTACCTGCATCAGAGCAGACCATGCATCAAAACATCATGAATCGCACTTCCATTCACGGCTCAGAGAACAAGATGCATTTTTAATGAAGTTCCTTGTTTCGAGATAATAAAGGATTTTAAATTCAGCTGTCGAAGTGACACACATAACAGACGCAAGTCTCCTGGGCTAAATATAATTAGGGCTGGTTATATTTGTTTTTGTATTTTAATGTTTGTTTTTTTTAGCTGCAATTTGTATTGTTGTTTGGCTTCTTGATATTTTCCTTTTTTGTCTTATCGACTGTAATGTTTTTACAAGCCCCTGAGGTTTCTTTTCCTCGGACAGATGGTTTGTATCTCTCTGCCTCTCTTCTCCTTTCAGCGCTTTTATCATTTGTGCAAACAGCTAAACCAAAACCTACAACAACAACAACAACAACAAAACCTTGGCTACATGCTGAGAGATTGGAGCAATTGTAGAATTTGAAATGATTCCACCATGGGCACTGAAAGCAGAGGCGCAGGGCTTTAAACAGCTCCAGGCCTAATCCTCAGCCATTTCCTCTTGGCAATGATCAAGGCTGCAGGCAGCCGACTGGAGTCTGAACAGCGCTCAAACTACCAGGACTACATGGGTCCTTCAGGGAGCGATTCATGCATCTGAAGCTTCGCATATCATATTGGCTCAGATACGTACACTCATAAACAATTTTCCAGGTGCTCAAAAGGCTTTGAAGTGGTACACTGGAAGAAATGTCCATTATAACAAGTGTGCTTTAGTCTAATATTCACACGTAACAGCTTGTTGTTCTTCGAAAAGCAAAACAATGCTATTTGACTGCAGTTTCACAGATCCTCTGTACATCTACTTAAAGGGCATTCTTCCAATTTTACACATGAAGATCACTTTACTTGTCATGAGGAGTCCTACTCAACCTGTGACACAGTTGTATGATGTCCTCTGTGTGTCTGGAGGAGGTTTCTAAAGTCGGAAAAAATAACCCTGATGATGTCTGATGAAAGAACTGACATGCATTGTGGGAAATGCCGAAGCCAGCTTTTTTAAAGCTTGAGTCGTACTGAGGACAATGCCTGAGCAATATATCAATGTCGTGATATGAGACTAGATATCGTTTTAGATTTTGGATGTTTTATCTGTTTTATTTTCTTTAATTTGTGGTTTGATTGCTTGTATTTTTTCTGTTGTTGTTTTGATCTGTTTCTTTGTATTATTTTATATTGACACTATGAGTCCTGCATACATTATTTGCCCTCTGGTTTTAATTTCATCCTAACTCCCTAGTTTCTTCTTACTTGTGTTTAATAGAACTAATTGATTAACTTTCCGTTGTTGCATTGTCGCCTATGTCTCCCATTTCTGCTTTGCTTTGTTTGTCAAAGCGCTTTGTAACTCTGTTTTTTAAAGGTGCTGTATGAATAAAGTTGGTATTATTAGCATTATTATTTGCCTTTAACTACTTGGTGAATATATCAACATTACTGGCAAGTATTTATCAAAAACTGATTCACTGAGCGATGTTTTTGCGAAAATTCCAATATCAACTCAATAATATCATCACAATATTAATAATGAGGTATTTCATGGTTTTTTCTATATTGCCCTACTGTGGACTAAAAGTAATGGTATTTCTGCATCTGCTGCCTTGTTTGTGACAGGCCTCGACATTGCAGGAAGTTCACTGTCACTGCTCCTGCCCAAGACACAGACCCACCTTACACCTTCGTTTTGAGCACACAAACACAAGAGCTGCTTAATCTTCTTATCAAACTCAAGGCAAGAAAGCATTTGTGTATTCCCCCAAAGGAAATACCATGACTTTATATGCATTACATACAGTCTCTAAATATAACTTCTAATCTAACTCTTTCTTTAAAAAAAGTAGCCTCAACTTGAAAACTAGAATAACAGCCTCACAGTTGTCTGCCTTCCCCCATCAGTCAAGTTACAGGTTACATCCATGTCTGTCCAGACTCATATGTAGTAATGACAGGTGGCAATGCTTCAAATATGGATGCTGTTGGAAAGACCCGGATGCTTCACACACATTTCAACTCGCCAGCACAGAAGATCTATACAATCAGCACAGTTTTAAAATGGGCACCAAAGATCAAATCACCAATTCAGCATCATATATATTTCAAGGTCACAGTCACCTATGACCAACAAAATTGAATCAGTTCATTTTTAAGTCCAAGTGGACAGTTGTGCCAAATTTGAAGAAATTCCCCCAAAGAGTTCTTGGGACAGTGCGTTCATGGAAATAAGACAAATGTGAGGTCGTAGTGACCTTTGACCACCAAGACCTAATCAGTTAATCATTGAGTCTAAGTGGACATTTCTGCCAAATTGTATGAAATTTCCTCAAGATATCACATTCACGAAAATGGGAGGACAGGCAACTTAAAAACACAATTCCTTTGCTGGCGTGGAGGCATAAAAAGCAACAATACTGGGTCAAGGTTACAGACGATGGATTCAATAAGGCTTTGGTATCTTTAAGTCGCCTATATACAAGTATACAGTGTATACATATAAATCAGTTACATGTCAGAGCAACCCCTGGACCACGTTTACATTTCACGGCCTTATAAATCACCAGATCATAAAAACTGGTGCCAGTAGGCCGAACAGTAGGGGAGAGTGAGGCTCTATTTTTAAGACTAATAAAGTGTGCTTTTGAACAGGTGTGGAGTTGCTCCTGCAGACAATGGGTTTGGCTCACCTTGCCGTACTCACAGTAAATCAATGGGCTGGTACCCGCAGTCAGGCGGGCTATTTCTGTCGTTGCGGTTCGGTCAGCTGCTGGCTGGGGAACATTTTTTACAACAACATGTCTCAGGAGCCCGTCTTACTTCTTAAACATATTTCTCATCATAAAAAACAAGTTAAGTCCAGACTTTTTGGTAATAATAGTGTCTTATTTGATATAGATGTTGAATGGGTGATGTTGGGACGAAGAAAATTAGCTCCACATCCCCAGTTCCACCCTCCCTTCTCCTTGGCTACAGTCCCGGTCTTTCTTTCCAAGTCATTTCAAAGGGCCAGCTGCACATTCAATCTCTGCGTGCCATATTTACACCTTCACTGTATATAGTTAACATCCAAAGTCATGCTCCTGTTTAAATTCTGCTACATATAAGCTCAAATTCAAACACTGTGGTGGCTGGAGTCCCAGTGTGGTTGTTGTGTCATCAGATTGAGCAGCTGACGTCAAAACGATGAGCAAAGAGAAAGTGAAGAGGAGAAAGTGAAGTGAAGGATAGAAAAAAGAGAAATAGAAGAATACCATCTGGTTGCTGGGAAAGCACTGACTGGAAACCCAGAAAGAATTCACAGTGTATGAGAGTTGTCATGGCTGGGGTATTAAACGTGTATTTGCTTTAATGCATGCGGTCAGTCCCCGTCTGGCTGGAACTGTGAAATAACACACAGTCTGACAGCGGCAGGAATGTTGCGGCCGCTGGTTTCAGCATTAGGCAGCATTAAGTCAAAGCCCCGAAGCATGCTACCAACACGGCAGTCTCAGGGGCGAGCTTAGCACCTTCTTCGCCAGCATATGCACAGCTCAGATCAGAACACATCAAAGAAATGCCATCATAAAATCTTTAAGAGTCTACTTAGGGAACGCCTGAGCCAATTTAATTCAGCATTCATGACTTTGCATGAGTTACAGCTCGTTATTAGATCATGCTGAGGAAGTTTGTGTATTTCAGTTAGCAGAATTCACTTCAGTTTTTGTCAAATTTAATAAGATTTCAGCTTCATTAAAAAAACTGAAAATTAGGAACTGTACTTCAAAGCCAATTCAAACACAATTTAACATTCTTACTGACCTTTTAGCTGCCATGCACCAAGAGGTCACGCTCAGATCTTACCTCCTGTATGTCCCTGAGGAAGAGAAGGGATTAGCAGCAAGTCTGATTCTGTCAAATCCAGACAGAGACAAGTTCAATCATCCTCCCTCAACATAAAGCACACTTAATACAGCCCTGTCCATCATGTGACCACATATCTCCTCGATGACTGGTTAGCGCTGTCAGTTCTATTGTTGGAGGCTGAAGATGAGTTACACCTGGAGAGGAATGCTGCCTTCAAGTGCTCCTCATGACCTGCATTCGAGGCCAGAAATTGGGAAAATAACTTGTTCTCAAAGTATTTGGCAGGAGTATGTACAGTAGAAAAGGCACACAACATAGTTTTCTAAATAATGAATGAACGCCCCATTCTTCCAACCAACTGGAGACTTGACAGTGACTAAGACCTTGTAGTCTGTCTTTTTAAACCTACTGTATGCTTGATTTAACATGGCATATTATGCACTACTCTGGCTGCAACCTGCTATCATTTTTGATTAATAAATAAATTAATGGACAATTCAAATGTAGGGTTGCAGCAGTATGCCGATTTCAAGGTATACCTGAATATAAAAATTGAAGTTTATCATACAGTGTACATTATCTTATTTATGTGTTGCTTTTTACACACTTCCATTTGAACCATAGTTTCAAGTTTATCATAATGAAAAATAAACAATTATCCAACCAAACTAAAAATCTTTGTTTTCATTCCTTTAAGGGTTATTGTAACTGTCAATAATAACACTACAATACTGTGATACATTGACACCTCAGCATTTTTGCAACCCAAATCTGCTGATTATTCATTATATTTTAGTTTCTAAAACGTCAGAAAAATGCCAGCCTTGCCAAAGCCATGGCAATGTATTCAAATTACATGTTTTGATCAACCAACAGCTCAAAACCCAAATATATTCAGTTTACAATTATTCACTTCAGAGACAGGCAGCGCGTCCTTGCAGAAGCTGAAAGCAGTGAAATTGTTTTTCAATATTTGCTCCAAAGATTACTTCAATGATTTAACAAAATTATAGTCACAATAGGCTACTTTTTGTCATCTGACTATTTGGAACTCTGCAATTGACAATATTTAAAATTATATTAGTAAAAGAACAATCAAACTATATAACTGAACACAGGAATAACTAATAAAAACCCTACAATAATTATCATTCATACTGATAGCCTATTAAGTGTCTTTGTATATAGTGTATACAATGGTTTGCACCTATTTCTACCTTACTGTTAGGTATTTTTGGCCAATTTTGTACCTTACTGTCAGCTATTTTTGGTTATATTTTGCACTTTACTGTCAGCTATTTTTGGTTATATTTTGCACTTTACTGTCAGCTATTTTTGGTTATATTTTGCACCTTACTGTTAGCTATTTTTGGTTATATTTTGCACCTTACTGTTAGCTATTTTTGGTTATATTTTGCACCTTACTGTTAGCTATTTTTGGTTATATTTTGCACCTTACTGTTAGCAATTTTTGATTATATTTTGTACCTTAGTGTCAGCTATTTTTGGTCATATTTTGTACCTTACTGTTAGCTCAAATGACGTTTTGAGCAGACCCTCTCGCGTAAACAAAAACAACAACATTAAATGCCAACACAAAGTAACCTAGCTATGTTCGCTAAGCAACAATGAACTACTGTGAACAGATGCAGAAACAGAAAAGTATTTATTATATGTTTGACGCAATGTGCACACACTTTGACACAGCTGATAACAGGAGTGGGCACATACCTGTTTTCTTCCTATTACGGCCAAATTCCACGTTTGACTGCGCTGTTAGTTGAGGATGAGGTACCGCCTCTTCCGACCAACACACACGGAGAGCGTCTCCTCCGGTCTCCTCTGACGTTAGCAGTTTAATTTGTCTAGTTTACAAGCGGTTTGGTTTATCACAATATCCCGCGGGTGGTGGGCATCGAGTTGACCAAGTTTTTCTTCAAGAGGCAGACTTTCATAGGTGTTTTTTTAGTAGTTAGTCCGCATTGCTTACGGAGGAGGTACTCCTGTCAACTGCAATGACTGACAGTCAGCCGCACGCGCGTCATGGGCGTGGTCATTGGGGTCAGACTTTGGTCATGCGCATCGTTGTTTTCCTCACAAACTGCATGTGTGTAGCGACCCCTGGAGCCGAGCGCAATTAGGTAAAACAACATTATTTTTAAACGCTTCTATCCAGTCACTGACATTAATTTGTTAAATAGTGACATAAAAAGACATTTTTTTAGAATACTCAGTAGCACTAAAATTACACTTTGTTTTGCTGCCACAGGTGGGGCTTTGACAGTGTGTTAACAGCTTTAGAGTTTAGGCACTGTTCCTTATTTATGAGAAGGGAGGAGGTGGTGCAAGACGGGAGAGGCACTTCAAATAATTTTTCAAAGTCTGGGAGAGAAATTATGTTTTCATATGGTCATTCTAGCTATGCGGTATGACACATGCGCAGTGTACCTGAAGCTGCAATGTTGGAGGGGAACAACAGATGGCGCTAGAAATAACTGCGTCTGCTCAGGTGCTGTTTAGGTGCGCTATTTTTAGCCTCCTTAGATGGGCTTGTCCTGATTTAGAATAGATCCATGGCTTGTCCTAACAGAACTTTTTGGGACACTCAAATTTAAGGTGGCTGATATACAATGACATCATCATCATCATCATTATTGATATTCATAAATAATAATAATACATGAATAAATAATACTAGCTTTTTATATAGCACCTTTGAAAACAGTTGTTTACAAAGTGCTTTGACAGACAAAGCAAAGGCAGAAACTCAGGGAATAATAAAATTAACACGCCTAACGAGAAAGGTCTAGAACGGTCATACAAAGAGGCAGAAACAAAAATGCGTATACAGAAGGTCAACAAGAATAAAGCAAATAAAAGGAATAAAAGTAATCAAACAGGCAGCTCTCCAAAGACAGTTGAAGCACTAAATTGATAAAGTTTCAGAAAATATGAGAAAAATTGCAATAAATTGGGCGTTTGCAGATAGGAAGTATTTTTTATGGTCTTTTATTGCCTTTTTTGTTCTATCATAGTGCACCACCTATTAAACCACTTGACAACTGCAGACCTGGTTTTGTGGCACATGTGCTGTATTCCATTGATATGACATAATATGGCAATCTTTTAATCTCTTTGTGGATAATCAACTCTAAATGGAACTCTATCAACTCTAAATGAATCCCAAAAGTGGGTTTTAAGGCTATGTTTCTCAATAATATCCAAAATCACACCATTTATCACAACCAGTAACTGTAAAATATGGTTATTTGTGGTAAAGGGAGGGTCATGCATTTTTACACAGTCTGTCAGGATGGCTCAAGGAAAAACATTTCTAGCTCCAGGGAGGGTCATGATATATATATATATAAAAAAATGGCACCCTTGCCACCTCCTACTCTGATAAAGACAGAACAACCCCTCAACCATCAGTGTTTTCAGTTAAGCTATTAAATAGAAAATTGGAAATGTGGTGAAGAAAGAAAAAAATGAAAACTAAAAAACAAACAAACCTACAATGGCTTTGTGAAAGATAAATAGAAAAGAAAAAGAAATTGTTTAATTTTCTTCCATCGAATGATTGGTGGTAAAATGTTATGCTTTGTTTTTCACCAGCTGATTGGAAAGAAAATCATGAAGCTTGTACGATAACCTTTCACTACATTTTATCATGGCTCCATAATAAGACAACTGTTTCAACACCCTGTACCACAATGGGTATTTGCAGAATATAATGCGTCCTATAGTACAGTAGAGTGAAGGAGTTATGAAAGGAAACTTAACAATGTGGAATACCTCAATGTCTTTATTGCTGTTGTTGAGTGAAGCGTACAATGTTTAAAACATTCATCCAGTTGGAAACTGCCCACTTGTATGACATTGGGAGTGTTAAGAGAGGCTACAGATAGTGTGTTTTGCATAGGCTTTGCGCTACACAAACAGGTGTCTGGTTAAACATGGAGGAAAAAAACATAAAAATGGACACTTGTAAAAAAAACAAACAAAAAAATGGCATTATGAAACCACTGTATTAAAAAAAAAACATAAATGTCACATTAAATCACACTTAAAATATTTTGGTCAAGCTCCCCTGCTCTTTTCAGGAGCCATGGAATGTGATTGTCAGACTTTTGAGCAGTAACACTGATCAATTTAATGCCCCGGCAAATTCATATTATCAAGGCTTGTGCCGCGCAAAAACTATGAAAGGGAATGTGCTACTTAAGACCACGTCAGTGAAAAAAAAAACAAAAACAAAGATCACAAGTCTTAATATCATACTGAGTTGCATTGAGGCTATTATGTACTGTACCTCAGCTGTCATAAATGTTTTCATTGCAATCATAAGGCCAGAAGATTTACATAGTGGTAAATATCCTTGTATTGTACGAGTATCTTGCTATAAGCGTAGGCACCCTGATTTTACTTTGTATGCCCTCAAATAGAAAATGATCGCTGAGCCTTAGAGTGTGCATAGAGGCAATAAAGAAGTTAGTAGAAGTTAAGGTAGATTTAAAAAAGAGGGTTTGCAAACTTCCTACATTGTAAAACCTACAGCTTTTAAGCAGCCAAGGCACCACGTGCACCTGCTTTTAAAGAGGAATGTCTGAAGATTTTAAAGTGATCGAACAGGTACAAAAGCTACAAAAACAGCTGGAAGTAGAAAAAGACAAAACACATTAAAACATAAATTAAATGACATAAAGGATAATAAAAGTCATAATGGCCTTCTGAATATTCAACACTCCTATCACCACCAAAATTAACTGCCAGTTGGTTGAACAGTTTCTGGATACGAAAAAAAAAAAGCAAAAATACTTTTTGTTATGAGTATAAAGATGTTATATACGATACAGTATGATAGGTCATATTCAAAAACATCACATGTGCTAACATATATTACTCAGACCATTGCTGCACTATTGGTAAGACATAATAAAAGTGAAATCATCTAAATTCTAGAAGTGCTTATATTTCTATCCTGAACTGGTGAACGTTGAATAAAATAGCAATGTGTGAAGCTTTTGCTTTAAATATAAATAAAAAAGAGATGGAAAATGTACTGTATGAGGGAGAGAAGTGATTTCATCCATCTCTTTGGAATGTGGAAACTTTTAACTCTGTCGCTATCAAAACTGTCGACATGGAGTGCAACAGATAAATCTAAATTGAATTCTTTTTTAACTTCCTGGCAGGATTGTAGAAAGTAATTAGTAATTACAAATGTCCAAATTTCACAGCATTTTGTTTCTTTTAGAAAGCAAAAATTATTGTGCAAAGGCACTATACGTGGTGACCGTACAAAAATATGTGATGCTGTTTCCGGTACAGTGCTCACACAGCGTCACTCCTGTCCCTCCGTTTTCTTCGGGGTCCCTCTTGGGAATGTGATCATTATTTGGTTCTTAAGACAAAGTCAAAGGAAGAGTCTTGGATTGTCGTGGTCCCCAGCTTTAGTGGCTCCTTCAAGACATTAGTGTCCCATACCTGCAGAGAGACACAAAACAAGTCCATCAGATACTTTACTATGAGTCTGCAGACAGGCGTGGGTTAATAACTGATTCAAACCAGGTAACAAACACCACAGGCAGTTATTATGCAGTTTAAAGCTGGGGTAAGCAGTTTTATTTTGGCGTCCTTGGGCAACAATCCCATATTGTAATTCAAGTAGTCTGAGAAAACACTAGACTCTGCACCTCCTCTTGGCTCTGTTTTTAGACTTTAGAAAATCTAGCCTGTAAAGGGGGACTTGGGCTAATCACAAGTCATTTAAAAGAGAGGGTTTTCTATGTATCCCCTTTGACAAATGTAGATGCGCTTGCATGTTGCTTCAGTGGAGGCCTGATTCACTGGCAGAAGATTCTGCATTGGAAATTGCTATTCCATTGGTGAAAAATGCCTACAAAAAACAGAGGACGGATTTATCAAAAGCAGAGTCTAAAAAATAAGAGTCTGACAATAAAACAAAATAAAACATGTCAATATTGGCGAAGCCTTTCAGATATGGAGAGAAAATGTCGCTTTAGCCTTCTGATAAAATGAGGCAAAGGCTCAAAGCTGCAGCTTCAAGTTCTCGTTTCCATAACTGACGTTAGCTAGAGCCTCAGGTCAAAGTGTGTCCCTGCTTCACTCCCCATCGCCCATCGTGACTCCTGCTGTAAAGATCACTTTGAAGATGTTTTGATATAAACTTTGAATCGAACTTCATTTAAAAAAAGACCACCAGTTCTTAGTTTTTTAAAAAAAAAAACATTCTTAAAATTCTTAATTAATTCCTAATTCTTAAAATGTTTTTTATCCGTGAACAAGACAACAACCTTGAGAGGGATATTTTGGGGGTGTTTGCTTGATTGACGGATGTACTAGACAGTGTTGGTTTCTGCTTATTTGCCCTACTTAAGTGTCACCCAAACGCCACTCAAAACTTGCTCAAATTTAGCTAAGCTGGCCCCAAGAGACTGACAAAATAGTTGTAAATATATAAACCCCAAATCAGGCTTGACAGTCTGAAAACTAGACTGAAAACTGCAGGACGTCATACATACAATATCTTCATATGTTTTTTATATACATTTCTGGCTGTCTGTCATTTTCCAAACTGCTATAATATATTTTGAATCAAGAGGCCAAAAAAAATCTTCCTTGAAAGTTATCATTATAAATTCAATACAGCCAGAGGCTTAAATTTCCAAAGTGGTGACCATTATTTTGGAAGTTCTCTATTAGAGCCAAGCATGTGGAGAGTGTGAGGCTGCTAACTCGCATGTGGTCCAATTGTGGTGTCAAATGTCTGTAAGGTCCTGCAGACAACCACCAGCAAGAAATACCAAAACTACACAAAGCCTCAGTCATCCTCTGAGTCAGACTGTGACGGTGTGCTAATCTCCAAAATGCCAGCTATTAATGTGACAAACCAGCCTGACAGGAACAATGCTGCCAACACTCTTAACACAAGAGGCAGGACTGTGGTCTGAGCAACACAAGTGGATGTGCACACGAGTGGAACAGCCGAAAGGTTTGAGTGGCGTCAAGATGGCTGTTGAGTGGCTTTTACAGAGGTGAAACTGGAGTGTATGTACAGTGTGTGTGTGTGTGTGTGTGAAGCTGTGCGTGGACATGTACAGAATCCCTCAAGGCCAAAACCCTTCTTCTGCCTGCTGGGAGAACAAAAGGAGGACGAGACTGCACTCACATCTGATTTTAAAATAGCAAGCAATGTTTAAGTGGCATCCTGAAACACTGTGGTGCAAAAGGCCAAACGGCAAACTGAAAAAGGCCACAGTGTAGGCTATGATGGGGTCAGTTATTGGTTTTGTGACACATGGCGTCGTATAAATCAAAGAGCAAATGACAAGATGACACACCTAACGAGAAGGCCAATGTCTGAAAAAAAACCCTGCTGTCTTGCAAAAGTGCTAGGACATTTGTTCCACACAAAGACTGTAAATATAGAGGGACGACGTGTCTCCACTTCCTCCCACAGTACAAAAATAAAAGCCAAAATATCCCAGATACTGCTGCTACCATCTTGTGCTGATGAGAACATTTGGATTGAGTTCCCACCATCCCACCAATCAGGAGGAGCGCCACTGATCACATGCACACTGACTGGCACACACAGCTGTCAATCATAACACCAGAAAGCACAAAATAAGTACTTTAACCAAATCAATCACAGAATCAAACACTTCAGCAGTGTGATATTATGTGTGTGTGATAAGAATGACCTAAAATGAAAACACATCTTAGGGAAAAATGTATTTGATGTGTACTTTTCAGGTGGCTGTGGCTCAGGAGGTAGAGCGGGTCATCCTCTGATTGGAGGGTTGGTGATTCCATCCTTGGTCATCACATGTCAAAGAAGTTTTGCGCAATATACTGCGCCCTAAATTGCTCCCGATGACTGTACCAACAGAGTGTCAATGTGTATGAATGTTTCAAAAACTGAGTAGCAGGTGGCAGCTTGTTCTGCAGCCTCGGCCACTAGTGTGTGAATAGGTGAATGTGACTTGTGGTTTGAGTGGTCGAACTACTAGAAAAGCGCTATACAAGAGTAGATCCATTTACTTAAATTTTTTACATTCACTAACATGGAGGAGGGCGGGGTTCATGTGCCACACTGTAATCAACCACCAGGGGGCAATCAAGATGTTTAAGCCTGACTTTGGGGAGCTTTCCAGTCATCCGTCATATCCAGCCCATGGTCACAACACACACAATTGGAAATGGTTTCTGGTGGGAAGCCAGTGAGGGATCATGTGCTTTTCGCTGCACTTGATGCTCCTACTGGTGGACTGAGATGCCAGAATGGATATCTCTGGGATTTGAGGGGAATATCTTGAACTTCGATGCACATTGTGTACTTTCCCAGTAAAGCTCCTCTCTGACTCAAGAAAGAATTGGCAGAGGTCAGTAATATTCTTGGAAAAGGACAAGTGGTTGTCTACAATCTCTGTCCTTCTTCAGGCTGTCTACCGTCCCTTTAAATTTAGCCTATGGCTGAGCATATAATATCAATATTGTGATGAGAAACTACATATTGTCTTGGATTTTGGATATTGTGATATCATATTTGATGTCTTTTCCAAGTTTTAAGGGCTGCATTACATTAAGTAATTTTCTGAACTTTCGGACTCCTCTAGCTGTTCTTTTATTTGCCTTTACCTGCTTAGTCATTATATCCAGATTACTAATGATTATTCATTAAAAACTCATCGTGTAAATATTTTGTGAAAGCACCAACGATATTGTCCCTATATCAACCATGAGAAATCCGATTTAAAAAAAGTTGCTGTATTTGATTTTTTTCCCGTATCCCCAGCCCTATCTCTGTGAATTGTCAACAAGTAGGTTGTCTAAATGCTCATAAAAGCATATTGTTATTGTGCGGTTTAAAACTTGCCGCTTATTTTTGTCATTCTCATGTTTTGATTTCAACTAAAGGATTAAGTGCTCTGCTATGAGTTGAGAAAAAACCCTCTATTTTGGTTTCTGAAACCAATTAGAAAAATGAAAAAAAAGCACTGTGGGCGAGTTAAGAACGAGGCAGTGTTTCAGAGGTTTTAAAAAGTTGACATTTTGGAGCCACAAGTTCACCCTTCAACTGCAACATGCCTGCAACATGCCTGCACACCCATTTATTTTTTGTTTTCATGCACACACATTCACAAGCTCTGCAGTTACAAGCTTCTGGTGTCTTGTAATAACTCACCGTTGGCGACTGATTTGGTCTCCCCTCTGCCTGCCACCTGCAAGACATGAAGACGCGAAGGTAACAAAGTGGTAAAGATGAAGACAGATAGAAAAAGTGAGCAAAACATACCTGCAAACCCTCCATTTGAAGCACCGAGTGCTTATAACCACTTATAACCACTTCTGATCTAACACTTTCACCTTTAAAGATTAGGCTTGGGTGGGATCACTGTATCATGGTATACCAAGGTATTTAGAAATCCTGACGGTATGATTTTCGAAACTGTCAAAAACAAAGACACTCCTGTTTTTATTAAACTCATATGGACAGAGGTCAGTCTGGAGGAACACGCTGCTGAGAAACATGATGACTACCAGTGGTGGGGATGACATTACAGGACTGTGATCAACTGGCTAGCCACGACAGCCATGACGGCAAATTTTCACATTGAGCTCTGTAAATTTGGGGATTATTTTGACCAAACCAGAGATGGTGATTGCTGTAAGCTTGAACTCTGGTGTGCAGTTGTGTTTCTTTGTTTAATGAGGATAACAGATTTAAGAATCTTTCCTTTCTTGACATTTTGAGAGTTTATGTATTAGACTGATAAAGCTGAGAACACTAATAGAACATAGTAGTGAACATAGTGATGTAGGAGATGTAGGCGAATTTTTCAGACACCTCTCTGGCAGCTCTGCTAATTGTGCTAAATTTATGCTCTTATGTCCATTTAGCAAGTTTAGGTAGGTTTTTGAGGTCTGCTTTGGACAGCAGCAGCGTGTGGCTATGAGTCACTCATCGGGATTTAAGGACTCTGGTAAGAAAAATAGAGCAGGGTGTGCTTTACGGTAAATACACACCAGTGGGTCAGTGGGAATAAGAGGTGCCGTCCCATCCCTGCTGTGGATCACTGCTATATGCCGTGCAGAGGCGGCTACAATTTGCTGCTGCCCTTTTCAGGAGGAGCAACTATGCAGCTGTCTTGCTGAGATTGGTAAGTATTCCAAAACTGAAAGCTATGGATAACCAGAACCATGCTGAAACATGGACAGTTATAAAAAGACGCAAAGAAGAACAATGCATAATTTAAAGGAGCTGATGGGAACACATTTCACTGGAGTTGTACGTCGTACAAATCCTTGTGATAAATCAGTGACTGGCTGGGGGAACGCAGCACACAAATACCAGCATAACGTATACTCCAGTGAAATTTCAGGAAGATATATAAAAAAAAAAGATACCACCCGAGCCTAACGCAGACTCTTGAATCAATCGCTGTCCTGATCATTTTGCCTTCCCTGACATCACAGCATAGTCATGGTTAGCTAATGACAAGGCCGCTAACCACTACCTTTCCTGTCCAGGACCCTTTTTACGTCAGTGCAGACCACCGCCTGGTGCCCTCCAGCCCAGCTACTCACTGTGGCGGACCACAGCCTGCGGTCTGCACTGCAGCTGTTGGCTGCAGGAACACACTACTACCAGCGGAGGAAGGAAGGAAGAAAGAAAGGAAGGAAGGAAGGTTTATAATAAAGTAAGAGGGTAGGTAGGACATCTTTATCTTTTTTAAATATGGCTTTTCACTTCTACTAAGCACTTCTACAAACACAGCATTATCTATGTATAGAAATAAAGATAAGACAATTAATTCATGTCAGGTACAGTCAGACTTGTTTGAAAGTGTGAGGTGATAACGGTGATTCAGTGATGCCAAACTGCCATTGTGCAACTCAGCAAGGCGTCTCGCTTGTAAAGAATGCTGTAAACAGTTTCTCCATTAGGGCAACATAAAGTCGAGTGAAGTTGGGGCTGAGAGTAGTGATTTGTGGTTGTCAGAAGAAGGAACGGTGATGTGATACAGCCATGTGTGAAAAGCATTCAGGCCGCAGTTGGACAACAGGCGCGCTGTTAAAGGTTTTTTTTTTTTTTTAACTACACAGAATTTATGCTGAACTGTAATCTGCTGGATTTTGTTGCATCAGCTTTTACAAGTTCTGAGTGTTAATGGAATCAAGTGGAATGCTTTAAAATTGGTTTTATTGTGGCTTCGTTGATATGTTCTCTTTGTTCCTTTTATTTCACAGCACTTAGAACATTTGGCAAGTTTCGGTCCTAAATGTGCATTTTGGAAAGCAGCTGATGTTTATTACTCTATATTTACAAAATGCAGATAATTACATCCTCTTAAATGTTTTGACTTTGTGGGAGAAGAGACCTGTGCCAGAAACCATACAAATCATGAAAATGTAAAACAAATTTGTCAAATCATAAATATCTAATTTGGACCCAAACTCTTAGATATTATCATTAAGATTAAAATAAGCAGAAGCGTCCAACCGCAGCAGAACAGAGTACAGCTTTGCCAACAACATACAGTAGAGCAAAAAGTCGGCAGCGTGACAGCAGGGTGCGAGGTCATTCTGTGATAAGAGCCTTGAAGAAATGTGGAACAGTTACTCGTTTACCTCTCCAGGCTTATTCCAGATTTAAGGGTGAGGTCGACTAGCTATGAGAGTTCTTTAAAACAAAAGCAAACACAAGTGATTGAGATTATTTCAATACTACTACGCCATCTCTTTTACAAAATTCTCCTTATTGACATCTGGAACACTATGAAAAAACACTTTGTAGACCACAAACCAATTTGGCATGGTTAAACTTCATCTGGATGCTACTTTGATTTTCCCCTGATGGTTCAAACTGGTACTCTGATCACTGTACAAATTCCTCATCCAGGACTCCCACACATTTTCATGGACAACATTTCAAAACTTTTCCATGACTTTTCAATAATCCATAATGAAAAATGTTTTTTTCTTGCCCCACTTGCCTGATATTTTTCCAACACATCGAATTCAAATTGTTCAAACATAACTTCAGCTAACTTGCATACATGAGGGAACCAAGGAGAAAATGAAGAAACATTATGTGTTGGAAAACAAAATGGTACAGTTACGTTACATCATCAGCTTCAGGATATATGTTTACTGTTATGTTACATTATGTGGGAGGTTTTCCACGAAAGATTACTGGAACAATTTTCATTACAAAAAAACTCCAAAATTCTATGACTTATGACTTTCCTTTTCTTTCCCAGACTTTTCCAGGCCTAGTAAGTATGATTGTGATATTCCACAACTTTTCCAGGTTTACTGTGACAGTGGGAACCCTGCTCATAATGACCCTGATGAATAAATGAATAATAGCTACCTTGGTTGGAGAGGCACCTTTGTTTTCCCATAGACTCCTCTTGTTAGTGACGTCAACGGGCTTCAGGTCCTGTCAGAGAGAGACAGAAATCAAAAGGCTTCAGAAGACAAAGCATCATACCAGCGGTGCCCGGCATTTGTAGGTCAATTTGAAAATAGTTGACATTTTGTGGCAATGGCAGAGCACCTAAAACGTAGAGGAGAAGGAATGACAGAGGAGGACAGAGAGCTTGAGGGATGAGAGCAGCGGTTGACAGACACTGTCAAGTGGAGAGGTGCTTGTCTGGAGAAGGTGGAAAATAGCACTCTCACTGAGGCAATCCTCTTTGAAAACACTCCATCACAATGCAAAGTACGATTCAGGCACGGGAATAGAGAAAGTTTCGGCAAAAGTGTTCCAGTTTTTGAACTCTAATGAAAATATTCAATGTTGAGCCAGCCATTAAAAAAATATGGACAGAGGGCAACCTTTCAAAATTGGGCCCCTCATCCAAGGGCGTAGGCTTTGTTTTAACATTTGGGCGAGGGGCGGGGGGGGGTAATAATTTTACACATTATTACTCGTTCTTTTTCATTTATCAGACCACACATTTAAATGAGCTATCATCTCAATGTATAAATATGTAACAAGTTATCAGGAAAATTGGAATGAAAAGAAAGAAAAACAAACAAATCACAAAAAGCAAAGCAGAACAGAACAGAACAGACAAAAGCAAACAAAAAACATGTGCATCAGACAAACTGCTTGTAAAGATGTGTGAGTTTGCAGGTCCAGGCCTGCTTTCGCATAAGGCATTTTCACACCCAGGAAACTTTTTCATAGTGCCAAGAACCCCCTTTTTTATTGTGTCTGCTCCACAAAAACTAGGAATGATTGTTGCTCTTAGAACATCATTTTATGAGGCTTTTTTAGCTCCAATTTCGGGGAAGGTACTCTCCCGGTACAGGAAGGAACCATGAGTGATGTAAGTTGACTGGTCAAACAAGAAACCACCGGCAACCACTGTTTTTAAAAAACCTGTTAGCTGTGTGAAAAAAAGACGTGATTTTGACTCATCAAAGCAAAAGTGATGGTACCATACTAAACGCCGGTTTACAGTATGTGACTTCAGCATTCCTCTTAGCAGTGGGAATGCAAACACAAAAAGCAAAAAAACCTGTAAAAGTATTTCATTCTCAAGGTAGCTCCCCAGAACTGTTCCAAAAATGCCTATAATTTATTAATAGGTTCCAAGTTTTATAGAATCTCTAAATGGAGCCTTTGGGAGCCTTTCTTTAATTCCTTGGCTATGTAATGGGAGGTAACACCCTTCCATTTCAGCAAAATGTAGTATACTGATAATAGAGAGGAATTGAAATCTTCTGGAACTGAGAATATAGCAAAAATAACATCTGTCTAATAAATGGTGGCAAAAATGGATGACCAGAAAAGTGCAACACCACAGCTTATGGTTGATGGTCTGTGGGGTGGACATTCTCTCTTGGAAAAACTTGTATTTAAAGTTTCCTTTCACATCCTCAGTCTCTCCTGTGGTGTGTTACCTATTTGAGCACAAGCCATAATCCGTGACCAGGAAAGCTCTAACATAAATATTTGGTTGAAATATGAGTACGAGTGAAGAGAGGCATGATATGCTGGCGTTCAGCCAAACACGTTAGCGGGACAGAAGAAAAAACACTCTGCCGGCAAAGCTTATGATAAGCACACGATAACATGCTTAAGTGACACTGTATACCAAACTCGTGCCAAGTCTACAATATCCACTTCATGGACTGTATATGTATATTATGACAGATGTAAAAGTGAAGCAGAGTTATGGTAGTTTTACAGGGTTTTTTAAAATAGTTTTAATCTTTATTTCAACTTTTATTATTGTTTTCAAGTCAGTTTAGATTTAGTTGGTTTCCAGAGTGGGTTTGCACATTTTAGTTTAGTTTTTATTATTTAAAATGTTTAGCTTTAGCTCGATATTCTTAGTTTTTGTATTAGTTTTATTATGCATGGATGCCTCCTCAGGCTTGATGTGTTTACAGATTTATCTAAGTAGACACAGTACAACCAAAGACACTTCCTGTATATATATTTATTATTTTTATTTTAATAAGTTTTTTAAGTACACAATCTCAATCTGCTTTTTTTTTTTTTTTTTTTTTTTACACCTAGTTATAGTTTTTAGTTTAGTTCTCCATAATATATAATACCTTGAAGTGGACTGATGCAAGCTCAGACACTTTATGAGTTATTTTCCTGTGTGGCCACCAGGTGGTGCCAGACAGATAATATCCCAGCCTGACCTGCTCCACTGCATCATTTGAAAATTATTATAAAACATCTACTGTACAGAATCAGCAATAACTCTGACATTATCATCATCATAACAGTACTGCAGGGCTGATAGAAGAGTAAGAGTACTGCTATTTATTATGAGATTGGTGGTGTTTGCTGGAATAAATGTAGCCCACATGGTACAGGATCACTGTACCCATGAACAAGTCACTGTTGAATCCTTAGACAAACCATAACTAATACTACTACTAATATTGCTACTTCTACTACTACTACTATTAATAATAATAGTGAGCTTCAAAGTAAATGTCGCATTAATGTTCCAAGTTCTGCCTTGTTACTTGAAGCTCCTAAAAAACTGGTTTCTGACTGTAAGTATTTCTTTGCAAAATTTAGGGAATGTCTGTTTTTTCTATGTTTTTTTTTTTTTTTTTAAAAAGGGAGGGGTAGTTCAAAACATGATGGTGGCAATTCAAATACCTTTCTTAAGCATTGGGGAGGGAGTTCTATTTTTCTATTTAGATTAGGGGAGGGACATTTTGTCATAATTTGTTTCATTTCAAAAACCCTCAGAACCCCAAAACCACTAAAGGGTTTTAAAGGCATGCTTTCTTTAAAAATCACACCATTCATCATCTATCTATGAAATCTGGTTATTTATGGTGGAGGGAGGGTTTTAGAAAAATGTAGCTCTAGGGAGGGTCGTGATATAAAAATAAATAAATAAAGTACAGTCCCTTCACATTCTAACTAAATACACAAATAATTATTTAAAAAACCTTTAGGTAATATTTATGAAAAGTTTAACACTCAATAACTAAGATAATTTGCTTCTTCAGGGGCGTGTGGGTGTGATTTGACAGAATCTGATTGACGGTGACCAAACAACCCACCAACTGTCATCAGATTCTGACTCAAATACTGCTAAATCCTGATTGGAGCGTTGTGACATCACAGTGTCCTGCCCACCTCAAATCAGTGACAAGAACACAAATAAAAACAACAACAACAAGAAATACATAAATCTCATATTTGAAAGAACCAAAAATATTTGTGTGTTCATGTTAAGAAGATAATAAAGACTTTTTTTCAGAGGCCTTTCAGGTAGATGTTTAGATATTTATGTGTAAGTTGAAATATAATAGTATAAATCTACATGTATATAAAGATCACTCGTCTGCTCTGAAGCTGTTTTTCAGAGGCGTTTCTCTTCAGGCCCCTGAGCTGTACAGTAAATCTACTGTACTTCCCAGAAGCATCGACAGGGGCTGCTGCGACGACAACCTACCGTTGGCCTTCCTCCTGACGTTTTGCCGCTCTCCGGGGTTTTATTCAGCCAGTCGTTAATGCGGCCCGCCACGCCTGTCTTCATCACAGCTGCTTCCTGTTTGGATAGGGTCATAGGTCAGCTAAGCCTGGTCGTCATCGGCAGGAAGTGCCAGTGAATTGGGCTCTTTCCTCTCTCTCTCTCTCTCTCTCTGTCTTTTTTCCCTCTTTCTGCTCCAGTCATGCACAAAGTTTCATTAACTTCCTCACATCCTTCACTACCTCATCTTTTACCTTGAACGGGCTCCCTCCTCCTCCAGGTGAGCCGAACACATTGCCTTTCTCCCACATGCTCTTGATGTTGCGGATGCTGTCGGTGACCATGGGTAGATCCACCGCCCCGGAGCGAGGGGATCGAGACTCCTTGTTCTCTCTCTGCAGAGACAAAGTGCTGGGTTTAAACTGCTGAATAGCAGGGATGGCTGTTCTGATTGAAGCTTAGATATCTGTCTTTTTAGAGAAAAACCCACATAAGCTTGCTCATAATAACAGTGATGAATTCCTGCTGTGTTAAGGATGGGTACTTTTAGGCAACTTTTAGACTCAGAATAGCAACCAAAATCAATTTTAGCATACCAAGACTGGAATCAGGTCAGAAAATTGATGTTTTGTAACTAGATTCTATAGATTTCTCAGGATCCTGTTTCTCAAATCCGATAACAAATAGTCCTTTACATTATTAACAGTGTGACACATGATGTTGACGTCACATCCAGGATGACTTTAAACCCGTTATCTGGCTATGACAGCAGAGTTTTGTTCTCTAGAACCACACATTACTTTTAAAGAAGAAACTGATTTTTTACACAGAGGATCCACAAAGACTGAGGGGATAGTTCACAAAACAATTACGTAGCTTTTGTTGCTTCTGCCCAACCTTGACAAATAAGAAATAAGAAGCTGTGTACCCCTAACTATGCAAATGGTGTCTCAGTGCCCCTTTATAACAGTCATATTCATAGAGACCAATGCTAGTATCCACATGCAGATACAGAGAAATTATTAGCCTCTTCAGAGAGTTCATTGATAACTGAAGCACATTTAAATTTAAGGTTTTTCCCTCTCTGCCATTGTTTGGCCCACTGTGTTGTCGGTGCAAATGCAACATTGAAAACTGCAATAAGATGTGCAATATCTTTAGTGAATCGAACCTTGAGGCAGGGTAGAGTGGTTGGAGGTGATGCACAATTCATGGTGTGGTAAGTGTCCACAATCCAGTCCTGTGAATACACTCAAGAGCTGGCTATTTAAATATGAAATATTTAATATAGTCACTTATTTTCATGGAAGATGAGGAAAAAAGCCTTTTATGAGGATAAAGTTAAACCAGACTAATTATTTCTCAACTTCTGCTATTTGGTTTACAATTATATCTAAAATATGCGAATAAATATATGTCATTGTTAAATATATAGGAGTACATATAATGTTTCAACCAGTGGTTTCTTTTGGTCTTGTTAAATTTTTGATGACTGACATATAGCTGTGTCTTGTACAGTAATCCCAAGTGGGATGGGGTTAATGTTACGCATGCACGGAAATTAAAACAAACAAACAAAAAAAAACAACCTGAAGTCACAACAGTGTCATGTGTCACTAATGCTGACGCCACACTTTTTTCAGAGTTGAAAAAATGCCAACCTGAGCAGCTGAGGTGTACTGCTCCAGCCTGTTGTCTATCTTGGACACCACAGGAGAATGAGACGTCTTCACAGTGCTGTTGGGCAGAAGCAAATAGTTAGCATACACACAGCATGGGGTCAATTTGGATATTATACACAGTGTGGTCAACCATTACATCTCCGTGCCTTGAGAAAAGGACACTTGCACCCCGAGTGGGAATTAAAGTCTGGGTTACATTTTTCCTATTTGCAGAACACAACTTCAAGGCTTGAATGCTCCACTAAAAGCTGGGAGAGAAAAAAACATGATGTGTCGGATAATGCTTAAGTATGTTCTTACCTCTTCTGTGCCGACTTGTTCAGGAACTCTGCCCTCTCTCCAATCTGTGGAGAAAAGTTATGAGAGCTCTAGGTTACTACTGTGTATAGGGGTCAACTATAAAATGTAAAATAGCCACCTAAAAAAGTTTCATCTTAAAAAATGTTCTGATGTGTGCTATATGGAGAGTATTTTCACTGCTTTGCCTTTCCATCAGACAGTCCCTTCCACCTAGATAGCTGTAAACAACTTCAGTCTCCCATCTATGCTCTCTTCAAACACACCAGACTCCATTGACAAAAATAATAATTTTAGTTCACTGAATATATAAACTGCTGGTCTACTGCTGCTTCAATTAGTTAGTTATTTCGTGTTATTGTGTGACTTTGGTGAATCAGAAGCAACCCTTTTTTATACCAACCTGCAAAACCTTTTTTTCTTCATGGAGTCTGGCTTTGACAGCATGATTTTCCCACTGGAAATAACTATCTGACAACATGTTAAATGAGTGAAAATATTCTAAGTATAGCATACACTTAAACTGATACTGATGTTTTTTAGGTGGGACTTTATTTAGGTGGCTAAAATACATTTTGTTTTTAGACACTCATCCACAGTAGATTGCTTTGCTTCCATGTCAGACTCCAGCTTGCTTCTCCAAAGTGGGGGTGTGCCAACTGACATCTACTGTATGTAATTCATTGACTATGGATAAGTACCACATACAACCCCAGTAAAAAAAAAAAAAAGAAAAAGAAAAAAAAAGAACTATGCCTTTAAAACTCTGGAGCGACGTCTCTTTTCATATTGCTGTTCTAAGATGCCTTTCCCAAGTATTTAAACCTTTAAATCCTTAGCAAAATGGTGATTTCTTTCAAAAACATGGGAATCAGGGCAACAAGGCAATTAGCAACTTGGCAAGAAATGCTCCACAGACTGCAAGAAATTAGAGGATTTAGAAAATTATTTTCAAAAGTTAGGGAAAAATGTCAAGGGAAAAAAGATAGGGAAAAACTATATTTATATATAATATATATGTGTGTGTAAGTGTGTGTGTATATATATATAATTACACATTTAAAGGTATGTTAAAATCATTACATAGGTTTTAAGCACTTCAAGGTAATTTCCTAATTTATTTTTTAAGCCTTTTTACCTTAAAAAAAACCCAACTAATTCTCAGGTAATTTTGTTGTATTTTTTCACTAGTTATCATTTCTTTTTTGTTGCTCATTGCCCTCTTGCCATGTTTTTGCTAAGGTTTCAAAGGGTTAATACATACTGTGGTGATGTTTCACGCATGCAAACATCACTGCAACACATTTTCCTTCACTCTTTAGGAGACTTAAAACAGATGTTTAACCCAACCCTCCTCTTGATTTTCATTCTTCTATTGTGTCTATATTGTTTGCTTGAGTATTTTCAGTGTAAAACTCATTGACTTGAGTTTAGAGGTCATTATGTAGACACACACGTGACTACTGGTCCTTAAATGGTTCATAACTTTAACAAGTGCCAATAATCACTGGGGAACAACATACTGCATCTTTTTAACAGTGGGTATTTCACTTTGTCTCTTTTCTACATGTGCTCAATAAGCTGGATTGACCAGCAACACACAATGTAACCGATTGTTCCCTCTGTCTGCAAAATGCTCTGAAAGACATGCACACGTACACACACACACACACAGACACAAAGGAAAAACAGCACGTTTTTTCCTATCTGCTGTTGGACTGTGGGAATCTCAGAGGATTGTTTATGATATACACGAAAAAGGGCTAAAAGAAGGAGCAACGCATGCCTTCCTCAGACGCTCACAAAAAATACTGTAAACGGACAAAAAGGAGAAACTGCAGAAAAAGCTCTCTCCCCCCTGTGAAAAAGGACCTTGCGCTCGGCTGCTACCGAATGTGGGAGTTCCCAAAATACTCCTCGACAGGAAATTCCCCATTCTCAGATGCGTTTTAAAGAGCCGTAGCCATCCGAACGCAGTTACAGTAATCCTGTTAACCCTAATCGCTTTCCTGCATCCCAGCAGCCTGTCCTTCATTCTGTCCCTCTGTCCTTCTCTCACACTGTACTTTATCTATCGTATGGAGCAGGGTTTTGCTGGTTTACTGCTGATAACATGTAGGCGAGCTCCTGGGACTGTGTGTTCCACTGGGAGGTGATTGCTGATAGCCAGGCGTATTTCTCCAGTGTAATAGGAGCCATGATATGGCAGTTGTCGGGCAAAAAACACGCATAAGAGCAAAAGGCGATGAAAACAATGTATGTTCCCTAAAACATAGGTGCGATATTGAAATAGACTGTTGACAGGTTTCAAACAGCTGCACATAAATGGATCTTGAAAATATTAAATTTACATGAGAAATAGGAAAAACTGATCTATGTGCTGCTGTTCAGCTTTTATTCGGCACTAGCAACATAACACTGAATCCATTCTCATTTTTCATGTTCTTTCCACTGATGTGGCTATTAAGACATTGCACATTGTGTGCAGTGATAACCAAAATACTTTTTAAAGCTGCACTAGTCAATATTTTCTTAAATCAACAATGACTGTGTGAAATGTATCACTCATAGTGATAAACCACAGAGAATTATCACCCAACTCTACAGTTTCCTGCAGCTTTTTTTTTTTTTTTGTTTTTTTCCAGTTTTCAGCTCATTGTTTCAGTTTTACAGAACTGCAACTCCATTGTTTTGGTTGGTTTTCTCAGTTCTCTTTCAGCTCTGATAAACTGCCTGTAAACTACCTGTCAAACACCAAATTGCAGACAAAGTTAGCGAGTAGCTGTTTGAATTGCGCCATATATCAAACATATGATGTTTAAGTCAACTTTGCAAGTCAAGAAAGTCACAGTGTCATAAAACTGTTCAAGTATCAGGCTGTGAAAAAATGTAATAACACAAGTTGTGTAGGCAACATTATTTCTGTCTTGCTGAAGCTATGATGCCTGTGTGTGGTTTATTGTGCAAGACAAGAGATGTAGGTCACGCAGTTCCACACAAAACTAAATGGTTCAATGACAAACCTACAACAAACTATGACTCTCTTGACTTGAAAAATGATCCTTTAAATTGACAAACATCATTGATATAATTCACGAAACATTTCAAATGGAATCAGAAAATTACTTGTCTCTCACTGTTGACAGCTGTATATATTCTGAAATAATGTCCCATGGGAGACACCAAAAGTGGAGGGACTCTATAAGGAGACTGAATGTCGGATTTAGATTCACCAAGAGATTAGCCAGGGTTTCCCACACATACATTTATTTGTGGATGCCTGCAGTAATGAAAACATCTGCTGCCAAAAATGGATTTGATTTTATATTTTTGGAGTTCGACTGTTCATAAGGAGCACTGTTGGAATATGTATACTGTACAGATACACATTGCATCACACTCTCATAGTGCAGCGCACACTCTGGTCACAGATGGAGCAGCAGAACATCAGGGGCATTGAAAGTGAAATTTAACTGTTCTTCCTGTTTGGTCTAAAAGTTTGCATTTATGCACAGCAGCTGCTCCTCTCATCCATCAATCTGACTAAAACCCCACCCCGCGAGTGACAAACTGCTGCAACGGAAAAATAACTAATGGAGAGCTCCACCTGTGCTGCCTTCACGGACCCTCAAAACCATCAAATTCATAAAGGGGACCCAGATTGATACGAAGGGACACAAACGCATATAAAAGACAAAAATAAAATAGGAAAAAAAATTGCTGTCCTCCCACTGTCAACGGAAAACATACACTCAAATTCTGTGGGAAACACTAAGTAAATGAGCAAATGTTCAGCCATATAATAATAATCAGGTGCATATATTAATGTTGTGTTAAAAGCTTGTTCTACTGCGACCAAGTGACCAAAAAAAGTTTCATGTTGTTTTTATGATTGTCTATACATGGCATTCACCTAAAAGCAATGATCGCAGATGTCAAAAAATTATCTCCTGCTTAATGTAGAGTGTGATGAAAAAAACAGATCTAAAGTTGACAGATAAAACATACACTGCAACTGTATTACAACGTGGTAATACAGTGTCACAAAACAAAAAAAGACACTATATAATACTGCAAAATAGGGCTGGGCAATTTATCAATATTATCTTGATATCAGCATGCCTTTGCCCATTTAGTCATTATATCCACATTGCTGCTGATTATTTATTAAAAAATCTCATCGTATAAATATTTTGTGAAAACACTTATAGTCAACACAACGATAAAAGGGCAATATCAATATTGAGGTATCTGGTCAAAAATATTGTGATTTTTGATTTTCTCCATATCACCCAGCCCCACTGCAAAACAACTATTCATACAGAACATAGTGTGTAGTGTATGAAAAGTAAAACAGTCCAAACGCACACGCTCACACACAAATACAACTGTACCTACAGTGAACATCACCACAAAGTAAAGCCGTGTCTGTGAGGCGAGGGCAGTGGGGTAGAGAATTATAGTTGAACATTATTTACAAAACTGACCACAAACAAACAAAGTATTTTATTCCAGTACAATCAGAGCTCACACACCATTAGAGCCGAGCCTCGAGTCTGAAGTCTCACTGGGACGGGCCAGATGGATATTACTGCTAACTGTCACTAATTAGATTTTCTCCACTGGCTGAAAATCCCCCTCGAATTTCAGCGTGTGGGAGTTGGCTTTTGGCAACACTGGAAACATTTATTCACATTTGAGTTGATTAAACGTTCCTTTGCCGTGACAAACATTTATCTTTGGATGAGGCTGGGAGGGGCGCGCGCTGGGTTGATTCAGGTCTCTTTTCCGAGAGCAGAGTTTCTTGTGACAAACAGGTTAACATGTCAGCAGAATTTTCAAAGTGAGCGGTGAAATTAAATACAGAAACATTTTGCCAGCAGCTGACTTTTTTCCACATTTCTCCCCTAGTTCATCGAGGCTCTTTCTATTTCGGAACACCTTCATCTCAGTCAGATAACACTTCATGCAGAGAGCTAAAAGAGGTGAGAGGGGCAGAAGCGGGTCATCTGGCACTTAATCTCTCCAAATATTTTGAATGTTTAGCTTGAGCTTTGCTGCACTGCCGGATGAGTGGGATTTGCAGGTTTTGGAGAGCCGTTATATTGACTCCATTATGCTGACAACTGTATTGGACTGGATACAAATACAGACAGAAAAAAATACAACACGGCTAAACTCTTTTCTAGATCATTTTTTTTAAGTAATGGAATGAAATTTCTGTTTACGAAGAATTGTCTGATTAATTGACCACTTACTTAAGCCTTCCCTCGAGCAGCGATTGCCTAATCATAGCTTAGCAACTGTTGCCAGGCATGGCAGGCCTGTCAAGTTTTAAATTTCTCCACATGTTGAAGCTGTGCGGGAGGCTGTAGTAAAAGCAACATCCAAATAGTTTGGAGGGTCATACTTTTTTGTCATGTTTGTCTGATTAAACATGAGCTGGAAATCATTAACATTACTGGCTAACTAACCAACTCGTGACAGAATGCTACTTGCAATTTAAAAAGGCATTTACATATCTAACTACATTAGCTTGTTTGTATGGAAGCCCTGGGAGGCAAGGTAGATTTTTTTTCAGGATATTTTTTCTTTTTTCTAAAGTTTTTTTTTGAAAAAATCCTGAAAATAAAACAAAACAAAAACTCACTTGTTTTACAAAAAGACAAAAAAAAAAATTTTGTCACATATTTTCACAGATGAAAAAGAGGAATGAATAATGATTCTGAAAGAAATAATCCCTTTCACACAATTGGAAATAAAAAAAACTGATAATTAGAAAAAAAACCTCTTATTTTATTTTTATAGTTGCCTCTCAGGGCTTCCATATATGGGGTTACAGGCTTAGGGTGGTTTAAGTACATCCACTGTTTAGTATTTCCCATCTATGTAGAAGCTCCTTGGTGCTTTAATTGGAGCAAAAGGTAACATAATGTCCTGATGTTTATTGGGTTTGGGGAAATTAAGTTGCCAAATAGGGTTACATTAAAATGAAATAAAAGTCTGATCTTTTCCTTAATGATCTTGTAATACTCAGACTGACTACATCTGATATGGAATACAAGAACTGTGTTGTCTCTTTGTTTTTATGTTTTCTACACAGATAATACTGGTGAGGACTATATTCCCTCGGACATCTAGCTTCAGCTTCACGTCTTCTGACATGATGTATATGTTGTCGTCAACACTCAATCTTCTGAAATCAAGAACCCACTGTTAGAAGAATCACTATGAATATTTTGAGAGGTAAATCTACCACTATCATCCTCATTATAAACCGCATAAATGCTGTGCCAGGACTAAATACATACTCTTTTTAGAATGGTTTCAAATCACAGCTTAAGCATTGTCTAAATATAAATCAACCCAATAAGCTGTACAAAAAAATGCTTTTTAGAAGTGTAGGGATAAGGAAGGATTGACAGGATGAACATAAGTAATTTTTAAAATTTTTTAAGTTGTAAAAATAAACAAATATTGTGAGTTGTAAATACTGTATGTCCAACACTGAGCAAATTGTATGAATTATGGAGAAGGGGTAGGACAATATAAGTCTATACTTTTTGCTATTCCTTATCGAATCTGCAAATCTTTAATAATGCTTATTTCTGATGTTGATGATGAAATTGTTACATCTATTAATTTGATTTGTTAATTGCTTTTTATTAGACTTTTTTTTTACATGCTTGACATAAATGAACCAAACTAAATCAAATAACGAGTCAGCGGTCAATTGGCGAATAAAACTGCGGCGACACTCTGCTGCTGGATGCAGGGCAGAGGTGGGAGGTTAAAAATAGTAAACCGACCTTCAGAGAGGAGCCTCGAGGGCTGACGCACTTAAAGGGTCTGTCCTCCCCGTCCATAGTGTCCTCCACCTTCTGTCTCTTCTCAGCTGCCTCTGCTCTCCTCCTTTCAATCTCCTCCTTCATCTTCCTCTTCTCCTCCTGAGAAAAGACATAAGCAAATTTGAGCGCATTTTTGAATTAATGTAGCAAAACATTAAGTAGCAGTATATTTGAAGTTGACAGGGAGCTTCCTGTTAATTTCATTGAAGAATATGTACTGTAGGTGGCGCTCTGTTCTTTGCCAGCCATGCAGGATGTTGCAGCTCACGCTAACTGCCGTTTCTCTTGTATATTTACTCTAAACAATCCACTGTTGCTGCTGGAAACCTAACGTACGCTTCCTGTGTACAAGTGGATTTTCCCTGGGAACAAACTAACAGTGTTCAGAGCAGCAAATGCACAATCATTTAAGGACGGTGTGTGTGTGTTGAATGACTTTCACGTGGCTCATGTGTCAGTGCAATGAACAGCGTAAGCCACTGACATGACAGACAACCAGCAATCAGGAATGCAGCGGACCCAGACAATAGATATGTGCCACTTTCTAATTGATTTACTCACTTTATTTAATGAAGCAGGTCAGGAACAAATTCAATTACTCAGAGCAAAGTCTTATTTACAGTGATCGCCTGCCTCAGGAAAAAAAAAAAAGATTTTTTTTTGGAAAGCTTGCGACATGCAGACTATCAACTGTTATTTTAAAACAATTAATGTATGAACCATTTGTACTGTATTCAGAAGAGGGCTGGTGCTTGGCAGTATATCAGCCCTCTCCAGCAGCCTTGTCTTGGTTAATTAGTCTCTCTGTATCTCTGGGCCATCTTTTAATTACAAACCAAAAGGCCTCATTAACATCACACAAGAGGAGAAGAACGGGGGCAGATAGCGAGAGACGGGCCGCCACTTTCAGAGCCAAGATCAACAAAGAAGACCAGTCAGGGTAATAGTAAGAATGCAAGGCCACAGAGCTAGCGGGCTGAAAAGGAAAATGGACGACACGGCGTGGCTGAATACAGATGTGAACACATAGGAAGGAGGAGGTTATCACATTTGAGATACATAAGGATGAGGTCGTCATAAGAGGAGGCAGAAGGAATGACATGCATGAGTTATGTGTCGGATAACAGTGAAGTATGGCGAGATAATGTCACCGCCGCACTAGTATGACTGTGATGCATGGGTTTCAGCGCACACAGGTGTGAGGGCTAAATCAACATGAAGGTGGTGGTGTGAAAAATAAAAGAAAGAGGACATGGGTTGCGAACTTTATAGATATGAAAAGAAGAAATCAGCAAAAGAAATGAGACAAGTTTTAAATACAACCAAAATTAAAATAGGTCATTTAAAAACAAAAAGAAATTAGAGTAATGTGTATTTTAGCCCCCTGCATTAGTGCTCTCTGGGGCATGTGAAATTTTTGGTTCTAACCAAAACTAGTGCTGGTAATTTGATTAGTCCAATGTCTGTGTGGGCAGGCATTAAAAATAAATGTATCATTTTAAATCCTACGTCCACACAGGCAGTTAAACAGCTGGAGAGCTGACAACCATTGTCTGAGATGTGAGGGCTCTGTTTGTTACTCTGTTTCTAACTTTGCACATTACTCTCCAAGTAACTCTGTAAATTACTCCACATATTACTCTGTATGTTACTCCGTGTGTTACTCTATATGTGACCCCATGTGTAACTCAGTTTGCTGTCTGTAACATTAAGGCTGTACATTTCTCCCTTTCTTACTCCATATGTATCCTGTATGTTATGCACTACGTTACTCCGTACATTAGTTTGTGACTCTCCATTTTTTGGTATGTTACTTTGTTTGTAACTCTGTATGTTACTTTGTACATTACCCTGTATGTTATTCCATTTGTGATTCTGTATGTTACTCTGTACTTTATCCTGTATGGTCCTCAATAAGTTACTCTGTGTGTTACTCCATTTGTGAGTCAGTATGTACTCTGTACGTTACTCTGTTATTTACTCCATTTGTTACCCTGTTTGTGACTCGGATGTGACTCTGTATGTTATTCTGTGTGTTTATTTGTATGTTTCTCCTTACATTATCCTGTAAATCACAAGTTTCTCTATTTGTGGCTTTGTTTTTGATTCATTTGTTCTTAGAACATCAGTCCAGGGCTTATTAGCAAGATAAGCTAACTAGTTTCTGCCATAAAAATTTGTGAAAAGTTCCACTTTCCAAAGGAAACACAAACTTGAGCACTATTTGAAAGGAACTAGTGTTATTTGGGGTTTTTTAGTAATTTGTAATAACATATGGAGGTCGTCAGTGACCTTAAACTTGTGCAAATCTGCCATGTCTGTCATTGAAAATTAAAGCCATGGTAGTAAGTAAGTAGAAATTCCACCGCTAATGACATACAATATTTTGCTAAATACAGAGACCACGTTAGTCTTGCGTGAAGTGGTGCATCTGTGATTTGGGTTAGTATTTATTTTTGCTTTTTCTTTTTTTGTTTTCTCTGCACTTTTTTTTCTGCCTCTTTTCTGTTTGAGAATAATGGAGGCTGTGTTGGCAATTATAAATTAAATGTTTTACAGGATATTGGGAACAATATAGACTTTGATTATCCTGTGCATATGCAGCATACGAAACACAGACGTATGGTGCATACATCACTAAATCACGCGAGGTCCCCTGATAACACTGGTCCTGTGCGAAGACAGGGCTTTAACTGTTTGAAGAAGCGTTACATTGATTTAGGGGCAGATCTTAAATCGGCTGTACAGGCCTATGTGATCTAGTTAACAACGCACCATGGAAGCTGACAGCGGATCCCCTGAAACTAAAGATGCCTGAAGCTTAGATATTGTTTAATATGTCCGATAGCATTTGTATCTTTTGAAAAACATGAAACTGTGCACCTGTAGTATCATTTTAGTTTATATTTCCTAACACAAAAACTGAGCAGAATTAAAATTTCAGTTCAACTTCAAAAAAATCACAGAGAAGAAACTGGATAAAAAAGAGAATAGAAACGTAGACAGATAGAGCTGCATGGATCAAACAGCATCCATAAATTGACTGAAAATAAATAAATAAATATATATATATATATATCTGTCTTCCCTACCTCCTCTCTGGCTTTCCTCTCTGCCTCCTCCTGCTTTTTCTGCCTCTCCTCCTCTTCCAGCACCTTCCTCCTCTCCTCCCTCTTCCTCTTCAGCTCCTCCAGCTCGGCTTCGGCCTCCTGCTGCTTCTGCCTCATCCTCTCAAACTCCTCACTCTCTGCGTCGTCACGGCGGCGCTTCAGCTCCTCCAGCTTGCGTTCTGCCTCCAAGCGGGCAGCGTCGTCCTGGTCGTCACCCGCGGACACCTCTGGGGAACGCACACTGCCGCGACTGCGACAGACACACAAACACGGGTCAGAGCACACGTTCAAGTAACAACAGAAACAAAAACTGAAGAAGTAGGACACAAAGGCGGCTGACATTCAGGTTAACGCTTGACATTTGATACAAACTGAATATTTAAACGTACACTTTAAGGATTTATCTCTTTCATGGACAAGCAAACACACACTGACAAAAGCAAATGTGCACACAAACAAATACCAACAATCACCTTTCAAAGATAATGTTACAGCATATCTCAAGTTTCATTCAGTGTTTCACGCTGGCGACTGACTGCAGGTGACCCATGTCTGCAACACACTACTGCTCTGCTGCGGCTCACTGCAGAACACAAACAGCTTGTTTGCTTGAAAATCAGATTCAGACACACTTTTCAATTATTTTGCAGATGCCTCAGGCAACCTTTCTATGCTTTTATACCAGCGTGAGCGCCGAACGATAAATGTCAGACTGCAACATCAATAAGTTCCTGTCTGATTAAGCTGCCCCTTTCAGCATATGCACGCAGTGTGACATGTTAGGAGAAATATGAGGGTTTCTCCTCCATCACTTTCATGGTGTAATTCAGTAAATGCAGGACATATTTAATACCCTTTAAAATGTACTACATTTAGCTTTAATTTTATGCGATCAATCATTTTTCTCATAGCTATCTGTGTCTTTTCCTTACACTCCTGGATATCTTAATTTAGAAAGCAACACGAAGATTGGCTTGTTGTGTGGCTTAATCTTCTAAACTGACTTTTGTGTCGAGAAATTAGTTAATAAAGGAATTTTCCACAACCGGTCAAGAGTAGATAACCACTAATGGGGTTCCTCTAGCTCAAAAAAGTGGGATTTACGACTTTTTAGAGCCACACGGAATTTAATTAAAGACCAATTCTACAGTAGCCAAAACTGAAGGGAAAAAACATGAACTGGCATCAATTACTTAAGAAAAGGGAAACATTAATGCAAGAGGAATTCTGTATTTCTTTTGTATTTTTTCAATCTTACAATCAAACATCACAAAAGCAATTCATAAAAATCTTACATCCCATGTCTTACCATTTTTAAGACATTTTAACACCAATTAAGTGAACACCACTTTCAGGATTTTTGAAGCCTAAATGCAATCACCAGAAGTAAAAAGCTCTAGTTAAGCTAAAACTAACTACACTATGGTTGCATCCTCACAGCTACGAGCTTTTAAAGTCATGTTCAGCTTGATGACGTTGTGTAGTCGCCTTATTAAAGACACATAACAGCTTCAGTGTGGTAGTGGCGTATTTAATGACAAATCTTATGTTGTAAACCAAAACATTAAAGTCTTGAGCTTGTGTTAAGCACAAACCCATTTCAGGCTTCTAACCTAAAACCCAGTGACTTTGAGATGAGGGACCGAGGGGTGCTGCAATGCGGCTTTGTGGGTTTTAGCACTCATTACTGGAGTTTTTTTATTATAATGTTTTACTGCCAATATTTGAGCAGTTGGGGAATCGGAATTTCAGTTTGTCACCTATAATTGTCAAACTAGCTTCAAGATAAAAGCATCACACCTTTTTTTGAGCAAAGTACTTAGTTATAATAAGCTTGGCTGGAAAATGTTACTTGTATTTTTAGATCTATATTAACAATAATTATGTTAATATCTATATTATTATATTATCTATGTACCCAGCCAAGTGAGAAAATAACCCTAACCCTAACCCTAACCCTAACCCATTGTATGTAGGCCTGAGAAATCTGTATTGGTGCATCTCCACGATTGAAGGAGAATTGGAGAACATGTTTGAACTGTATGAACTGTTTTGATTCTTGATATTTAAACAATAATTCACAGACCAATCACATTCAAGCAATTATTCTTGAGTTTTCAGGCCCACAGTCTTAACAGGCAACAAATTAGGACATGAACTTTGCTGAAAGCAGGGTTTCTTGAATAATTCATCAGGCCTGGCAATCCCCAATCTGGCCTCAGTGGAAACCACGAGGTCACTTGATGTGTGTGTTGTTGTGTCTGTGTACCTGAGGGTCCTCTCGGGTTTCCTGTGCTGTTTGGGAGCTGCCTCCTCCTCGTGCAGCCCTCCGTTCTGCTTCCTCTGCTCCTCTCTGTCCTCCCTGGCTGAGCCTCTCTCGTTCATCTGCACAGAAACGAACGTGGGGACCAAGTGAGCAAAGACGCGTTTGGTGGTTTGGCTGAATTGGGAATTGCAGGATGTCGAATGAGAAAGAGGATGAGAGCACACTCGAAACAAAATAACACAGAACATCACACAACACAGCGTCCACTCCAGAATTACTGCTGAGACGGGATTATCTAACATGTGATCATCATGGGAGTGTCTCTGTTTTCTATTGCTGACATCATCAAAAATATCATTCGAGTTTTATAGATTATAATTATCGTGTGTCCAAGCCCAATATGTACACTGCCAGTTAAGCTTTTAAAGCACCTTATATTATTAACATGTAGCACAAGAGGTACATTTGTCCATCTGTTAATGCCATCTAGCAGCCTATTTTTCTTTTCTTTTTTATTTCAACCACAAAATGACCATGTGTACATCGGTTACTTACCCTGTGTTACCTTGAATGTGAAGAAAACTTTGTTTTTCTTACGTACCTCCACGTCGAATGGAGAATCCAAAAACTGAGAAGTCTGAATTGAATTGAAGTAAATGGGGTCCGTGTTAACAACAACAAAACCATATCAAAGCAACCGTTAACAAACTCACACACAACTTTTGCGGTATGAATCAATTCCCGTTTATTCAGTCGTATGCTCCATGCCTCTCAAGCACATGCATTTTTGCTAAAAACGTACTATTAAAAACACTTCAACATAAATAGTCTGATGTAGGACCCAGTAGCATGCCTGGGTAAGAGTGTGCACAGGAACCTCAGTGAAAGTGTCAAAAACTGCAGTTTATCAAATGGCCACATGAGGCTGGCTCCAAAAGCGAGATAATCCTCATAGAGCCCCACATTAAAAATGCCAAACTTAACAGCTGAAATAAACAAGTTAACCGCCTGGTAAAAACAGTTTTGGTCTCTATAGCTGATTTCCTGGTCATGACAACTGTATTGGGGTGAATGTTTACATAACTCACCCACTAACATTTTATAAAGGCTTATATTAAGCATTACTAAGGGTGTGCTCACTGCGAGGCGTCGCCTTAGTCTATGAATCAGATCCACAGCTGTGGTCCCGTCCATTACTTTTGATTTGAACTCTGCTCAATGAAATTAAGGAGCAGAGTTCAAACGCACATGCTTGCTCTCTAAGAGCAACTCATATGTGAAGTGTTTTAAATGGTAAGGTTTTAGCAAGAATGCATGGGTTCAGGAAATACTTAGCATACGACTGGATAAATGAGACTTGGATCATACTGCATGAGATGTATAAGGAGTTTGTAAACTAATGTTTCTATATAGTTTTGCTGTTGTTAAAAACAGTCCCCTTTAATTCAATTCATTAAGACTTTTCTTACCAGGCATGTGAGAGACAGAATTCTTGCTGAATTTAAGGTAAGACAGTTCAAGTAATGAATATGGGAATGGTCATATTGTAGGCGAAGTATTTTCTTTAGGATTATATAGGCTGAGCAGGTGGGCCTTTTCAGCACACCTGTACTAGCATACCTTTAATACAGCCTTTGTTAAGACCGTCTTTACGAATTATTAGGTCTTTGCAACAATCTGAGATTTAGCAGGCAAATGTCAGCTCAACAAGAGATAAAAATAAGTCACACTTTTTACTTGGAGATATATGAAATGTCACCAGAAATGTATCTTGACAGTGAGAATGCCAAGAAATATGACGCATCTTTGAGCATCGTTGTTTACACCATCAGAGGCATCTTGAACCGATAGGCGCTCTTGTCTAAAGAGGTCATACAGACCTCTGTTGACTACAAAATGAAATGCTTTGTTCATGAGGGCGTTTTGTTTGTCAATGTATGAGGAGGCTACACAAGAAATGAAGTCACTTTTGTGGTGTGGCAAAGAGTTTGGAAGGCATAGCTTCGGGGTTTCATGATAAATTATAAGCCTTTACTGATGCAATAATACATTGTTCTTAGGTTTGCTTGGACTTCAAAAACATATTTGTGTAGACAAGTTTGGGATTTGTAATTTTTGTTTTCAAAGTTTCTAAAATCATAGCCTGGTCCAAAACATTTAACTGGAAATATACACATATGATACCTCACGGATCTCCTTATAATGTCCCCTTGTAGTAAACATGCATTATTTTAAATAACATCTACAGTGAGTTCTTGGAGTGGAGTCGGTGTAATAAGTGTTGCTGCTCTCACAGCTGAGGTGGAAGACATGCAGACAAACACTGTGACCACTAAAATGTAGGCTCAGTAACCACCAGTTGGTGCAAGCCACACTGTGACGACTCGGGGTGTCTGGGTAATTTCAGCGTCTGGCTCCGATATAAATCACTAGGTCAACAAGACAGCCTTATTAAGAAAAATTTTGTGGTTTAATCTGGAAAGATTTCTGTTTTTACATCTCTTTAAAGTCCCCATGATATGAAAAATACATTTTCCCAGTTTTAGTCCGAGTGAACGATCTTTGTCACAAGGGAATGAGACGTATGCCAGGTCACAGTGACCTTAACCTTTGACCACCAAATCTAATCAGTTCATTGTCTTGTCCAAGTTCACATTTGTGCCAAATTTGAAGAAATTCTCGCAAGGCGTTCTAGAGATATCGCGTTTACAAAATCAAATGAGACGTTGGGCGACGAGTTAGCCACACTGGTCATGTAAAACATTAAACTTCACATTTATCTCTCCAACATCCTCCTAATCTAATGGCGAGGGAGGTATGTGTGTAGCCAATAGTCTGCTTTAGCTCTGTATCGTGCTTAACTCGAAGCGCAGCCACTTTTTAGCAGTCCAGTAATATGCAATATCCCGTTTCACTGAAAAATACATCACAGTACAGAAAATAAAGATGTTTTATGAGCTCATTTATGCTCAATGCTGGATACATATATGGACACGGATGGAGCCTTCTGTCCGTACTCATTTTGTCCATATTTGTGCACATTTTCTGAAAGCTTACGGATACAGATGAAATGGAGCAGTACCATGGGAGATCGTTGGGCAGTGTAGCATAGTTCAAGCAGGAAACAACCAGGGAATGACGATGACATTTTAAAAAATGACTGAATGGAACAAATTGACAAAACAGTGAATTCTTGGTCCACATGTTACAATGTATTTATGGGCTCACAGACCACCACCATCTACAACACTGCCTCCGTTAAAAGGTATATCATTACGGCCTCCTCCACTGTTGCTTTATTTGCTGTTGTCAGAAACTTTTGATTCCTCTCTTTAGTGCCATCTATTGGCTCTGTCTATGCTTTCGAAAAAGGGTGCATGGAGGTATGAGGGCGGTGACATTTACAAAGTTTGAAACAGACTATTTTCATATGCAAAAGGAGTATAAATGATCCCTAACTGCTCTTTCAATGGGGACTGTAAAGATGCATGTCGACGCTGAAGTTACCCAGAGATTTTTCTGTGCTGTGCAACACACCTCTACTGAAAATCTTACCACATGAATGATACCTCATTATCTTCTGAATGCAGTATTTCAGCTACCTCATTGTCCTCTTCCGTGTCATTTGTGAGAGTCATAGACTTTGATGAATAATCTACACAATCATCCTCAGGTACCTCCACAGCCTCCTCTGATGCTACTGCATCCTCCTCAGCCTCTGACTTGGCCTGGTTTGAAACCTCACTGACTACTGAATGTGTTTCTTCTTCTGTGAGTTCCTATGAAAAAGGTTTACAGCAGTTCTTTGAAGGAAAACAGTGATTGAATCAAGGATGTGCATTCAGAAGCCAATAAAGTGACGACCATACCTTGATGTGATTTTTAGCTTCTTCTGTTGATTCCTACAGAAACAAGCATCGCATTTGCATCCACTGTCAACTACAAAAATTACAATAAAAGGCTAACACAACTGAGTAATAATAAAAAGATAACTCACCTGTTCTCTCAAATAAGACCTTCTCGGTTTCTCTTCCATCACCTCCACTTTCTGGCCTTCATCTACACCCTCATCTTCCTCCTCTCCACCCTCAGGAGCTGCCTCTTCCTCCTCCCTCGGCTCCTCTTGCTCCTTTTCCTCTCTCCTTGAGCTGTACATCTCTGTCTTCACATCATCGTCCTCATTGTCACGGTAACGACCCCTGCGCCAGGAGGATGGCCTCTCCTCTTCTGCATTGTTTTTCTCCGTGGTGACGCTGTCGTCGGTGGCGTCCAGCTCCTTTTGTCTTTCTAGCGCCTCTCTCATGCGTCTCTGCCGTCTCTCCTCGCGCTTGGCCATGCGATCCAGCAGGGCCTGGTCCTCGTCGTCTCCGCCGCCACCTCCTCCGTAAGAGCTGCTCACAGACACTGTCTCTGTCACGCTGTGAGGAGAGAGAGGAGACAAACATTTCACTGTGTGGTCCTTTGTTAACGAAGAAGAAGCCTCGAGGCCAGAGCAGCAGACGTCAGCTGTTAGACTGAATGCATAATGTTATCTCCTGTTACCACTGAGATGCCCTTAATCAAGGCCTGCAAGTGTCATAGTTGTTTAGTGGTAAGAGACTTGTTGTGTTGTTCATTTTAAGCGGTTGTGAGTAACTAATGTGTGACATTTAATTAGGAGGAAAGGACAAAACAAAACAGCACAACAGCTGTACTAAATTATCTCACTTGGAACTAGATCTCTGACCTGGCACACAACGGAAAATGACAGAAAAGACAAAATTATCAAAAGAATATGCTAGAGCTGCACAATATATTATTGGATTTTTCTGACATTGCAATGTCAACTTAAGCAATAAACACATCATGAAACACTGCAATATTGCACTTTAAATATAGTAACAATGAATTAAAAGAATACTTTCACAGAGTTTTTTAAGAAAACGTTTATTCTTGCACGCTTCCATGTTGAACAAAGAATCCAAAAAAAGGGGAGTCTTCGTTCAACAACATCAAAACTATGCCAAAACATTTGTTTGCTAACTCTCATCCAACTCATGCAGTATTATACAATTCTCATTTATCCAGTCGTATGCCCTGTATTTCCAAAACACATGCATTTTTGCAGAAACATTACGATAAAAAAAAACAAAACACTTCCGTCTGAGAGTGGTGCACCCTCAGTGTGACTGGGCACTTAAGCATAAACTCCACGTTAGCAGAGTTCAACGCATGCTTGTGCTGCCATTTGGCCATTGACTGAGACTGTTTGTACTGAAGTGTCATAAAGTTTAAGCGACCATGCATTTTAAGAGCAGATATTTTGATATAAGTTTGCTGTTGTTAAACATGGTACAAAATATTTGCCTTTCTTGGGTTCTAAGTACACCGTGGAGACATGCTGGAAAAACAAAAAGTTTTCAAGATTCAAGGTAAAACACCGTGAGTCACTGATATATAAATGATTATTTTGCACACTGTAAATTACATCCTGTCTGTAAGAGCTGTTTTGTTGAGCCCTGCTGTTAACTTTCTGTTCAATCAGACAGGCTGTCTGATTCTGTCAGATTCTGACGCAGAATCTACAAGTATAAGAGTGAGGATTATTAAACGAGTGCTGCTGCACTACTCTGCATATTTGAAAGGAAAAGATGAGCACAGATGAAACCAAGCATGAATAACATGCAAGTTTTTTCTGGCAGAGTACCTGTAAAGCCTGGAGTGGTGATAAGAGGATATTTTTTAAGCCGTTGTTTATAATGTTCATTGTGAACATCCATGTGCTCAGGGATTTTTGAGTTAGTTGAAACAGAACATCAGCAGAAAACGTCCTCTTGTTATTGGTGCCTTTTATGTTCCGTTTGATGTTCTTTTTTTCCATTAAAATAATTATTTCCTTTCATCTTTTGATTCAACAAGCAATTTATTGTATTTTTTTCTCCATATAATAAATTGCATTATTGTACATTATTCACTTTATTATTGCATTTCACTGAATTCAGGTTCTTGTGATTTCATGGGACAAAATGATTAGTTGATTGATATACTCAAAGTAGTAGAGAGGCAGAACTTATTTGACTTTACTATCTGTTTATTTATCTCAACTATTACCATTATTATGATATTCAACATTCATCTTCATCATTTTCCTCATATCATGCAGCCTTACCATATACCCAGTTAAGTCTCTCTGAGTATGTTAGACCTGATCAACTGCCTGACTGTGACTTACGCTGGCCACTGATACCAAAAAAAAAAGGATGAATGCTCAAGAAAACCTCTGAGTTGCAAATAAACAAAATTAAATTCAGTGAAAGGAAATCAAAGTTTACAGAGAGCGGCTGCCACATTATTGTCAGCTCTTTGGCCAGTATGTGGAGAATGCTGACAACTGGCTGTACTGACCAGTTTTCACCACAGATATTCTTAAAAATAAACTATTGGTCAGGCCTTAAAATAAACAGAAAATAAAGTGAATCTCTATTGGATTCCAGGTTTCCATTTAAATTTTTATCCGTAATAGTTGCTTTGTACAAAAAAACATGCAAAAGGATAACTCTGGGAATTCAGTCAGTATGATTTATCCTTTGCTGAAAATTAAG
Organism: Plectropomus leopardus; assembly: GCF_008729295.1. NCBI lineage: Eukaryota > Metazoa > Chordata > Actinopteri > Perciformes > Serranidae > Plectropomus > Plectropomus leopardus. The sequence continues at coordinate 17,077,492 of NC_056484.1, forward strand.
TCTGTTATATTGAAATTTGGAGCAAAGTGGTGGACTCAATTTCCAAATGACCAACTGCATGGCTAAACACAATGTAAGCTTAAAGTATCTATTATATATTTCTGTATTTCAATCCACCAAACACCAACTGTACATCCATCCACCTCGGTCCAAATAGCATGACTCATAATATTCTGACCTAAAAGTCTGGCAAACATTATCCTTGCATCTACACAATCGACAATAGCTAGCCAACACTAGGTCCAGTCCCAGCATCCTCCTGCACAATCCCCTTGTTGTTTGACCAGCCCAGGATGTATCTCTGAGCTCATAGAGGGGAAACATTCACGTCCACAAAGCATCGTCTGTGCTGCTAGATGTCAGAGCAACCCACCACTTTCACCGTGGCCAAGACGATTGATCTCATGGCCTCAGAAAACGGCACAGAAACTGATATTTAGCTCCTTTGTTCCCATGGCAGTCTTTCTGATGGATAGGTTTGAGATCATGTGTTGGTTATTGTGTTGACAGCTGTAAATGGGTAGAGAGTGACATTCAACTCTTGCACTGGTTGACTTTATTTGAGGATGCAAATAGGAATAATGCTTTGAAAAAGCCACTTCACAGAATCTTATCATAAAAATCCTGACAAAGTTACAGTATGTCAGCTTAGCCAGCACCATAACTAGTCACAGCAGACCTGTCACGCTTTGGATTTCTCCACATATTGAAGTGGTGTGCATTGGACGGCGTATCTAAAGATTTTGAAGGGTGGAGTCTTTTTTGAGGTTTTCCAAAACCCAGGATACAAGAGCAAATGCATATGGAATGGATTGGACAGTATGTTTGTCTGCTCTCACGTACGCTGTCAAAGTTAGCATGTCTGACTAACAAGCCTGTTACCCACCGTAGCAACTGAGTGTCACTTCCAGTGCTTCTGGGATTAAGAAAAAAAAGTTCACAACTACGACATCCACTGCGCAGGTGTCCCTGAATGCTGTCAGATTTTTACTATGGATGTATAAAAAGAACTGGATACAGTCTTAAAGGCGAGGCTGCATACATCCCTATGAAAGCCGCTCAATGGCACATGGAACTTCAAATGTTTGACTTCCCAGGTCTAAAATTACCTGGATCTTCTGTAGCATGTGGCCCACAGAGCAGGTGCACCAGAGACGGTCAAGTGGCTTATTCTGGCTTTAGCCCTCTGCTAACTCGAACAGGGAAAAGGGGATTTAATGGTGTGGCTTTTCTTAACTTTCGCAATGTTATCGAAACAAATGGATCAAATCTGAATAGTGAAACAAGTCATGTCACAGAGATTGAGAAAACATGTATGCAATGATTTAAAGATGTCTCTTTCACAATATAAGTCTATGTGAAAAAGTATTTTTGGGCCCAATGGCATTGTATGATAGACCTTGAAGTTGTAGTTACATGATTTGGTCACTTTGTCAAATTGGCTTCAAAGTCCAGCACTGTTCCTGTGGGCTATCAGACCTTTTGGAATATCAAAGTGAGCATCTGTCCTGCTTTTTATTGGGCCATATGGCCATAAAATAATATCACTTTATGTCAGGTAGTGGTTGAGTGTTTTATTACTAATTTCAAAATCATACAAAATAAAACAAAATAAGTGTTATATATCAGTAAAAACTGAGCCTGGATATTTGTAAGGTGTGTGTGGGGGGGTAACCCCCTGCGCGTTTTTTTTGATAAACAAGCTCTATTTTGATTTGCTCTGGTGATATCTGGGTATAAGTATTGGATGAAAACAGAATACTTTACAATTGCTTTCATTAAAAACGTATTGACGGGAGCTGAAAACCCAACAATATACTGTTTTCTTTTTGCTGACATTCTTTTGAGATGTGCTGATGTTTACCACACAGAAAACACTTTTACTGGGTGGGGTGATACTTCAGTGATATTTTTTCCCCCATTCGTTGTTCCTCTTTTGCTTCTTCAGCAGAACTGAAACTGAGAGTTGAGCAATCAGCTGCTGACTTTTTATTTGTCACAGACAGAACCTGTATATTTGGTATTGTATAATATGTGTCACCTGTGGCTGTTGGTCAGAACCAGACTGTCTGGCTGTCCGCTGGACTCCTCACCCTCCCTGCTCTTCATCCTCTCCTGGCGTGCCCTGCGCCTCCTTTCGCGAGCTGCCTCCTCCTCATCATCATCATTTCTTGCCAACCTGAGTGAAACAAAAGAAAAAAGAAAGAAAGTGTGAGGACACAAAGAGAAACTTTTTTTTCTTAGCTTCAACTTTCAACCCTTCACCTCCCTCTCCTCTTCCTCAATTTAGCTTCACGGTTAGAAACTTCAAAGTGAACAGTTCTCTAAATTGGACTGCAATCATCACGGTGACCAAACCTGGTGGATTTGTCCTGAGCTTCTTTTTTTCCCCCTCTTCTCTCCTATCAAGCTGACCCGTCAGCTGTGCAACCACCTATACTTCTTATCATGGCTGCAGTTTTCACGAGCTGATAAAAACTCAGCCTGGAGACTTGGCTTGGCTGCGGATAAGAGAGAGCCAGAGAAACAGTGCTTCTGGGGCCACAGCTTGAACTGGTCTGGTCAATGTTGGAACACAGCAAACTGCAGAGGTCTGTGTGAATGAGTTTATGCGCTGCAAAACAACCACTAGCCCTAAAAGTTGATATTTCTACAAGGAATTTAATACCACATTAAATCTAGAAATCACATTTTTTCGTGGGTTCACAAACTGAAGTAAGAAAATCTCTTATGTCAAAACTGAGGCAGATGTGAAGTGAGTTTTGTTTTAAATATGCTGCTTCTTGCTTGAATAAAATTCTAGACACAACCTCAGTTTTGCTGAGACATCCATTTCATCGTCCTAGTTAGAAGGAGTAGTCTGACTTTTTTGAAAATACACTTGATCATTTTCCTGCCAAGTTAGAAGAACAATATCTCTCTCACACTGGCTTCAAAGAGATTGTGTTTACCATGCTCACGGGAAGAGCCCATATGAACATCCCCATCATGTGTTATTCTTAACCTCATAAAGTCGAATTTTTCTGAGAGCTCGCGGTTCACAAGTTCATTTTTCGGTGGATGGTAAGACAATACAGGATTTCTTACACAATAATTTGGCTCTGGCGGCCTGACACAATCAAGACATCTACTGCCATGTATTGATTTGATATTGTTTGAGCTGGAACATTCATTAGGAGCGCTATTGAAATATGTACTGTTCGGAATCGGTTCTGCATTACACGACACCTTAAGAGCACGGAGCATGTGTATTTAACAGCTACAACTAGCAGATATACTGTTTATTTGAGAGATAAAAGAGTGGTATCAATTTTCTCATCTACTTCAAGACAGTTAAAACCTCTATTTTCTATGTTTTTTCTTGAGAAAAAGTTAGCAAACTGAGGTAAATAAAAGGGTGTCTTTATGCAAAAAATATGTGGAGGCAGCACTAAAATACTCGTTTTAACAGAATTCTTTGCTAAGGCTCAGTTTTGCTGATAAAACCATGCCCACACAAATAATCACTTTCTCAGATAATTTCTTTCGCAACCTCAGAGTGCATGTATATATAGAAGAAAGTTAACCCTTTAATTTTTTAACAGTGTGAAACACAGTTCCACTTTGGCACTGTATTTTCTAAACACTCTGCATAACTAGTCAAGGATACAGTAGACGAAGCGAGTTCATACCAGGTCATGTCTAAATGTCATTGATAAAATCATTTTTTCATTAGAGACTGAGAATTTGAGAACTGCCTGTTTCTCTAGTCTCTCCATCTTGCTCTGACATTAACAGGAAAAAAATCCACTGTAAAAACAAACCGCCCAAAATCCAAAGCAGACATGCAGTGGATTATACATGTCTTTATAAAATGCGGCGGTTTAAGTGAAGGGTGCGGCTGCATACAATCATCAACACAACTCCATTGTTCACAATCTAGTTGGCTGGAGAACTACTGTATATTTATGCGCTTAAATTTGATTGAAGGCAACAAGTTTAGGCCTTTCTCTGGAGCTGGTCCAGAGTCACTCCGGGAATAAACTGGCATAAAAGTAGACAGGTTTAGAGAAAGAGGCTTAACTCAAAAAGTTTATTTGATATTGTATTATAAATTAATGCATCATAAACTGAGGATATCTAACAACAGTTGGACATTGCAATGCTACCAGAGACATATTATTCCCTTTTTTCCCATAGTATTAAATCATTTCCCGAACTGCTGTGTTTCTGGCCACCTGACATCTATGAACTCAGCTCCATGCTTGATCTGTGTTGCCCTGACTGACCTTTACACTCCCACTGCTAACCACATGCCTAGCTACCTAACATCCCAGTGCTGCCTTTGAGGTCGGCTAGCGAAGCGTGCTATTGCATGTTAATTGCAACATGTGTGGTGAGCCAAGCGAAAGCTGCTTGGGTTTATGTGAGGTTTTACAGCTTGTGAATAACAATTTCCCTCTTCCTTTTTCTTCCCCTCCACTCCTCTGTCCACCTCCTGTTTCTTACTCTCCGATGAGGTATGTTGTCATAACAGAACAGATGAATCTGTTAACGCCCAAGCTGGACCTACGGGACGGTGACATCAGTGACGTCAGGCAATGATTTACACGTGTGTGCTTCATACAGCATCTTTAAGGGTCAAAAAAACTGATCTAATCCAAATAAGTTACACTTTTAAGCCTTAAAGATAACCTATGTAACTTCAGCCCCTGCATCCATAAGTTACAATCAGCAAAATGATAATAGTATCTCTCTTAAAGAGACAGTTCATCCTAAATTTAAAAAAAAAAACAACATTTTTTTTCTCTTACCTGTAGTCTATTTATCTATTTAGATTGCTTGGGTGTGAGTTGCAGAGTGTTGGAGATATCGGCCGTAGAGATGTCTGTCTTTTTTACCAATATAATAGAGCTAGATGGCACTTGGTTTGTGGTGCTCAAAGCACCAACAAATTACATTTTACTTATTTACAGTTACTCAAGATCATCAACAAAACTTATTGTGAGAAGTTTCATGTAGGAACTATTTTCTTTCTACTGAACTACACCCTCCAACTGTATCACCTCGCAGAAGGACTGTGAATCTATTCATGGAAAAATGGCCAGTGCTCATCACAGCACAAGATGGAAACATGATTGGTGTCCTCCTTGGCTAAGCTGCAACGTTAGCTAAGTCAGTAAAACTCATGAAATCCTAAACCATTCTCATTCCCAGGTCACCGCTTTGTCACACTCCTTAGCTTCTGACTGAGACGCATAGGACACCCTTTAACAAATTGATGTGACGAACACCTGAGATAAATTCTAGCATGTGGTTTATATCGTAAAAACATCTTGGGTAAAAATAAGTATGTTACGTATGATAACCTGACATAAACGTGGGACGCTGGTGTGCGACGACCATACCTAAGTAGCATAATGTCATGTTCAAACTACCTTTACTTTTGGTGTCAAACTGGACACAACCTGTGATCTCCAGGCTGACAGGCTGGACTTGTTTGACCCATCTAACTCCCCTCCATCCCACTCTACTGAGGCTTAGCAATATGGCTTTAAAATAATATTGTGATATTTCAAGGCTATATCACTATATACAGGGTATACCTTGATAATTATTAATGTCCATTAAACTAATGTTAATTACTAAAATACAAAATTACTGAATGAATGTTAGTGTAAGCAGATAGACAGACAGATATCGCTGCGCCTTTAATTGTGAGGATTCATCCACTGTGAGCGGGCAACAAATGAACAGCTCTCCAGTTCATATATTACTAATATTTGCAAGTTGCTCTGGTGCGCCATGGTCACAAAGTGTCACTAATTAGTCGCGATCTGAGCTCTGCAAATACAAACACATGCCTCACCTGCTCACACTACTGCCACTACCACTCATTAAGATAGACTGTTACCACAGCGCCTTCAAACAAGATTATTAATTCATTGTAAGCTGTAAACAAACCAACAGCTCTGCTGATCATATTCAAATAGTATTTGTAAATCGCAGTAGTGCTCCATAGTAGCAAAATGTGACAAAATAGTCACAGTCTGGAGCTCTGCAAAAGCCCTGATTGTACGTGTATCTGTGAGAAGCAGAGAGATGTACAAGAGAGCAAGAGAACCAAAAATGCTGGTGGCTTATAAAAAGACGTGACAATTTATACTCAGTGTTCGCAATACAGTCATTTTATGTACTGCACGTGGAACAAGCCGCGTTACCTCAAGTACCACACACTGAGTGCCATCTTGTTCAATTGTATTTGAGTTTTAAGTCAGGCTCAACTCAGACCAAAACAATCCAGACAGATAAATAGCACTACAGTTAAAAGGAAAATGTGTATTTTTGATTCTGGGTTGAACAGTACCTTTGAGTTTGCAGACATTATCTAATATTAGCCACAATGAGCTACTGGTCATAGCAGAACAAGTAAAGCTGAAGCAAATAATCCCCTGTGAATACTGAAGTGAGAAATATTTTATTGCATAAAAATTCTACTTTTTGTTTTTAGGAGGGCCTTGTTATTTCTTCTTTCAAAAGTTACAAAGTCTCACTTTAAATAAATATTTTTTTTCCCCCCAATTACATTCATATTCTGCCAACTTCAATAGAGTACCCTGCAGTAGAAAGCACATTAACTCTTATTTAAAATGCCATGGTGATATGTTGTTTCTGAGTGAAGAGAAAAAAAAAAGTTGCGAAAAAACTGCCTTAACTCCCGAAGGACTGCACCATCCCAGAAACAGCCCCAAATGTCATGAGAAAGAGAAAAAGACAACAGCTAAAAATGGAATAAAAGAGTCCTTGGTGGCGGTGACGACGACAATCTCAGGGTTAAAGATTCCTCAGTAGGAGAGAAGAACAAACTCCTAAAAGCTGAATTAGCATTCCTGTCAATCACAGCCTTGGCTAGAGACGCATACACAACCAAAGCTCTGATTTAATATCCCCTTCCTTACCTAGGCCCCAAACTCCATCAGCATACTGACACAGAAATATGGGGAGAGGTGGAAGCGAGGATAGGGCAAAAAAAAAAAAGAAAGAGCAAGTGAAATTGAGAGTGAGGATAAAGATGAGAAGTGGGAAATGAAAAACGGGGAAGGAAAGGGCGTGCACGATAATGGAAAAAGGAGTAATCTGCAGATTTTATCATAGACGACATCTTTTCCTGTGCAGAATGATGTGCAGCCACAGTTATAAACTTCAGGTATGAGTGTCTGCCAGATGCAACAGATGCCCTTTTCCTTGGTGGCCAAGTTGAGTATGTAAGGAAAGCAACTGACTGACAGCTCATATGCACTTTACATGTGTTGAAAAAGGAAATGAAAGTCTTGTCACACATGTGCATGAACTTCCTTGGATTTTTTCGCTGCATAGTAAAGAATTCTGCTCACAAAGCAACTGTCTGCGAGGACAGCACAGACACAAAAAACATCACCATCAGCGAGCCTATTAGGGAGAAATATGTCCAAATATTTTCTTTACAGCGAAATATCTCAGAAATGTCAGTGAAAACAATTTGGGAGAAGCCCATGAGAAAAGACTTCTTCACCCCTCCTCGAGAGGAGAGGGGACGGAGAGAGAGAGAGGAAAAGAAAAGCTGCTGTGAACAGAGGGGAGGGGAGAGGAGGAAGGGATGGAGATGGAGATGGAGAGGGAGAGGGGGGAGGAAAAGAGGGTGGGGCTCTGCTTATGCTGTCAGAAATGCTGACCCATTCCCACGCTGGCCTCTCTGGATTATTTCCCTTCCTACTGCCGGCCCAAAGAACCGCAACGTACCCCGTCTGTCTCTCTTCCCCACCCTGCTCTCTGCTGGGCTGACTCCAAGAACACACAATGTAAGAATTCCCCTCAAATGCATTTTTTCGGACTCACAGATGAATGATGCAGTATAGCATGGATATAAAACATAAATGTAACAACTTGTGGGGAGTGAAAGAGTAAAATCTGCAACAACGGTATATATTATGTGGGTGGTTGGAGGTTAACCTTTTGAAACGTGAAGCAACATCATTTTTTTGTGCTGCTTTCCGATGCCTTTATAGTATTTAAACCTTTGACCCTAACACGGTTCCTACAGCTTCAGGCTTAAGATTTTTTATGACTTTTTTATTGCCACTCATAATAAAATTTAAGACCAATTTTACAACAAACAAAAGTGAAGAAGGACAAATTTGCCCAAATGTTTATTGTAAAATAGAACATGACATTTTTGTCTGGTGAATTATCTATACTAAGTGTTTAAAAAAAGCTTTTAGTTTTAGTTTAATATGGCATTTTATGGCTGGTTTTCTTGGGGATTTTGTGTTTTTCACTCTAAATGTGTGATCCCACTGCCTGGATTCTTGAGCTTAAGAAGAGGAAATTAAATTAATAAATTATTGAACAAGAAATAGATGTTGCCACTTATTTTGAGATTTTGTCATGGGGAAAATTAAAAGTCCTATTTTTCATGTCACAAAACTTTATAAGACGTTTGAAAGATTGATTTAAGACAATTTAATAACAATCAAGGCCTTATTTTTTAGATTTATGAATTCAATGCCTTTAAGACTTAAGGAACCCTGCCAAAGCAAATTGGTGTGAAATATCAGGAAAAGGTGATAAGCAACTGGGTGAGAAATGTTGCACAAATAAGTAGATTTAGAAAATAATTTTCAAATCTCTAGGGAAAAGGGAAAAGGGTTTCTTCTACTTTTTTACTAGTTTCTTGATATTTTTTTGGGTCATTCTTTTTTTGTTGCTCATTGCCTTTTTCATATGTTTTTGACAAAAAACAATCCAAATTACTCAGGTTTCAAAGTGTTAACATACGTGACTCTCCTGTCCTGTGTTTATCGCTTTATCTCTCGTCTTCCTGACAGAACCAACAGGTTTACGATGCGGCACAGGGTCATGTTTGGAGCCCATTCACCCAGGGCGGGGATTGTTTGGCATGGCTCATTCATGGAGGATGGGTGTTATTTCCTCAGCCTTTTCCTGGTCTCTCAGGGGGGAGGACGGGCCAGCACAGATGTAAAGAATGAAGAGGAGGATGGTGGGGAGAGAGAAAAGAGGAAGTGGAGCAGGAGAAGGAAGAGGAGACCTAGGAGAGGGACAAGGATTTGAAATTTAAGTAGAAGATCAAACGAGAGGAGCAAAAGGAAGAGATGAGAAAACGAATGATATGTAAGTAACAGGAGAAGCGGGAAAGAGAGGTAAGGAAGAAGAGGAGAACATGGAGGATGAAGGGTTGAAAATGAGAGTGGAAGAGGATGAGGAGAAGGATGAGGCAGGGGGAGGGTGAGAGAGAGGAAGCAGGAGAAGGAGACAGAGAGACAGTGACACCCAGGGGACCAGGGGAGAAGAGGAAGAGGATAGATGGGATGAATAAGGAATGAGAGGAGGAGATGGAGTATGACAAGAACGAGGGAAGAGGAGGAGGAGACGGAGGGAAATGTCAAAAATAGACATTTCCCAATAAGGACATCAGAGAAGAAATACAAAATAAACATTGTATGTTTAGCAAAGTCTTAAATAAGTTATATTAAACATTAAAGAAATAGTGACATTTAAAGAAGATTGATACTTCCCTCATGTCTGTACTTTAAATATGAAGCTATAGCCAAGAGATGATTATATAGCTTAGCATAAACTGAACGAAGTGCACCTCTGCCTTCTTTTGTTGTTGTTGTTGTTGAAGACTGCCTCTTTTAAAGCTTTTTTAACTGTTGCTGGCCAACCACAAAATCACCTGTCCTTAGCTTATCCACTATTTTGCTGAGAAGTAAAATCATAGATCTGTACCTGACAATGTGAATAAAAAATGAACAAGTGGAGGGCACAATGGACATTGAAATGGAGAAAAGGGATGAATGACAATGAGTACCAGCAGCTGCTCCAGGAGCTTTGCCTGGATGATGGTCAGTTCAAGGCTTATTTTAGGATAGTATAGATAAGACAGTTCGACAATCTGCTGTCAATCGTCTGCCCTAATTACAGTTGGTAATGTTAGAAAATAGTTGAGGCTACAATTTGTTAAAAGCGTCTTGAAGTTTGCCTGCGGCAACAGTGAAAATTAGCTACAATATGGCCTTAGGCTTTCCACGTAGGCACGAGAAAGGGCAGAGAGGCCCCAGAACAGAGCCGTACCACCACATTTACTGCAAATGGAAATAAAGTTTTCTTGACTAAAGTGGTCCTGACTGAAATTTATTTGTGGTAGCCAGCATAATGACATCATCTGCTGCCCCAAAACATGAAAAGTTCGGCCTGGGCTGCTTTCACTAGTCTGCAAAGACCTCCAAATTTAGAGAAAGGCCACCAAAGAAGGACCACCTAATTCACCTGATTGGACGGTGGAAAAAACACCAATGACATTAGGCTCTTTTCTGCTCTGAGCTGAAGTTTTCCAGCTCAAGGTGTTTAGGGCACTGCTGATAAAATGCGAAGCGCATTGAGTGGGAAAACGCAGTGCGCTCAGTTATGCAAAAGCAGCAAGCAAAACGCATCCCTCTCATTGTGTAAAATGTGCTCTTTCTGAGGAACTATTCTATCTAACATACAACAGTGATGACTCACCACTGCGGTCGCGCAGACTATTTATCCATGTGCGATGTGTAAATATTCTTTAAAGGACAATGAACTCTTCCAGCAGCATTTAGCAGGAAGTAAGAACGGCTCTTTTTGTAAACTGCACATATCGCTGTTACAAAAGAGGACTATTTCTAGCTGCAGCAGATACACTTTGGTTGTTGATTGACTGGGAAAATTCCACATCCATGAGCTCTCCTCAGAAAAGATAACAGACAAAAAGCATTCGAGACATTCCTGTGTGTTTCACTGAACGGAGATGCACTACAGCACTGATGAGCAGGGGAACCGAAGATCATGAGAAAGTGTGAGAAACCTCGGCAGAGCAGAAAACCATGTGTGTGTGTGTGTGTGTGAGGTTATACTGAATAGAACTAGAAGTGAATTGAAGCCCGTTGTGCACCTCTATGTCAACAATCATTTTCTTACAACTATAACTGAGGCTGATGTAAGACAGAACAGGGATGGCTTGGCTTGGAACAGGGACACACACACACACACACACACACACAAACACACACACACACACACACTTAGTTGTAGTTCACAAAAAGTGAATGGAGCTTGTCAAACCTTCATCACCTGATGCTGATCCAAACACACTAAAGGGAACGTCCGCATGGTTAACTGAATGCATGCACTCACCCACATACACACACTCACATGCACATGCATAGCACAGACGATAGGAACACACACACACACACGCACACACACACACACACACACACACGCACACACACACACACACACACGCGCCCTCACACACAGACAATCTCAGTGTCCCAGCATGTAGGAAACAGCTCATAAAGACCTGGCCAGTAAACACTTATAATAGCCAGGAATTTGGCATTCTTACAACAGTTATTATATGGCCCCACACTCTCCCTGCGTCTCCCCGTCTTCTCACAGCGCGCTCAGTGATGGTTGAATGGACGCCCGCCAATGAGACGACATGTGGTTTTGACTAGTCCAACCAAGAGGGGCATGTAAATATTGATTGTTTCAATATATTGGCAGAAATGGAAACAATGTAGAGATGTAATCTTTTATCAATAACAGGAGCGGCGTGTCGCCTGCCAGCTGAAATTATTGCTGCTCGGACCAAATAAACAGGCATGAACAAACTCCCGCCGAGCTGAAAATGTAAATGTCGAAGGCGCTTACAACTCCTGCTCTTTTTCGCTCTTGCTCCATTTCTCTTTCAGTCAGTCAGTCCTCGTCTCTTCCCTCTGAAGGCTCTTCTTGGTCTACATTTTCTGCCAAATTCCTTCTTCTCCGTGTAACATAAACAGTCCAAAACTGCATAAATAATTGTAGCAGCAGGGGGTTTATGGAGGTTTGAAGCCATGAAATATAACAACAGCATTAACCTTCACTTCAATCAGCTATTTAGAGTGCGTCTGGGGAAATGAGGCATAAAAGGGTAAAAGAAGTTCAAACGACAAGATGCCAAGAGGGAGAGCGCTCCAGAATTGTTACACGAAACCAAACGTACAAGATCTTTTAAGTAAATTATACAAAATTACTCAGGTAACAAAAGCTGCAGATGAAGTAGATATGGAAGTAGGTACTGGGCATGTGCATGAGTGAATTGGTCATATTTCATTCATAATTCATTTTTTTAAGGCCGATAGCAATAATGATATCAGGGTAGGGCTGGGCGATATGCAGAAAAGTCAGATATCATGATATGTTGGCAAAATACCTCAATATTGATACTGCAAAGATTTTATAGGGTTGACTATTGGTGCTTTCACAAAATATTTATACCGTGAGATTTTGGATAAATCATCATCAGTAATGTGGATATGATGACTCAGTGGGTATAATAGAATAGCTAGAACAGTCTGATTAGTTCATGAAATGACATCACTTTCTTGTAATGCAGCCTTTAAAACCAGGAAAAGACAACACTTGCGATATAACATCCAAAATCTCCAGACAATATCTAGTCCAAAATTCTGATACCAATATAATATCAATATATTGCCTGGCCCTGTAGTTAAATAAATCTAAGGTAAATATCAGAAAGGGTTGAGCGATATGACAGTAACAAGTAACCATATCAGGCAGTGTTACGTGACGTGGGAGTTTAAACAAACTTGGTCTATATCTGCTAAATGTGTAAAGAGGCAACCGTTTGCTCATGACATATTTTAAGGCCATGTAATTGTGTGTCCATTTTGTCTTTTTAGCTTAAATGAATGCAGCTTTAAAGAACTGTAATCAAGATATGTACTACCATGCACTGTTTTTTAGCTACCACCAACATACAGTATTTTTGTCTTTTCTGTACTGCAATTTCTTGTTTCATATCAGCTGATATATATGCTGATACCACAGATCTCTGATAAGCCATTGAGCGATAATATTGGCCTTGTAGATTTATCTGGTGGCCCTATTCACATCCAAAAATAAATAAGTAGAAGACCCTTGTTGCTCTCCATTGAATATCTCAGTGGAAATAAACTTGCCGCCATGCACACAGCACACACACGCTGGCAGAAACTTTATTTTCAATGTCTGGATGAATGACTTAACCCTGAATTTTATTACCTAGTATATCTCTTTCACCATTGTGGAGGGTGTGCACTGTTCTGCAGACTTCCCTTTACACAAGGAATGCTATTTTACCCTGACCAAAGAGCCTTGTTCTTCACGAAAGTAAATGTTACTCATATATTCTTTCTGTCACAGAAAAATGATCAGAGAGACACATCTATGCATCCGCTGGTGGTCAGAACCATGTCAGCTTGTTTTTCATCAGTGATGGAGTAACAGGCTCCAATAAAACTCTTCCCAGAGAAACATCAAACAGGCGAGCGACCTTGGCCAGTATCTGCATCCACATCAACCTCATCCTTAATTGGAGGGCTGCAGCACATATGAAGAGACTTTTGTGAAAAGGCTCCATAAAATGCCTCCCTGGCACACTATGTATCAACTTCTCACAATAAAAAAAAAAAAAAAACTTTTTAATAGTTTTGATTACTGCACTTGGCGGGTGTTACCGCTCAATCAATTTGTTGAAATGAACTTTAGCTTAATCAATTCCTTCCATTGAATCAAAGGGAGTTCACAAGGCCGCGGTATCTGGGAGAGAAAATTGGAAAGCGGGAGGGAGGGCGTGATTGAACATTCCCCCTTAAAGGTCACCTCATTGCTTATCAGATTTCTTATCAAGCTTTTTTTTCCCTCCCAGTACGGGTCGAGAAGCCAATATTTGCTGAGCGATGTTTTTAAAGACCTAGAGGAGGGTCTGAGCCATTAAAGCTGGCTCCCTCCCGCTCTAACTTGGCATGAACATCAGAGGAGGTCCGCTATGCATTGACAACCCGAGCCTCATTACACAACACCGCCTGCTCCCTCAGCTTCACACAAACCTAAGTAGGAAGATGTTCAGTGACAGCTCTGTGGCTGCAAATGAACCCTTTGTGGGGGTACTGACTTTTTAAACACTCTCTGCTTTGCAAGGAAATTAGTTCGAAGATCTTGGAGTGCTAATCTGCAAACGTGAATGACAGACAACCAAATGGGTCTTACCGTTGGGCCTCCAGGCGCATCTCCTCACGCTTCTGCCTCCTCAGCTCCCGGCGCTGCTCAAAGTCCATTTCCTCCATGATTGTGCCCTGAGGGATGACATCATCCAACACAGACAGGTTCATTTAGCCAATTTCAGGAAGGCAGAGAGCAAAGGAAAACAGAAATGCATTCATTAATGTGACCTGAGAGGCCAGAAAAAAAGAGTTCACCAGTCAAACAAAGCCTTTGTTTTCTGATATCTGGTTTCAGAATACTGTATTTTAAGATGTCTATGAAATCAATGTTTTTTTAGGGACTGTATGTTGTTGTTTTTTTGTTTGTTTAGCTACAAATAATTTTCCTTGAGTTCTGGATGACTGGAGAAAAACTCATGATCTCCACAACAAAAAGTAAAATAAATATATTGACACCAAATGTACAGTTATCACCAAAACAAACAGCTGAAAACAAAAGTTCAGGCCAGTCTGCAAACTTCCTGTTTTTTTTTTTAATGTTGCATGTGTGTGTGTTTGTGTGTGTGCATGCGCATGTCCTTTTATCATTCTGTATCCCTCTCTAAATTTTGACATTTTTGCGAGTCTATAAACGCAGCACAGGCAGAGCTCTTCATGGGTTGTTTTTTCCTCATCAGCAGTTTTTAGAGTTTGAATTGTGGGGTGGATAACTAACCTTTCATTCCTGTCAGAGCTGATCTCATCAGATCAATATATGGAATAAGCAAACTTTTAGTCGTAGAGCAAATATACTTCACTTGATGTTCTGCTGTTCAGTCCATGCCCACACTTTGCTCTGTGCTCCAGAATTGTGTTGCAGAGAATAGCCAAACATTATGTATACATATTCCAACAGTGCTCCTCATGAACAGCCCAGCTCCAAAAGTATAAAATCAATATGGAGCGACAAATGTTCTGATTGTGGCTGGCTGCACTCATAACATTTTGACGGAGGCATTCGTCACACATGATGTGTTCAAAGATAGAAATTTGAAAACCCAATGACAACATCTGTTTTGGTTTTTTTTGTTTGTTTTTTTTGTTTCTGGCTATGATGAATGGTGCACTTTTGGTATTTTTTGAAGAAAACAAGCCTTTCAAAACCGCTGGCGGGATTTGGGATTCAGAGGATGTTTAGAATTGATACAAAATACAACCTTACAAAGTTATATGTTACTAACCATTGCCAAAGATAACAAACATAAGTCCCTCCTCCCCAGTGCATCTTATCCAGAATAACCATTTTAGCTGTTTTATGCTCCTGCTAACGCAAACGGTACATCCTGCTGCTACTGCTTCTCATTAAAAGCATTTAAGAGGCGAGACATGGGGTGGCTTTTATTGTGAAGCAGTGACAGGAAACAGAATGTCACCAATGTTATGTCAGCTCATCAAAACTGTCATTTTGGGAATGTTTTAACCGCATTGTAAACTTTTCAATGTTTCCCAGGAACAAGAATAGTTGAACTGCTGCTCAGTAAGAGTTTGATGTCGTATTTTACTCAGGATTACAACTTTAAGCACAATCCATCCTTCTACACAAAGCACTATTGAACAGAAGTGAGTAGACATATACTTGTGTGTAGAAGCCTCAGCCTTGCCTGGCTGACATCTACGCCCACAAACTTCGAAACAGAGAAAAGAAAGAAAGAAAAGCAGTGATACAAAGAGAGACTAGGGAGAAGCCAACACAGGATGTTAACTCAATCAGTTAAGAGCAACTCTCACTAAAAATACCCCCGCTAGGGTATGTGACTGGCTGTGCAGTGAGGACGGAGACCACCCAGGAGCAGCTGAGCCTCCCATCATACATCTATGATCCTGGCTAAACCACCTAACCAGCAACATCTCCTGTACACCAGAGCAGAGTAAACAGACCCGAGCTGAGCACTTGAGGGAAAAAGACAAAGGCGCATGACAGCTCACGGAATAAAAAGACCGCTGAATAAAGTCATACCTAAACACTTTATCCTCTGTGGTGATACAGTAGGAAAGTGATGAAAATAAGATGCTTTTAAGGAGAAATTTGGAGAAACAAAGGAAGTATTTGGACTGTCATACCTTGAATAAGTGTCTTTTCCTTCACACCATACCAGCTTTTCACAATGCTCTCTCAAAGCACAGATACAACGTCTAGAAACAGTCTCCCACAGTCCAGCCTCAGCTGACAGAAAAGGCAAATGCCTGCTCCCTTCCCCTCCCTGCTAGTTGTCCCTCCCTCCATCTCTCAGTGACCTCCTTCCTTCTTTCCCCTCGTTTAGATGCACTTGTAGTGTCATTTGTGCCCCCCCCGCCATCCTGTCTCTCCTTCTCTCCCTATCTCCACCGCTAACTTTTCCTGTATTGTTTACCTACATGTCAGAGCTTGGCTGTCCTCGGACATGACTCTGCTCTTGAGCTTGGCTTCCTGTGTGTTAAAACTTCTTTTCTTTCATCTGCAGTTGCATGCAAAGACGGACGTTTTTTATAAGTGGACATCTGTACATGAGTATGCATGGACACAAGCAAGTGGCGTTTGTGTGCATGCATTCACACTCTAATGAGTGCGCACACATGGACAGGAAACACACCGACAGGACAGATATGCTAAAAGAAACTCAGAGGGATCTTCCTAACCCCTCACGCTCCCCACTGCATCTCCTCAGCCAGTCTCCTCCCCCCTTTGAGCCCGTACAGTAAACACAGCCTTGACTCCCAGCTATTACACTGTAAAAGCCTTCGCGACTCGGACGAGAGAGAGATACTTTAAATACCGCAAAAATTCACCATCTATGTTTAGATGCACTTGTAGTGTCATTTGTGAAACGACAAGGGGTGGGGGCACTTGAATGTGGGGCTATTCATACAACCATAATTAAGACGAAATGAGAGCAATAACTAACAGCAACAAGGCCTCCAAACATCACCAGTCTAATCACATACTTCCTAGAAGCGTTGACGCTGAGGGAGACAAAGTTATTAGTAATGCAAGCACGGGTGCGTATAAATTTGGAGTTATTGTTGCAAATAATGCGTGATTTATGGAGCTGAGAAGACTGTGCTTTGTGCGAAAATGAGTTATAGATCATTTGCCGTTTACAAGGTGAATTAGAATAAAAGTAGGTTTGTCAACAAAATGATCACAAAGTGCACCATATATACAAAACTTAACATGAATAGTAAACCTGAGATAATTATACTTTTCAAGCTGATATATGATGTATGAATAGGGCTGTTGAGTGAAAGCGAGAGTGAATGCAGCACAGTCACATTGTCTCGTCTCCGCATGGGAGAAACACCAGGCACAGGGGCAGAAGAGGAAGCCTGTGGCTTGCAGACAAGGTCCTCAGTAAGACGTAGAAATGTGTATATCACTGAAGGGACCACCCACACTTTGCAAAAGCCAACACAGAGGCAGAGGAAGACAGCATTCCATAAAGTTGAGCAACCTGAAGTCCAAGTTTGTGACATTGTCAGACTTTTTTTTTACATGTTCCTGTCTTAGCCTGTCCACTGTAAAATATCTTCCTTCCTCTACTGTCCATTTATTCCACCATTTATCTCTAAAACCAGCATCCATCCGACCCTCCCCTCTTATTCCGTCTCTTTCTTCTTCCCTCCTCCCCCTCTTTCTCTTCCACTGTCTGCCCAAACCTTCTACAATGGTTATAATGACACATTTACCAGTCAAATTACTACCTGTCGAGACTGCCAGACCCTGGCACAGAACCCAGTGTCTAAGTGCCAGCCTCTTAAAAAAGCCTTAAAAGCCAAGTTGATATTATCCCGACAGCCAGTGGGATTGCACCACCTTATAATGCCTCTCCATATTCTCACGAATAATTAAAAGCACCCAAACAATTGGCCCCTAACGGCCAAAAGAGACACAAAGTAGATCAACAGTCTGGGCGTAAGACTGAACAGTAAGTGTGGGCCAGCAGCACATCTATTTTTGGCTTTGCTGAAATGTTCCTCATGCTGGAGTAGCATTCTGTGAGAAGAGAAGACTGCAGCTTTTTGGTCCGATTTGTTAGTCTGATACTATCCCCTCACAACCTTTAGACAAACACATTAATCTCCACATTATGGCTATGGAGCTATGCGAGGAATGCTCCTATTTAGCCTCTGATTTTAGCAGAGGGGACTTGAAAGAGCCTCAAAATTACTCATTCACATGCCAGTTACAGACAACTCCTCCTTTTGAATCTTTTTTGGGTGCACAGACTGTTATGGTTGTTGAATAAAGGGAAGTAATGTGAAGATAAACAAGTAAAAACTAGCTTGGCACAAGTTATGTGCTCGCCAGCTGTGTGGTTGGCAGAAAAAGAAACAATGGTGACTTGTTGAAGCTGGTGGTTACGAGACTTAGTCAACAGTCACGTACGGTTTTCGTTTTACATAAAAAATAAAAATAAAAATAACCCCAAACACCTGCTAAATCAAACATGTTGGAACATGACGCCTTAATAATAAAAACAAAGATTTTACTATCGACAAGCAACATAATCCCACAGGAAAGCTAAGTGCTGACAGTTTTAACAGAACAACTCTAAGAGCCTTTATGCTGGCAGCTCTGTGAAGCTTTGCCTGTAAGATACATTTTAACACCATCAAGCTAATATGCTCAAAACATCAATGCTAATGTTCTCACAATAAGGATGCTGACATGCTTATGTTTTGCTTAGGTCTATAGTCTATTGTTTCCTTTAGGATGTTAGCCCATTTGCCATTAGAGTGCAGCAGGAATGAGTCCTAAAACCCAAATACAGCTTTGGAGGCGGGACCACATTCATTCCTATGAAAGCTGCTCAGTGGTGCATGAAACCAGAAAACTTCAACAACTATGTATGAAATTATGTGGATGATCAGCGCTGCTTATGTATCATTGGGCCCATAGAGCAAGCACACTTGGGACTTCCATCTGCTGAGCTAGCTACCTCCAGTTTAGTGCTACACTAACTTAAATGGGCATAAAATGATTTAATCATGCATCTTTTCTAGACCTTACTTTTATCGGACTTAATGGATCAAATCCTGGTTGTGTGTCATATTGCAAGTGTTGTAATGCAAAAAAAACGTATATACGTTTACAGATGACTCTTGCCCCATGTTAGGATTTGGATTTTGAGTTGTAATTCCACTGTTTGGCCACTATAAAAATTGGCTTCAACAGCACACTACCTTTGGAAGTAAAATGCACAAATGAGTTAGTATTTTTTAAACTGCCTGTTTCCTTGTTTCAGTGTCAATGTTTTTTGAATGGTTGTTTTGTGTAGATGCCTTAAATGAGGTTATCAAAATCCAATTGAAAAATCCCACTGGCTTTCTGTTGAGGGAGCCATGCAGGGTGGTGCTAACTTCCAGGATGGCCAAAAAAACCTGCAACCCCTACAGGACTATTTTAGCACTATTAAAGTCCAACTAGGGCTAATGGGATTGTCATTAGTTTTCTAGGTAACCACACCACAGTCTGCAGTTAGGCTACTATATTTCTCCATATAGGTCTCCCCCTAAAAAAAATGAATCGAGCATTATTACCAAGCCTGAATTTACCAGGTAAGGAGTTAAAGCAAAGACTGTCATGTCACACATAGGCTTCTGCTGCTCTCCTCTTGGCCTCCAGAGGACTACACTCTGTAGAGAGTGGAGCTTAGAGGAGGACTTATATGGAGTCCCAGCTGTGCAGGTGTCCAGGTGAACAGAGGTATTCCAGTAATCTGGAATGTGAAGGTAACACTGACACACAGCCTGGCCTCTCTAGTCTTTGGATCAATGAAAGAAAATATTTTGTTCACCTGTGAGTGGTTGGTATGTTGCAAACTCATGAACCACTTCTACTCTTTCACCAGCCACATGACATTCGGTTTATCAGAAATAATATGAACTACCTTGGAGATGAGATGACACATGAGATCCAAAACTTTTGGAGAAATATGCTCCGACTATTGTAAAATGATATGCAATCATGTAAAAAAAAAACATAATGTCAAATGTTACTGAGATAATAATAAATAGGCGAAATATCATGGGATATGAGGGAGAATATGGCCCCTTAACTGTGAAAAGAGAGCAGCAGGATTTCAGTATTTTGACATTGGCTGTCTTCACTTATCAACATTTAGTCAGCCAGACTAAAAAGTTAGGGTTTCCAGTCAAAAGTTGACAACAATACAATCATCTCCTCATTCTGACCAATTTTAGGCTTTTATTGTGACAGTCACTCTTCACTTGTTTGACGCATGTGAGTCACCTCTTTTACAACAGAAATGATTGCAGAACTGACTGGGAACCTTCATCAATAAAACCCGGAAACCTGTTTTCAGCACCTCCGGTTTCCTCGTCTCTAATTTAATAGGTTTTTAGAATGAGTTTTTGGTTAGAAGCCTGCAAAAAAGTCTGTTGTTAACACTAGCTTAAGAGACTTTCATGTTTTGTTCTAGGACATAAAATGTTGGTAAATACCCCACTCATGAACTTTGAAATGTGTCTTAGAAACTTTAACTGAATGTGTCTTAAAAAAAATGGCTGCAAACAAGTGGCTAAATGAGAACACAGAGTGTTATCAAGCCAAACTATGCCAAACATGGTTTTATATCCCCATTGACGTGGCGAAGCAACTGTAATGTAGTTCTTTTATAGCATTACATTTGCTTTTTACTTCCAGCAATTATATTTACGCTTCAAAAATTCTGAAAATGGTGTTCATTTATGAAGAATATCTTGAGGAATATCTTGCTGTTCTTAAACATTAGTTTACCACAGAGCTTTTTTTTTCTGCAATGATACAATATCCACTGGAAAAATCCCATGGGTTTTTTACCAACGGAAAGAGGATTTTAATTTACAGGTTGACCTACAGAAACACATCCCTGGGTCACTTTAGTCTTTGTTATTTGATAACCAATATATTAGCCATGTATTGGCCAGCCCTACCAAAAACCGACCTTTAAAGTTGGGTTCAGTTTGTCTCACTAAAGAACAGCCGTGCTGCACATTCTCCCTCCCACCGACCGAAAGGTGTAGTATTGCACTAAAGCACATCATTAAAGAACACATACTGGGAGAAACTTTTCAAGTGTGAGTACGTAGGAGTTAATGGACACTTTGGGAATTTAACCACTGACACTGACTCCTCCATTTGCATGTAGCTATAGGACAACTAACTGTAAATTGTACATTTATGGGTGTATTGGAAGCTTATTTGACAGGATGTGAACACATTTAGACTAAAACGAGAGAGGCAGAGGTCTATTGGTTCAGTCTAAGCTAAGACATATTGGTAAGCATTTTGGCAAAGTAAAATGATTGCTTTATGATTGTTTTATCACACAGATAAAGCTTCTGCAGTAAAACAGAAAGGAAGAGAGAAATAAAGAGAGAGAGATACTGCATGCCTGTAGGTAGCGCACACTAACAGCTGTTTTGGCTGAGGCTCTGGGGACAGTTTGAGTTGGGTAAACCTAACGTTTTCTGCAGGGGTAAGGAGTCTCATGAGATTACCCTGACAGGGCGGTTAAAATATGTTCAGCCAGAGTGTGAGGGTGTGTGCATCCCGATAAACAGTATTTAACAAACAGGATTTACATTTATGAATGTGCTTTGTGTCTATTTATGTAAATGGAAAATGTGCAGAGGAAGTGCATATGAGAGATTGCATGCCTCTTTTGCACGTCTACTCTAAATGAGTGTGAGAATGTAAGTGTATGTTTTTACAAGTGTAATACTGAAAATACGTATGGCCACTGCTAGTACAGTATGTGTGTGTTTATGGTACGGTAAAATGTGTGTACATGTGTGAAATCCATCACCACCTACAGAGCTGTGTTTGGAAAGCTGGCCCTGTGGTTGTGGTTCTCTGCGCTATGTGTCTCCACTCACACGTCCTGGCCTCGACAGCATTAACACGTTTACAGTCCCAGGATGCAGAGCGGCTGTGGATGAGCATTCATAAATTCGCTGGAAGTTTTTTGGCGCAACGAGGCCAAGAATTTCTCTCTTTCTTTCCATCTCCGCTCGTCCATCTCTCAGCTTCATCTGTCATCTAGAATTTCTTTCACTGCTTGCATTTTAGAGCCTGACCAATACATTGGTGGGCTCGTATTACTGACTGATACTTTGCATTGGTGGCGCTGTCACTTTATATCTATAGTCTCTTTTATAAAGGATGGTTAAATATTCAATCTGTAATGATCTTTTCAAACACACACAATGTGCAAGCACAACGGGCTGTATTCCAGCAAAAAGTTTGTCCATCTGACTCTCTGCAGTAAACCAGGCCATTGTTGCTTTTTTTGCCAACACAAAGGCAAACGTGAGCGTATAATAATGACACAATGTCCGTCAGGAGAAATGTTGAATTAAAGGTGACCACCAAATATGGCAATAAAGTGGTTAAAGATAAGGCTGTTTGTTGATGTTGTAGTCTTGCACAACCAGACCTACAGTATCCTCACAGCACTGTGTAAGCACTTGAGAAAGGTCTGGATTCACTATATCTGCGAAATCATGTCAGCTTACTATACTATCTTCTCACTCAAGTAAGGCAGCCGAGGCCATGTTACAGAAGGGAAGTAACATAGTTGAGGTTTTAAGGTATGTGGGAGGTAATTAAATCATTTTGAAGAAATTGAAATACTATGTATTATTTCTAATTTGTATTGTAAAACAAAAAATCACATCTCTAGGTTGCAGGTAACAAAAATTGCAGCACAGAAATGCAAAAGATTTGTGTGCCGTAACATATAGACTGCATTTATTTGATGTTTATTGTAGCTTTATTGAGTGTGTTTCTACTTTTTATATCATAAATATATTTTATGTTGTGTATGTTTTATGTTTAAGGTCATTGTTGATACTACTTGATACCAACTTAACTTCGAGTTTTAGTCATATATTAGGTGTTAGTGCTAATTTTGTCAGGTTAATTTTACTTCAGTAGGCCAACTATCTCTTAAACCACATTTAAAGAATCCTTAAAAATAATGTTTGTGTCTTTTGTGTTTGCATTGTTAATGGGTTTTTTTTTTACTCTCAGATATTAATATTGGCTTATATCAAAAATTCATAATCAGTCGCCTGTTCTGTCTTTGCTAGACAGTTTTATGTTCTTTTACTCTCACTCTTTTCTCACTGTCTCTATCTCCTCTTGGACGGCGATGCAGCAGTCTAGCCAACAGCTGCAGACTATGTGTTCAGCTACAATATGAGGACACTCAGGGTTCGTTGGCTATGAATTAAGTTTACATTTGATTTAATTTTATAGGATTTACTCATGTCCGAGCAGCCAAGTTTCTTTCTGTATTTGTCTGTGTCTGCACTTTGTGCCACAGAGTGAATATCAACCGCAATAGTGTCTGTTGTCAAAGCTGAGGTCTTCAGCTGCGACTATATATTCTAGACAACATATGAGGTGGCCAACTGCATCAGACCTCAGCTCAATCTCAATACCATCTGCTTTCCACTCACACTCTATCTCCTCCAAGACAAATTTTTGAAAGTGTGGCTTCGGCTCGAATGAGGAAAAATTTCACTGAGCATGAGCATACGGTATTCATAGACTAACCTGAGAAGCTAATGCCGCTGTGGCAAGTGAAATGCTGCAGAATAAAATGCTGATGGTTTTGAGGGTAGGGGGCAAGAAATGGGCTGAATGCCTCAGATGTTTTGTCATCAGTGACTTCAGATGTGCAGATCAGACACAATCCTCCCTCAAATCGCAATCTCCTCTGTGCTGACTGCAGCTCTCGGGTACAAGACAAACCAGGGAGGGGAAATTTCACATCGGTGTAGGGAAAAGACCTGAAGGTTAAAGATGTAAAGTTTCCATTCGGTGGAGAAAAAGGAGACTCCTGCATTCCCAGACAATGGTTCACATTCTGAAACACCTCTCTGTGTCCTGTGAATCATACACACTGAGACAGACTGACTGAGGTTATCTGTTCACTCACACAGCCAAGAAAATCTCAATGGAATACCTTGAATGTATTATATTTTACAGAGTGGTAGCAGGCTAAACTGCGCACTGCTGGAATTAACCAACCAATGAATTCATTAATTCATGACTAAATAAGCAACAATCAAAGAAAACAATTTTTACTTTCCGAGTAGTACTTTAATTTAACACTCAAAAACTAAGCTAATTTGCTTGAGATCAGCTGTCAAAATATGCAACATCACTTTTTTCAAGCCAAGTCCTTCACACTCCAAATTTACAGGGGCCAAAAAGGGCAAACTTGCTGCAATAGCCTGAAATATGTCAGGAGAAATGTGCTGCAGCTTCAGAATCGCTGCCAATTCAAAAACACATTAAAGTCCAAGACAAAAACAGCAAAGGAAACATAATGCAAAAAAAAGGAAAAAAAAGTGCAGTATTAATTACGCTGCAAATACAGAAACATGAAAAAAGAAAGAAAACAAGTGCAACTGAAAAACGCTGCATATCCTGTCAACACAACGGAAGTTCTCCCAGCCTCTCGGTGGGGTGGTAAGTGGAACAACTTGAGAGAGACCAGACAAGAGAGTATGTTTGTTATAGAAATAAGAAGAGGAGTGAAATGGCGACATAAAAAGGTATATTCTTTTTTACATTTGTCCATAGTCATTTCCAATTTGTAAAAGAACAACAGCAACATATACCTGTTGCTGACTTTTGGATTTTTGTATGTATTTTTGAATGGGCATCATTTCAAAGCTGCAGCAGATTTTCCCTGTTGGAAATGTTCTGGGCCTTTGTAGTGCTTTTGCCCTTGCCGGCCACCGTACGAACCAATGAGAAAAGCAAAGACAAAACACACAAATAAAGAAATCTCTTTTGAAACAACCGATACTATTTAAACGTTAGCAAACAATTTCATGTTCATGTAGTAAACTGAGAAAATAGGTTTTCAGAGGATAACTTGGGTCTTATTTTTTCCATTTATCCTCATACAGAGTTTCATATGACCAAAATGCACACACATATGTTCTTATGATATCCTACAAATTAGCACATTGCGAGTGACGTTAGGTCCTTAAAGAAAAGTTACGAAGTTACGAAGTCAGGAAAGTTATGTTCTCTTATAATAACATGGGATATGTCCAAAATTTGGTGCATTACTTTTTGTAGGACAACGTACTAGCAGTACAGGAAAACAGTGTTTTTGGCCATCACTGATGTTGGAAAAAGATTTCACTCACCGAGTTAAATGCAGAGTTGAGGTGTTACTTCTTTTAGTCTCTTTAAAATCCAATTCCTGTTTCAACTTTAACCCCCCTGTACTTGCTGTAGATGTGCACTCACAGTTTTCCTTTACAACAAGAGATTATTAGCAACATATTGGCCGCACTTTCATTTTTGCCTCCAAATAAAATGGCTTAGATAATGTGACTTTCTTGCTATTATTACAACCAGTCTGATCAGAATTCTTGTGTTTCTTGCACTACCAGGCTTTGTAGTGATGGCTCCATGTTCCCAGATCCTAATAATTACTTATCAAAGCCAATAAAAATGAACAAAACTACAAAACATAATACCATAAAAACTGTAATCATCCTTTAAAGTGCTGTGTAAGTCAGCTCTTACCCTAATGATGACTTACTTCTCAAAGAGCCTGTTGTGATATGCTCAGGATAGTACACAGCATTTGTTTCAATTATCTTTTAAACTGACACATCCTTTTTGGAAAGGAAGCTGTAGTTTGATACTTTCTAAACTCTTGTGATGCCCTGATTTAAACAAATTACTCTCTATGTAGCATTCTTCGATTCTGTGTTTTATTTTCCACCGTCAGTCAGATAACCTCACTAAACTTTGAGCACACATATATTTAGACTATGACTCACTGTTCTTTTATCATTTTCTCCTCTCGCGGTCCCACACATGGATGGGAGTTTTGTGCCGCTCATCACACTTTAGGGCTGCATCAGATCTGAAGGTATTATGACCTTTTCCCTTCTGTTGAGCGACAGCTGAAAACACCTGCGCTTCACCAGCCAGCGTCCCCCTTCAGGTTGAGGGTGTGTTTATGTGTCTTTAAACCTCACGCCTGAAGCTAAGTCATACTTAAATTGCAGTAAAAACATTACCCCAACATGCCATATCCATCATCTGGATCGAGCCGCTTTTCGACAGCAGGTTTTAGCACACAGATGCTGCGTTTAAACTGCAAACATATAAGCTTTATACTCATTTTTGAAGGGATTTAACTGAATCCAGCTTCAGCTGGTTTCCAAATCTAACTTGAAGCTATAAAAAGTTAACCACTGAAATGAGATGATAAATTCTTATTTGTCAGCCGCTGATCCAATTTAACAAATTAAATAGCTGCCCAACTGATGTAGCAGTTGGCCAAAAAAGAAGGGTTATAAAACACTGTCTTACTTTTAAATGTTGGTTTTAAGAGGGACATTTGCATTAGAAGTTGCATTCTTGCTGCCCAAATCATAAATAAAACTGTAAAAAGGCAGCTTCTTTGTGAAACAGCAACAAGAGCCAGCACAATTCCTCTCCAGTCTTTGACTTTTAAAAGGCTTGTGTCTCTTTTAAAAGTGCACTTTCAGATGCTGCACCCACAATCAGGCAGAATTGGAGAAAAAGCATTCCAAAAAGTACAAATCCCACACAAAATAGGGATGTTTGTACGGCATCAAAAGGCTACTGCTCCCTGGCCGTGCTCCATATGACCAAATATGGAAAGAAAAAATGCTGCCTTTTCCCGTAACCAAACTGGGAAAAAGAAAAAAAAAAAAGGGAAGGTTTTCTTGCATGCTGTGTGCACAGTGAGATAGAGCTCTCACACTCACTACACAGTGGCCACAGAGTTGGCTCCCTCTCAAAACAGCATGACTGATGGTGATGTTGGACCTGCCATGACATCTCAGCGAACACTGTCGGGCACACACACAAACACTCACACCTGCACGACTAAGGAGTCATGAAAGAGAGGCACACCGATCCTTTCACTACGCTGACATTTCATTTTTAAACACACACAAAAGCTTTCTTCACTCGCACATATGAGCTCTATGCCGGAGTCTCAGCAGTGCACTTTGAATCGGAGCCCCCTGGAAGGGAACATTCCTCTTGGTGAAAAAGCAGCCGTCTCAAACGCCACAGTCCTCTGCTTAACTTAGAAACGGTTTGTTTATCTGCCCCCCCTCCCTCGCTATACGGAGCGGCTGACATTCTCCTGCCACTGCCGCACTGCAAAAAAATGTCTATGTGGGTATGTCATTCCACAAAAACTTATCAAATTATCTTGGACATTTTTTGGAGCGTGTGTGAACTGCCAGCAATGAAGAAAAACTGCTGGGAGACGAAAATAAAAAAGTCTGAACTCAGCACAGAACAAAGCAGTAAATTTTTTTTTTTACAAAACCAGCATAACAAGTCAGTGAATGTTTGTGTGCCATTTTAAAGTAATAATTCAACATTTTCGGAAACGTGTTCTTGATGAAAGTTAAACAAAAAGATTGATGCCGCTCTCATTCCTGTACGCAGAATATGAAATTAAAGCTAGTTTAGCTTGCATAAAGATTGAAACTGGTGGGAAACAGCTAGCCTGGCTCTGTCTGACTGCTTAATCGATACAAAAACTGAAATATAATAACAACTTTTCTTAAAGGTTCTGTATGGGACATTCAGAGCATTACCATTAACAGCAAACCACTATTTTCTTTGTAATGATATACTGGAGTAATGATGTCTTGAGCAGAGAATAAACTCACGCTACCTCTGCGTGTTTAAGTCTGAGCTTCACTGTTGCATGCAAAACTCTACTAAATGTATGTATCCCACTGGCTAACTCATCTCCATGGCTTTGCACTTTGCTCAGCTGGCCTTGCATTTAGAACGTTATCATTACAGAAGCATTGCGCCCTGACATCAGTTTCAGCCCAGTGAACACTGTTAGCTCTGTCAGCACTGTTGCTGTTGTTTAGTGTTGTTTATGGAGTTAGCACCATTAGCTGCTAGCTGCGCCACCTCTATGTTAATTTGTGTCCAGACAACTAATATGCTCTGAATTTTACATACAGATCCTGATACAACCTACATTTCCACATCTACACACAAGACACCACTTCAAGATATGCTTGGTGACATAGAACCGCCTGTATTATTATTATTTTTTTAAAAGAATAGCCTTTTTACGCCCTCAAAGGAAGAGATAGCCATAGCTAGAAATTCAAGACTAGCCAAGAGCCTGTATGCTAGAATTACACTAAAGCTAAGCTAGCATTAGCTTAGCTTAGCTTAAAGACTGTAAGCAGGGGGAAACCGCTAGCCTGGCTCTGTCAAAGGGTATAAAACACCACCTAACATTTACTTAATCTATTTACTTTATACATAAAACAAAATTAAAAGTTACGGTTTTATGCAGTTTGTTTCTCCCTGCTACCACTCTTTATGCTAAAGTAAGATGATTAGCTTACTTAAATTGAAATAACTGTAGCTGCATCTCCCTAAAGTGATAGACAAAGAGTTTTACTAGCATCATGATATTGTGTTGAATTTAATAAACTACTGAAATATCTCCTAAAAAAAGAGAGAAAAAAAAATCATTACTCTTTAAAAATGAACATCTTTTGTGTTGCTGCCCAGAAATGAACCGGGGAGAACAAAGTGATAAACAAACCATTCCAGCTCTTTCTTCTCCTGTTTGCTCAGGATCCAAGCAGTTTTAGTTTTCAGCACTGCAGCCCTCTTATGTAAGCAACCCCTTAAAAAAATACATCAAATATTCTGGTGCAAATATCCAGAATGTAAATAATCTCAATAAATATGCACCCCTGCACTTGACATGTGATATTAACAGCCATGTTGTGTAATTCCACAAGGACATTACAGTAAAGCCTTCATGTTTTTGTCACTCATGACCAAATGCTACGTCAGAACATACATGCTTTAAAAGGGGCCAAAGCATGAAACCCACGCGATACCAGTATCAAACAAACCAGGACTAATGAATAAATACATGCAATTTTTCCACATCATTTTCCTGTCATAACAAAACAGAGTTATGATGAATACAAAAGGACAACATCATCGAGTCTCTCAGTACCTCAGGGCGCACTGCGACTTTTAAGTCTATTAAATGGGATTGTAAATAAATAATGACAGACAGATGCTGAGTGAAGCCAAAGACAAAGGAGGTGATAGTAATCTCAATGCACTGAAGAAAAAAAATTTCTTAACAGGTCATTTAATGTTCTTGGAAAGCTCTTGCACCGTTGGCAGAGTTTTCTCATTTACAGCAACGCAGACAAGAACATGTGACTTGTCGTGACTCCATTCTTCATCCTTCTCTCGTGTCCATTTCCAAAGGAAAAGCAGCCTCCTCTTGTTCCTTTAGGACAGCCCGTCTTGACACCTGCCTTCTGTCAGAGTAAATGAGGCCCGGGCAGGAGTCTGTGTCTCCTCAACAGGACATTAATCTGCTACTAGTGAGCTGACCAGGGAGACTAGTGGAACCAGAGTGCTGATATATGGTGGTTTTTAGCCTAAGCACTGCTACTGCCGACACTGCAGCTACAGAACGGTTTATCCAGCTGATGGCAATAAAGCAGAGTGGAACGGAAAAGGAAAAAAACAGGACAGAACGGAGCAGAGATGACCTCTTGTGTGCTTAAAATCTTTGATTTCTTTCAGATTTGTGAGCAAAAGTCCTACCAGAAACTGAAAGATCACAGTTTCAATCAGTGCAACAAAGCCAGCATGTCTGGCTATAAGGCCCCCAGGCTGGATCCTGAACTTGTACTTTTTTTAATAAGTATAAGTCACTTGGGATATGCACCGAAGCTGAATGACTAAAATGTAAAAGTAGACGTGATTAGCATGATCCACAGCAGCCCACAGCCTCTGGTACACGGGCAATAACATGACATGCTGGAAACATTAAGTGGAACATAAAAATGTATTTCTCATAAAGCTTGAGAGGTTCCTGATGTGTTTCTCTAAGGCAAAGAAAATGGATCTGCTGAACATTTGTGACATGCCTCCTATAAAAGCCACGTTTCTGTCGTGGTGGACGTGTGGCTCTGTGAGGCCAGAGAGAAATTACACCTTGGTGAAAGAGGGAGAGAAAACTGGAGGGGTGAAAAAAATATATAAACGGCAGAGTGATTTATGTGGCTGGCTCAAACCACACTAAGAGAGGACGTCTTCCCCATCATACCTTACATGGAAACATACATGAGGTTAGAGTGAGGCTAAGAAGCATGATGCAATGCCCCCACATACTGAGAGCCTGCTGAAGATATGACAGCCGAGAGCAAACCCTGACACAAGTTTGCCTTTTTTGCGCACGCATCACAGGAGAACACAAAGAAAATCACTTTTGCAGACGACATATTTAGTTAAATCTCTCCAAAATGTCATAAATCTTTATCTCTCTTGCCTTGTTTTAACACACAAGTCAGTAAATCACGGCAGCGGAATGCCAATTTTTTTGAAGTGTGCTGCAAGGCTTTTCAAGGGTATTACATGACAAGGTATTTTTCAAAATAAAGGGGCTGCATTCCTGGGGAGAGATAGGAGGAGATTAAGGAGCGGGCAGGGTTGTGGGTGGGGTGGCGGGCGAGCAAGATGACCTGACCAAGAGGGTCTATTACTCACGGTGGATGTGAAGAGGTGTAGTGATCCCCTGACGGTGCTTTATGTTAAGTCTTACGGGTAGAAATGAGAGGTTTTCTTTAGGGAACGCACAGACAAGACACTTGAAAAATACACGCAAGTCAGAAAAAGGAATGATAATAGACAGCCTTTCAGCGCAGACAGCCGGGGATGTTTTGTTTCAATCCTATGATTCTCTCTCTTTCTCTCTCTGGGTATTCATGCGGCCCTGACATGCTCTCAGAGAGTTGATGCGGGGCCAAGCCATTTAATGGTGGATGTGCTGGGACTCTTCAGCCAGGTGTGGAAAGTAGAAGATGTCTCTAATCAGTATACTCAGCAGATGGTGACAGAGATTTTTTTTTCTTTTTGTTATGGAAAGAATCAGTAAATTGGCACATCACGATACCAGAAATTTAGTTGTCAATACCAGTACCACTGAAATTCCATTATTCTCAATACCCAATTTGATACCACAACACAAAACAAAAACATAAATCTCATGTTCTTGAACATACACTCCTTCAATATTTTTGTTAATCCCCAATAATCCGCCTGACACGCAAAGAACAAGTCCCTGAGGGTTCATGAGAGTTTGTGGGCAACAAAAAATACATTAATATATAGCCTACAGTATATGAACATCTCTCTCCTTCATTGTTGCTGTTTAGCACTTGTTCATGTAAGATGTGATGGTTGGTCTTTGTGGTAGGCCAAGGTCCCTCACATTCATCTATTTTTGGCAGCCCGCCACGATTAAAGCACCTACCACCACAGATGAATTTTCTATTTTTGGGGCTTGACTGTTCATTAGGAGCGCATTGAAAAATATATACAATATGAATATTAATTGCTCCACACTCTCGGAGCACAGAGCGTACTCTAGGCACAGACGGAGCAGAAAAATGTTAGACGCATCGCAAGTGAAACTTGAACCATTGATCCTGCAGGGTCAAAAAGTTTGCATTCACTCACAGCAGCTGCTTTTCTCATCTATTGGTCTGATCAGCTCTGAACAGATCGACACATCAATTATCCACCACGAGTCATAAACTGCTGCTGACAAAAAAAGCGAACTCACTGAGAGTTGCGCCTGCAGTGCGTTTACGGACTCGCAAAATCTGCATTTACGTCCATCACTGTTAGGCTACTATTAACCTTCTTCAAACAGTTTTTCAAATGAGTTATGAATATCCATAAGCCTATGTTTAAGCATTAATTGATCAGCTAGCTAAGCAGACAGAGAACAACATCAACTTTTATCTGGAGTCATGCAAACGTAACTACAATATTTACTCTTCTTTTGGCTCTTTTTTGATCTCCACCAGCTGCTAAATGCAATTTGTCTCTGCCATTTGGTGCTGGGTAGGTAGCAAACAGAGAGATGGGATTGATGAGACTGAATCAAAACAATAAACTTGCAGGGCAAAAAAATGAAACAATGAGCCGAAAGAAGCTAAGAGGAAACTGAGGGGAACTGCAGAGTCTCTTGTGAACATTTTTGGCAGGTTTGTCACTCACCTCAGTCATATCAGTACCTTTTAAAAAATGCAGTCATGTTATCTGTTGTGCAGATAAAACTCATTTTAAAGTGTAGCTTTAATGCCAAACAACCATGCTGAAAGCATTTCCTTTCTAATGAATGATTTTCATGACTGACTTTTTTGGTTAATATTTTAAAACCTGCATTCTTAACATTCATCACCTTATTCCCTGCCTTTTTGATATTCCTACTTTTTTTGGCATGTTAACATAATCAACTGTTGATCTGTTGAATGACGCACAACCTTGTTGGTCCTCTTTGTGTTTTATGTCTTGCATGCACTACACATTTAAACATTTGCATTGCATTAATACCAAAATGTTCAATACTACTTTTAGTT
This sequence comes from Plectropomus leopardus, assembly GCF_008729295.1. Lineage (NCBI taxonomy): Eukaryota > Metazoa > Chordata > Actinopteri > Perciformes > Serranidae > Plectropomus > Plectropomus leopardus. The sequence goes on from NC_056484.1 coordinate 17,110,032, forward strand.
TTAAGAGATTAATTTCAAAATGTCATGAAGTGAGCTGGTACATATCAAGTGTGCAACCTGCACAGGGAACAAAGCAGTAGTGTAATAGAAAAAGGCAGAGCATTGCTCTTGACAAAGGGCTGCACAAGTCAGCACAAAATTCAGTGGAGTAAACCAGTCCTAATCCCAGTCCACCTACGCTGGTTGACAGATATGATGCCAGGAACTAGAAATGTGCAGCTCTTTCATTGAGACGAAGATGAAATCCCAACAGATATCTCACCCCACTGGAAAATGTGGCGTTTTTCTGCCATTCAGTAGTCTGTAGTATCAGATTTTATGGTATTAAAGCATTAGCAAAGATTTGGAATCAGCGAATGCACATTCTCTAAGTGACAAAGAGCTCACCACTCCTTCCAAAAAATACATTCCACTCTCCTCATACCTCAAATCCTTTCAGGGATCTATGAGGCTAAAGTTCACTAGCTCTACCAGATTTCATTTTCGTGCATGGCTGTACTGACTGTTATTATTAGTGTGGCAGCCCGCCAGCTTGCACCCGTACACACCCCCCCTTGAGGTGAAAGGCCCGAGCGGGGGTCTTTAATCTGTAGGTATACAGTAGGTAATGTATGTCACCTTATACTCTGAGCTCTGTGCAGGTGTGTTTGTACTGTGTTCATTGTTTCTGTCAGTCTAAAGGTGAAAGTGGCCACCAATGCACTACACTAGGATCTTCATGTCTGCAGTGTACAGTGAAGGGATGTCAGCTTTGGTTAACCTTGCTTAAAAAAGGACAGCATCCATTCACCAATAACTAACTGGTTCATAAGAAAAAAAGCATTTCAAAATGCTATCCATTTTGATGGTAAAATGTTGATGTTTTGTGTCGTAACTGTCTTGCTTTGTGTTTTATTTTCTATTGACTTTGCTCACAGACAACCAGCCAGCCACGTTATCATGTGGAAACATGCCTACCGCCCAGCCTTCAGTCTTCGCTGGTTCCAGCCCTTCTACAATGCACAGCACCACGCTCGGCGGGAGTTAATGTTAGCTAGCTAGCAGCGACATTCATTCTTCGATCAGTTGCTAACGGCGTCCCAGCAGGGAAGCGTGCTGCTGCAGAAACATTATGTCCACCTTCTGGTCTCCCCCCAGGACACTCTGGTGAGTAAGCGGCTTCATTTTGACCACAAAACCCCCATAAATACTATGTTAGCACCATTAAACATACTAAGGGCTAACAGTGATGAAACATTCAACTATGCTTGAGGGGGTTTTCGGCTAAAATTTGAGCCCCTCACATCTTAATGCTGTCACCACCACCAACGTTGAAGTATTTTATGTTGTCCAACCAACATAACGTAAAATTGTCATCAGCTGGTATTAACCACAGACCTTATGTCAGGCATCTTACCAAAAACCCATTCAAAGAACCTAGTGATGTCCAGACGAGGGAACCAGGAGTTTTGAAATGCTAACTCATTTCCGGGTTTTGGGCCTCATTTCCGGGACACTCAATGTTTCCACAGCAATGCTGTTGGGTCGGGATGGCGTTATTAGCGACAATTACTGAATCAGCGGCTCCACTAGCTAGCTGGCTCTTAACAGACCCAAGTGATGGGCGGTGCAGTAAACTGAAGAATATTAAATTTAATCTGTAGACCAACACTTGTAACTGGTAAAAATATTCTCGGTGGTTAACTGATTAACAGTCAACTGTTGACTTCTGCAGAGTAGCTATTGTCATTAGAGCATCCTGAACTGTGTCCTTGAGGAGAGTCACCCCCTGTCTGTCTCTATGTCTTTTTCTGTGGTTATGTGACTTTGGAATCCATTGCCAGAAATTCCAGGAAACCCTAGAGCTTCATGAGACATAACAAAGCGCTCTCTCTTCCTCTGCCTTTGTCTCTGTCATTGAAGATTACACTATGTTTCTCTGTCTGCCTTTTGCAGGCCTGGGAGCTCTGCTGCTCATTCTCCCTGGGAGCTAAAAGGAATTTTATTCAGTGGCTGATTGACTCATATCATACCATTTTAAATGGTGGAGTTTCTTACTTTTAATGCCTGTGCTAATTCTAGACCACAGACTATTTAGGCCATGGCGATCATCATTGAATGCCATTAGTATGATGTGGCATTTACCACCAAATTGAGGATAAAATTCAGCTTCAGAGGTTAATATATGTGCAGTACTTAAGCCCCCTAATTCCTAAATTTATTAGAATAACACATATCTCAGACAGCCATGAAATTGTAAATAATTGAGCAGTGCTCTTAGGAGGCTTCTCTGGTTGCTCCGCTGAAGTTGCTGCAAGCTTTTTATATTAGCTGATGGCAAAACTGGAAATAAGATTTGGTTCACAAAGCAGCAGAGCTAAATGGGAATAAATTCAAAACCACAGCCATCCCCCCGCGGCTATAATCTGTCCATGGGGGGTTCATCCATCTCCTCGCATTCGAAAACTGTCTCCTCCATCTGGGTCACCTCTGCTCTCAAACACATAGGTGCATGTCTGAACCCCATCATGCACACAGACATGCACCTACAGACATACCTATTCACCCCCACCCACCACCCACCTTGTGTTTATGTTCAGAGCTTGAGTGACTGGTATTTCATTTCGGCCTGCCCGGAGCCCTTTTGCACAGTTTGGCTTGGCCGGTGTACCATTACTGGTCATTAAGTCTAACCTGAACTAATAGGGGCCCATTTTCCAAGGTGGTCTCCCAGGTGGCTGTCACAGAAGTGAGTGGCACTGCGGGGTTCTGGGCTCGACACGGGCACACGGAGCCTCATGAAAAATCGGCCGGGATGCAAGCCAGACTCCATCATACACGGGATGCAGACTCTTTGATAACAAGAACCCATTGTTCTAGGGGGGCGTCTGGGTGTTTTGTTTCTCATTAAGGCAGGTTTAATGAGGCCAGCCAGCATAGGCACCCCATCCCACCCGAGTGCACTCGACCAAATTTGTACCTTCTTAAACATCTGATCCAATGAACCATCAACAATCCACATAAAACCATTCGCTCAAACCATATCCTTACAAAATCATTCCAAAAAACAAACAAGTTCCCCAATATACAAAACCAGCCTAAAATTGGCAGAGCTCGACCTACGTATATTAGCTTTTTGCAGATATATTGGTAATTTTGTATGTATGGGCTTGTAAGTATGAACACACTGATGTACATAAATGCTTCATGTTTTGGGTAATTTAGACACAGTGTTGCCATCATGCAAAACACGGCTTTATAGCCTTTTAGTGGTGGCAATGTGAAGTCATGTTACAGTAGTGTAGTTGGTTTATAGCCCAACATTATCTTTTCACTCATGCCAATTGCTTTAACGCTTCAAAATCCTGTAAGTGGTTTTCATTTGTGAAGATTATCTTGCTGAACAAAACACGTATCATAAACGTTCCAATAGGTCTTTTGACCAGGGTTAAAAAAAGGTCAAAAAGGTTATCCCTGCAGCACTCTATTATACTTGATGGTATTGTGTGTATTATTTTGTGAAGAACAGTCATTTTGAACTTGGCCAAAGTTTCAAATAACGAGGTACACACACGCAGAAGTAATCTGGGGAGCAAAAACTTAAGGTTTCCTACTGTTCTCGAAACACTTTTTTTATACTGTGGCTACAGTACAACGTCACAGTGTGACAGATTTTTTACATGTTCATCTGCTCCAGGAACACAACTACATACACTGCAACATGTAGCTACATGCTAACATAGGGACACATGTAAATTTGGTTGCCAATGTGAAATTGAAATTAAAATTTCTCCATGATTTTGGATCGTACTGGAAATTGTCTAGTTCTGTTTAGAAGCTTTAATTAGCTATTTCTCACGGAAACGCTGACCAATCAGAGTAGACTGAGTATTTACATTTGGGGCTTAAAGAAACAGGCGCTAAAACAGAGCCTTTCAGATAGAGGGTACAGGTGTTCCAGCACTGACAGTATGAGGTAAATAAAGTGTTTTTTGTCCATTAAAGCATGTAAACAGTTAAAAAACCTTACATAAAAGTTTGAACCTGAAAATTTGCAAAATACATCCCCTGCAAGAGATTATACTAACACTTTCTATGTGTTGCATTTAAGAAAAATACTACTTTCTAGGGTACATCAAATTTTTTAAGTTCTCAATTTTGACAGCGTTATTGCCCTCAAAAATCAGTCAGATCATTGTACAAAATTGCACTTTTGCTCCTAAATATCATCACTGGTACTAAATTTGGGGAAAAAAAGAAAATCTCTTTTCTGTGGCACAATTATCTATGTCATACTTGCAAATCATCACACACCACCAAATAATTCACAAACCAATATCACCATATATAAACTTGTCACTCTGTGTTCATTGCTTTTTATTTAAAGCTAAATTTTCTTCATGCAAACCCATATTCCCATAAAGGGCACTGAATGATTTATGACTTTAATGAAATTCAAAACAAAAAGCGTTTTCATATAAACATCATAATATTTAAATGGCAGATATCTCATTTTCACATAAAACTGCTCACATGTTTTAGCTGTGCCCTCCACCGTGTGACATGTGTCATCATTAATCACAAGAGAAGGAGCCATTAGTCTAAATACGGGGGTAATTAATCCACGCTCACACTCCATTAGACGTCATGCTCAATTTGTGCGGAGAGCTGTGTACTCGGTAAATAGGCAGAGATGACGGGACCCGCAGCTATTATCCCTGTCGACTTGCTAACATGCATCTCCAAGAAAGCCTTCATCTAAACATGTAGTTCAAGTGGGTATTACAACTTAAACTGAAAGAAGAAAGATATCAAATATGTTGGAAATTTGTGAATTCTGCCATCTGATCAGGGGATAATCGTGTGCACATGTATCTTAGTCATAAAAAAAGTGACTGGACCTCGGTCGTAAGCCTCCAACAAGGTTAAACTGCAGTAGGGGATATAGCATGAATCAGCCCTTAGTTTAATAAGTACCATTTGGCTGTCACCTCGGCGGCCGTAGAGCTGCTCTATTACAGTAAAACCCCTCCAGTACAGAGCCGGGGTTATTCAATAAAAACCTGACTGAGTGTTTCTCCCAATCACCACTGGCAGAGCTCTGATGAGGTAAAGAGCTCTCCTATGCCAGCCTCTGTCCCTGCGGACGACTGTCTGATTAAAATGGTTTTCTGAGGCCATATTTTTGTTCTCCTTGTCCCCTTGCCAGACTCGAGTTAGAGTACAGAGAGAAAAACTGACAAATTACCTAATGCATACTGAAATGAATCCACAAAAACAGATCTAATCTATAAAAGTCTCATAGGTAGACAGATGAGAGCATTGGATTTCTACTTTTTTGAGTAATAGTCGGTATTGTTGTCTCAAAGACACAAATACAGACACATAACCTGTATTTATTACTGGTGTGAAGGTAGGAAAGGCTTCACATCAGCCGTTCCGAGCTTTTGATCTTCAGCCTTAATCACTCTCACACCCCCCACTTATCTAACCCCCCGCCCAACAGGGGCAGTGACATGTGAAGTGGAAAGAAATGGCAACAGCGGAGTGGCCCACTAGGGCCGGCTTTCTTACTCTCCCGTCCGCTTGCTTTGAGTGTAATGCATTCCTGAGCAATCCTCCGAGGCTCGTATGTAAATGCCGGAGTATGCTTCTGATTAGGAGGCACAAAGAGTACACTCTATAAATGCACTCTTAAACAATTACTGCTGCTCCCGACTGCAGCCCCAACACAGACCTCAGACTGTGCTGCTGCCTGACTGGCTTATTCAGGTGGGAAAGATGGATGCAGACCATTTCAAACAATGTGCCTTGCTGTAAGACACATGTGTAGAGTCTGACTTGAGAAACCAGACCCAGAAAGAGGCGTTGTGAATTAATAAGATTTTATTTAGTGTTGAAAAGAGTTGATTAAATGAGTACCAGACCAAAAGAAAACTAGTCACCCAACACTTTTAATATGTCAATGAATGGTTAAAACTGCTGCATCAATATTTTCATATTAACAATGGATCAACCACACACTATAATAACTACAGTATGTGGTTTGTAAAAGGGGTTTATCTTCGCAATAAGCCTACAGAGCTATATATAGTTACATGATTTAAAATGTAAAAGACTGCAACTGATTAGTTAAAGCAATTAAGCCTCGTCAATCTTCCTTGAGCGAGAGAAGGTGAATTCAAAAGGTGTACAGTTGTACTTCTCTGTTTAATAACAAAATAGGTGTGAGAAAATCACTTTTTTTAACATTCTGTTGGTTTATTAGTCCAAAAAATTTAACAGTAAGGGCACTCAGGGTGTTAGCAACGCACACTAATATCATCATATACCACATACCCCAGTGAAATTTCAGGAAGGTATGAACTTACATACTGTATCTCCCAAACCTAAGACCAACGTATTAAATTACATTCTGTCTGAAGGCGCAATTCTGTCTGATTTGCACCTTGCTTTTAAGTCTGGCCAATCAAACAGAGCCCTTGCCTTTAGGCATCGTCTGACTGCTCAGCATCTGCACACATGCAAGTGACGTTTATTCGATCAGTACTGCCGTACTACACTGTGTAGATGAAGGAGGAAAGGTGTGACAAGATGGTTGCAGACAAAAGTGCAAGAAAGGAACTAGTGCCTAAATAAATAGTACATCAACAATATATTGGTAAAAGCACAGGTGCTGCGCAAGTTCCATGCTGTGTTCACACTGCAAGCAACACATGGCAGCTGATGACATCAAGTTAAAAAACTGACACCCAACACAAACTCTGTACTTTTAAGGGTACTGACCAAATTTCATCTTTGCAACTGATTACAGATTCACATTAAACCCATGTGTGCCAAATGTTGATAACTGAGAGTGCATCTGGGTTAGTATGCCAGGTTTAGAAAAGAGGCAGCAATGCTGCTAAGTGCCCTGATGCTCGAAAGACAGCAATGTGGCTCAAATCTGCCACAACAGTTTCACTGTCTGATCTACTTTTATAAAAATATTACTTTAGTAATAGCTTGGTATCACTGCTAGACAAATGGACACACACAGATAGATGGACACAAAGGATTAACTCTGTGTGATTAGAAAAGAGCAGAGGAGCAAAACTGTATTCCAGTCTACTGCATCCCCCTGCAGCTTATTCAAAAATTACATTTTAGTTATTACAAAGAGAGTAAACCAAAAAGGTATTGCTAGGTTCAAATACCAAAATCAGTTCAAATGTGGACACTACCCAACCTTAGTCAGGTGACCAGAAATATAATTCCAAATGAATGATAATGTTGCTCTTTTTCTGACACATTTGCTTTATCAGCTTAAACAGTAATGATGTTTCAGTGACATTTTTGCAGCTTGTTTCTGTTGCCAAAAAACAGCGAATGCAGGTTTAGGTCACTACCAAAGAAAAATAATGGAAAGGAAAATCTGAATCTTCCTTCTCAAATGCGAAAACGCCCTGTTTCTGTCAGATTTTTACTATTATAAAAATAAATTCTTTTAACTGACAAATTACATTAATAATCAAGAAAGAAATGGCAGATTGAATGGTGAAAATAATCTTTAGTCGCTTTCCTAAATAAATAAGTTGTGAGACCACATTGTATTTTCTTCCCATTTTACACCAAGACTTAAAATTCATGTTAAAATACTCAAAAGTCAGTTGGACTAAAACATACTTTCAACTCTGAAGCTCTTCCAAAGAAACACAATTACAGTAGAAGTCTGATTCATGTGAATACCCATGTAAGGACACAGTGATTGTTTTATGTGTATGAGGTAAGTCCTCACTTCCATCATTACTGCATGCAAGCCCGATCTCACTCTCGCCAGTTCTCACTCCCATGATGGCAGGCGTCCAATATGGACTCTCGGCGCTGTCCTTCACATTCGCCATACACACTTCAGCACACGCAGCGCCTCTATAGCCACATAAATCCGGCAGGCCTATAACTGACCTGCACACTGCCCTGTCTGTTTTTCCCCATGCGATTCATAGAGCGGTTAACCTCGCTGACTGTGTAAACACATGACCTCACTGGTCATGTGTTTACACTCAATGGTATTTTTCACACACGCCGCTGGGATTTACATCACCTTATTACCTCCACGTTCCCTTAATTCCCCATTACCGTAAAAATATGGGACTTTTAAAAGGTGATTTGACAGGCTCTTGATTAGCCATGTTTGTTTAGTTTTTGGACGCTATGGGAGGAAGACGAGAGGCTGAGAGGAGAGGCGAGGGGGGAGGAGGGGAGGGGAGGTGAAGAGAGGACAGGCAGGAAAGAATGGAAACCTGGCAAAGAAAAGAAGTAGGGTGAAGTGAGAATGAACGTTTTAGTAATCATTTCTTTTGGGGAGAAAAGGGCTGAGGTGGAATAGATTGGTGTTAAAGGAGAGGAGAGAGGCGAAGGGAAAGTTAATGAAGCTGTTAGCAGAGAGACAAGTAAGGTGGTTGCTCTGCCACAGGGACACACTGTGCACGTCTGAGGTCCCAGTGGGAGAACAGCGAAGGAAAACACAAGGCCAATCAGCTAACAGAGACATTTCCTGTGCTTGTTTTATCAGATGAGAAGAAGCCCAAAGGCTAAATGTCCCCTCTTAACAACGTTGTACGCTTCTCCGAACAGCCCGCTTTGGGGAACAGACGGGGAGAACATGCATCTTTGTAGGATGACATCAGAAATGCTGCTCAGGAGCGCTGACCTCACTCTCGCACAATCAATCATCCACAAAAACCCCATGAAATGCTGACCGCGTGAGTACGGGAGGAGGTTTTACCTTTTAAGATATGAACCAAGGCTGCCTCATGAATTAAATCATCACCCAGTAAAAAGATTTAGTTAGAGGGAAAAAATACAATAGTCTTTTTTTATTGCTATGAAACTTCTGGCAGAGCTTGGCATCTGGCAACTAGCAGATGGCGGGCCAATATGCCAATTACCAACACCGACATGCCATGCTGTCTATTAGGCAATCTGGCCTTGAGTGATAGCACTTTAAAGTCAGAAAACGACACGAGCGAGAGGCTGATCTAACAAACCCTCTTCATCAGAGTGTGACTAAAGCCCAGAGGAATTCAAACGCAGGTCTTTCATGCCCACATGACTGCTTCAGTCAGGAGAATCAAAGTTTGGGAAATAGTTTGGAAAGAAAGGAAGATACAGATCCTGGGAGGAAAGATCATTATGAAATTCTTCATGCATGTGTATGTATCAAATCTGTGGCTTGAAAATAGCTTTGCAGATGTGGTTTGATTAAATAAGACTTCATTCGGTGGTGAATCTATTAAAGAAGAGGGTGTGGATCGAGGAGAAGAGGGGGGAAAAAGGAGAGTAAGCATTCTCCATCACCCAAGAGACAACTAATTGTGCAAACGCCAGAACATCCACCGTGAATATTCCCCTACAGAACTGTTCCATGTCATCTTGGCTGCATAATATGGTTTTTAAATGACAGGAATTTTAAATCTATATCACAAACATCTGCAAAACTCTTACTGCATATTTTCCAGGACCTAAATAAACATCCTCTAAGGTTTCATGCCCTCGTGCGACTTCACAAGCAATTAAGCAGCGCTACCAGTCCCTGCCTACCGCTTGTTGACCGTCGCTAGAAAGAGTTAAGAATTCTTTTCCAAACTCAAGATCTGCCCGTCCGTCCAAGCTCACCATATTATACAACTTAGTGTGCGGTTCTGGATGCTGCGCATTCAAATTACATGCTATCGAATTCAAAGACGAGGGGGAACAGAACTAGTACGCCGTGGGGCTCCGGTCCAGCTCCAGAGTCCCATGAGCGCTAGCTGCACGTCGATCACAATCACTTCAAATGAGCTGAACCCTGTCCCACTCCTGCTGTTGTCCAGAAGACACAAACATAAGACTTTGTGTGAGGCAACTTGTGGACACTGATGACAAGGACACCACTGATAAAACAATAATTTTTACTTGTGATTCTGCAGGCACGTTGGGGCAGCATCTCAGTCTCAAACCATATACTTAGAACAAACAAATCTGCATAAAATTAAGCCAAAGACGGGAACACAGGAAACATGCTTGACATAGTTCCACCGGTCTGTTATGAGGAGAAAGCAGAAAATAGCTCTGGCACCTGCTGAGCAGAAACAATGTATGTTTGGATTGACATGTCAGCATGCCATCACTGGAAACTGAACCACATTTGGGAAACCTACAAGCTGAACACAGTATAGGTAAACATCTATTTAAAAAAAAGAACAGTACAGTCCGATCATGTGTGTTAGCAAGTCGCCTCTGCCAGTTTTCCATTCTATTCAAATTCAGTTTGCCACTTGGTTGGCTGCCTTAGCTCAGCGGTGGTAAGAAACTATTGCCTTGCAAGGAAACTCTGGATTCTTGCTTTGGAACTTGATACTGCAGTGGATTATGAGTATCTAGGATCAAACTATAACAACACGCCCACATATACTCCATGCATGTTAACACATAACTGCAAACGGGCAGATTCACGAATGCCCCGTGCTTTAGCACATGTTGATTATGTTGAGAATGATGCACAATAATTACCTGATCCAACATTTAACTTTAATCATGAGAGAAGGGAGGGAGAAGGAGAGGGAGCCAGCATACAGTAACTAGAAGCCTTCACCGCACTGTGCAGTCCAGAGCCAGACTCCGGAAATGCATGGCAATGTTCCCTACATCCTGCCCGCCCAGCCCTAACCCTGGCCCTGGCTCTCGCCCCACACTGCCAAACCCCTGTTATCACTCTGTGCAATTACCTCCAGATTCTTCTGCGCCCATATCATATCGTGCCAATTATAAAAAACCTCCTCGAGTACACAACAAAGCGCAAGATGTATTTTAGTGTATAGACTGCAGTTTTCTGTGTGTGTTTCAGCCCTAAAATAGCTGTGTGAGAGCATATATGCATCTCAACATGTATGCAAAAACTGGAAAAGACTCCTTGTGCAGTGATTTACAACAGTAGTACTTGTATCCCAGAAAAAACTAATGCATTTGCTGAAGGGTACTTAGAAAGATAGAGTAGCTAAAAAATAAGACTAAATACTAAATGGAAATTGGCATTTGATTAAATAGCTGGCAGCTGAAAGACCTGAAAACTACTGTGATTGAGAGTTCATGAAAAGCTAGCAAGCAGAGAAGTCTAAACAGTTTGCCAAAAGTGATGGAAAAACAATTGAAATGGTGAGGTAAAAGTAGGGCTAGGAAAAACGTTGACATATTGTGATATACGACTACATATTAGACTTGGGTGGTATCACGGGACAGTATGCCAGGGTATTCGGAAATCCAGACAGTATGATTCACATTACTTTCAAAAATACGAACACTCATCTCTCTATTAAACTCATATGGAGATGTGGTATTGAGGATGTATTATATGTAGCATACATAATGCCCCACTAGAGGTCAGACTGCTGATTAAAAAAAGGCAGCTGAGCGAGAAAAAAATGGCAACGGTGAAGGGTGGGGGAATTTTATAGTACTGTAAACGTCTGGAAAGCAACAGCAGAGGAAGACGCAGAGAATAACAGCATATTTTCGAATCTAACTCTGTGAATTAAGGGTAGCCTCACACACAAATACTTCCACACACTGTATACCCTGGTGAAATTTCAGGAAGTTATAAAAAAAAATAGACGCCCAAGCCTACAACATACTGTCATAGATGTTGGATTTAAGTGTTAAGTGTTGTCTTTTCCTTGTTTTAAACTCTGCATTAGCTTTGTTATTAGCCACATAACTGATCAATATTTACCACAAATTTCATTGTGTTCAAGTATTATGTGAAAGCACCAATAATCAACCCTACAATATCACTGCCATATCAATACTGAGATATTTGGTCACAAATATCTTGCAATCTGATTTTCTCTATATAGCCCAGCCTTAGCTTAAAGTAATGGGTAAACATTCCAAAAACGTTGCCAAAAGTAATTGATAAATAACTAATTAAAGGCTACCATTGCAATTTTGCAATCATGAGCTAAAAGTAATGGATAAACAGTCAAAACACTTCTCTTAATGTAACTGAAAAAAGGATGAAATAATTAGTTAAAAGTGACAGGATAAACAGTTGACTGTAAAACCGTTACTTTTTGCTATTAGCTAAAATCAACGGATAAATGGTTGAAACAGAAAGTTAAAGTAACAGATAAATGGTTAAAATAGCTAAAAGTAAAAAACTGCTTGAATAGTTTAGCTAAAAGTATTGATAAATAAAACTAAAAACTATTTATACTATTGCAACTATGCAATAGTTTACTTAAAACAATGGATAAACAAAACAGTTATGTCAAAGTAACTGATAAATACTTGAAATAGTTGGCTAAAACTCAAGGAAAAACTATTGATACTGTTTCCACGGTTTATCCATTAATTTTAGCTAACTTTTCACTAAAATTAATAGATAAATGGTTAAAATAGATAGCTAAGGTAATAAACTGTCAAAATAGCTAAAAGTAATAAACTGTTGAAATAGCTGGCTAAAAGTAATGGATAAATGATTAAAACAGATAGCTGAAAGTATTGCTGAAATGGTAAAAGAACTGAAAGTAGAGGAAAATAGTTGAAGTAGCTGAAATCCTTGAAAAACAGGTAAAATAGTTAGCTAAAAGTAATGGATAGATGGCTGAAATAAAACCAACATTTAGTTTAGTTTTAGTTCAAGTTTAAGTTATATTGTATGAAGAAGTTGTAGCAATATCCACTTTCATATAATGTACTGTTAAATAGCATCCAGTCTGAAAGTCCAAATTAGCATTCTGAATGTGACTGGTGGTGTACTTTATTTCTTTTGACAGGTCTGTGGGGGTACAGCAGACCAAAAATGATGGGAACCGCTGTAACATTAATGGAGGGCTGTTATGCTCTGCATTCCTGAGGCTATTCCAATCACCTGTCACCAGGTTGGGCCTGCACCTTATAAGGAGCTGAGGGCACTCTCCACGTGTTTTCCAAACACTGCACAACTTATCAGATACAGTTTCATGGACAATTACTGTGCTGTCTCTGGCCCGAAAGCATTCAAAAAAGAAAAAAAACAAAAAAACCCAGATCTACCCTGTGCAGGTCCTCTCCCTCCACCCTCTCCCATTTTCCATGCTTCCATTTCACAGATACTACTATGTAATAAAGCCGAGATCAAAAGACTTGCTGGCCAACTCACGTACAATGAGAGTTGAAGAGAGCCTTTTGCCTCAGGGGTTTGGTGGGATTGCAAAGAATGTGATACCTCGAAACGATGAGAAGTGGATTCATCTGCGAAGTGAACTGGGCCTGTCTTTTTTGCAAGACTTGCCCTGTGGCTTTGTCTGCAGGAGATGCTGGATGTGTTTAAAGCTCATACACCAAAAGGACAATTGCCTTCTGTATCTCAGCACGATCTTATGGTCAAATTTGATGCTGGAGGGGACATGCGGTGTGCTGGTAACCATATGGGACCCATCTTTGCCTATAGCCAACTCTGTACACCTTCCACATGTCACATTTCAACAGGTTTATCCACATTTTTGTAGCAATGGCTCAAGAGCACAGCTTTATTTTATTGTTTGAGGGTGCTATGAATACTATTAACAACCAAAAACATGTGATGTCAACTTTAAACACATTTGCAGCATGCAGCCTACATGTTATATAGAGCTGCTGAAGCGATGAGAAACTTGGCTGAGTTTGGAGACATCCCCCGCCCTGAAGGACTGAGCGCGCATTACAGGAGTGGACACTTTTCTTTGTGTTGTCCCGCGGTTAACAAAACATTAACATGACAGCGTCACCGCTCGGCCCATAGAAAAGTTTATTATAGCTCACAATCAGGAGTTTACTTTGCCTTTAGTGAACTGTTGGCGCACAAAGAGGGAGCGGCTTGCAGCCAATATATCCTGAAAAGTATCAGCCCATGCGCACAGTGGAGACCCATAATGTGATTATCTCCCATCGCCATATAATGCATTCTCTGAAGCACCAGAGCGTCATAAATTTTCATCCTAATCACGTTTTTGAAACTGTAAGAGTTTGCAGGCAGTTGAAAGTTTTAGTTGCGCTTACCTGTGGATCTTAACGGGACAAAGTGAAGCTCTTGAGTCGAGTGTGAGGAGAGGAGAGGGAGCCAGTCTGCAGTCGGTCCTCCACTACGCTCAATGATAAAAACCAAACTGAATAGCCGTACAAGCCCCTCCCTTTAAGACATAACCGCACATCTACTCTTGGCTCAGTTCAGTCTGCTCTATAAAAAATCCCTGAACTACCGCTCTCACAAAGCCAGCCCGAGTGCAAAATGAAAAGTATCAACCCGATGCGAAGAAGCTGTGCAGAACTTCCGAAAAGCGAAAGTGACTTTAGGCAGAAAGTGCCCTTTTTGGTTATCCTTCGGAGGGCCTCTGCAAAAAAAAAAAAAAAAAAAAAAAAATCTGTCAGGAGCGATCATACGAAATGTTAATCTTAGGAAAGGAGGGCTGTGTGCAGGCAGGCCTGAAAGCTTCCATGTTAATAGTAACGCTAATGTGGTGATTAGATTACCATTCTTTTTTGCCTCGTATGAATACAATCTAAGAGATTTGTCCCATTACAATCTGATGCAAATTTCAACAAGGATGGAATTACATTAATCTATAAACCTACAAAACCTGAACAAAAACCATACAAGACCTGGATGGATACACAGGCTAACACTAGAGATTAAGAAAACAGTTAATTTATTCCCAATTGGAGTGAACTGACCCTGAGGAGCAGTGGCGCCCACCCGAATTTTTCATAGGGGTGGCCCGTGCCCCTGAAACTCTTCGGGTGGCACACCCAAATCAAAAGTTTGTTTGTTTCAATCTGTTTTTTTTCCAGTGCAGCTACCATTTTATTGTCTTCCTCTTGGTATTACTTAATTAGCCTATTAACATGCAATGCCTTTGCAGTGTTTTTATGTCATGGTGCTAAAGCAATAATATGCCCTTTTTTGGTTGCTGTGTTACATATTTTCTAAATTTTAAGTAACTGCACTTTGTTCTTGCAATATGTTTTATCTCACTGTGCTGTAAGCCCATGTGTTTTTTTGTGAAATAAATTTTATATATGTTTTTTAATCTGATTTGTGGACCTTGAACAAATCACAAGGAGATATCTGGACCCCATGGCTGAATAAATTTTGAACCACAGGCCTTGAGTGAGGTCAACTTTCAAAAAATGGTCTCACTACAATGAAATGAGAGACCCACAACACATAATATCCCAAATATCCATATCCATCACCTCAAATATGCTGTCTGTGTTGTTGAAAAGATTTATTAGTTGAAGTTATGATTTTCAACACATTAAAAGTGTAAAGGTGGTTGAGCCTAACTAAACACAATGAGTTGTAGTTCAGTAATGTGTTGTCGTTTACTGTCGATACTTCACATTCCTAGATTTTATTTAATTTGATAATTTGCAGCAAAACTTAAATGTCCAGTGAGTAGTGGCATCTAGCGGTGAGGTTGCAAAACTAAACTTCTCTCATGTGCTAAGCCTGTAGAAGAACTATGGTGACTGACTCAAAAATGTGAATGGCCCTATCTAGAGCCAGTGTTTGTTTTGTCCATTCTAGGCTACTGTAGAAACATGGTGAACTCCATGGAGGAGCACCAGCTCCACATGTACTGTAGATATCATTGGCTCCTGCTAAAGTACCAAAAACAAGTAATTATACACTGATGAAAATAAAGTAATCAATATTATATGTCTACCATTTCTGCATATGCCACTAAATCCAACATAAACTCGACCTTTAAAAATCCCAAACATATCCTGATATTTTTTTTACATTCCAGAGTAAACTATACAGTAAGCTAAAATAAAAATAACTGAGACATAAGTTATTAACCCCCCTGTTTTTAAAACAAGTCACATTCTCATGATAACAGTACTAGCATGCTGATGTTTAGCAGGTAATATGACATATGCCATTTCCAGCCATCTGGATTGGAAATACAGCTGCAACGTGAGACCAGATTAATAATCTTTTTTAATGTGGAATATTTTTTCATCAAAATGGTTAAAAGAGCCTCGAAAGCTTCTGGAGATACCTTCAGAAGAGCAATAAATTTGTTAAAGAAGTGGATAAGCGGAAAATTGCATGCTCACTCTGTGGCTCTAATGCAACGGTAATACTAATCGTCATATTTATAGTCAAATTAAATTCTAAAAATACTGGAATTGGCCTGCAAAATACTGACCATTACAGGTTTTTAATTATACAATGGTCGCTACAACCCCCAAATTACATTTGCTTTTTTTTTTTTTTTTTTTTACAAAGGACATGACCTTTGTTTCCTCAACAATAGCTCCTCTTTCATAATTACTATGCATCAAGCAACACAGATATTGTTAAAAGTGTGGGGTCATGGTTGGTTCTCCCCACCAAATGCAACCCTGCCTGCAATTTGTGACCTTTTGTCTGTCAGCATTACAGTAAGGATGCAGGGATTTGGGAGGTGACAAACACAATAGCCTCAGTGTTCTACTTAAAACAGCAACACAGGGACACTGCCCCGCTTTGTCTTTCCCTTTAAAACAATGATGCTCAAAACAAAGAACAAACTTAAGAGCATTAGGCCACTGGTGCAGAAATGAGCACCATATGCGCGGCTGCTCTGTTGCATGTGTTTCTTTAAGATAAAGTGAAATAAGTCTGTTGATTGTATGCATGTGCAAACACAGTTGTGTGTGTGTGTGTGACACAGAATGAGGAACAATGTGAATGAAGAGTGGGGAAAGACAAAGACAGAGTACAGGGGGGTTAGAGGCCCATCCTTATCTTCATTTCTTTGAAAAATGATGTATTTTGAGATAAACCTGTCATCCTTCAGATTCTTTCAGGCTTGCTTTCCAGTTTGCAACATCTTGGCCACAAAGCCCACATTACCCTAATGTTAAATCACTCCATGACATAATTTGATTGCCAAAAATGATGCTCTGGCTTGGGCATGTTTATATTTAGTGTAATGTCTCATACTCACGGCTGATGTTGACTTGCTATATTTACATCATGAGATCAGGTGTTAACCTTAGCCACACACTTCAGTTTATGCTCGGCCTCCGGGCTTGCGTGACTTTTTTTGATTTGGAAAAAGGAATACCTTACAATAACAGAATGGACACATTAACAGATAAATCTTAACTACTTACACAACCCCAATTCCCAAAAAGTTGGGACGCTGTGTAAAGGCCCAGACACACCAAACCGCCATCGGAAAACTAGGGGTGCCGAAAGCCCTCTACTGTGTCCCTTCACATCGCCGTGTCTCGGCCAAAAAGTGGTACATAAACACACCAAACCGACTGCCACCCAGCACGTACGCTCTTCGTCTATGCGAGAGGATATATCCCTCCATACCAGAAGGTGGCAGCCGTCTGTATTCATCATTCAAAAAGGGAAACCGCAAGACCGTCTTGACGCTAGTTAGCCAGTTAGCATATTAACAACACAATCTAATGTGAACAACTACACAACCCATTAGGAAACATTTCTGTTAAAGAGCTCAGTGGCTAAAGAAAAACAGTCTTACTTTAAATAGGTTTATTTTGACATCACTCCCTCTTGATTTTAGCCATTTGTTATACTTCTCTCTTTTCCATTTCTCTTTTCATGCACTGAGCTGAACAGCCAATCAGAGTGATTTAATTCAAAAATGGGCTCCACATCTGCCACATGTAAAAAAGCAACGAGGGCCACAGACAACTTTGATCAACAGCTGACCAGGCTTGGCCTTAAAATGTAAATAAATACATAATGCAATTATTTTCTGAATCCTTTATGGCTTATATTGAATTGAATACAGTATAGAGACAAAATCCTTAATGTTCAAACTGCTAAACTTTATATTTTTTTGTAAATATAGACACACAATATCCAGAAATGCCACTGACTTCTCTGGGCCTGAGCACAGTGTGCTGTGGTCTGACTACTAGAAATCATGGACGAGGTGTCCTCAAGGCTAAAGAAAAAGGAAAAGGACCATACAGATAGTGCCAATGGCATGAATAACTTTCACATATGAAGGCACCGTGAATGCTGAAAGGTACATACAGGTTTTGGAGCAACATATGCCGCCATCGACATCTATCTCAGGGAAGTCCCTGCTTATTGCAGCAAGACAACGAGCCATATTGACCTGCCTACAGTCCAGATCTGACTCCCATTGAAAATGTGTGGCACATTATGAAGCACAAAATATGACAGTGGAGTCGCCGTACTGCTGAGCAACTGAAGTTGTATATAAAGCAAGAAGAATTTCACTTTCCAAACTTTAACAACAAGTTTTCTTCTTTCCCATATCCTTACTGAGTGTTGTTAAAAGGAAGTGTGATGTAACATAGTGGTAAACATGTGCCTGTCACAACGTTTTGGGAACATGTTGCAGGCATTAAATTCAGAATGAGTGTATGTTTACAAAAATACAGTAAAGTTTATCAGTTTGAACTTTATATATCTTGTCTTGTTACTGTATTCAATCAAATACAGGTCAAAATAGATTTAAAAATCATTGCATTTTGGTTTTATTTTAGTTTTTGTCTGAATTGTTTTTTGAAATGGGTGTGTTGCACCAGGTAGCAATGAACATATAAATAATTGTGCATATTTATTTGCCCAAAAACCAAGGAGAAAACATCATGCTCTGGGCTGTTTGGCTTTCTGTGAGCCATTTCGGGTGCTGTCAATGGTGCACAGATCTTTGGAGCCCCCAGGCCAGAAAGATCCCACCTGCCAAATCTACCTGACATATATATACCTTCACAATGTTACATCAGATGAAACACCTCAGAGCCAATTATAAAGGTTTTAACAAACCTCTGACATTTTCCCATTTCATCATATTGTTTTAAATCAGATGAAAGACTGCGATGCCATGTTGTGCGAAACTGACGTTAGAGGTGAGGATGGGGTTTGCCTTCAAAGTTTTACTCAGTTGTAGGAAAGTGTTGGAGTTAATGATGAAAGTCCCAAATGTTATTCTGCAACAGCATTAGCATAGCTTAAAGAAACAGAAGTTTCCTTAACAACAATGAAAAATGGGGACATTTAGGGACGCCGCAGCTTTAAATATAATCTGGATTTCTCTGCTTAAGAATAATGTCATCAATGTCAGACATCGACTCTAAATGGATTAAAACACACGGCAGCCTTTCTCTCACTGCGTATGTATGACAGATGATTGGTATCTTAGATGTCTCAGCTGGTGGATGTGCATACCAAATACCTGCAGCATCCTGGGTAAAGTCCAGGACTTTTATCATTCTCATCTGTCTCCTGTTCCTTCCTGTCCCTCTCTCCTGCCAAAGACAAAAATGCCAACAAAGGATAGACACCTGCACTAAACATCTGGAGTATTTCCCTAGTGCACAGTTTCATGTTTTACTCAGTACTGACTACTGCTCAACCACATTCCACTGACAAACAATAAGATTTTCATGAGACTATCAGCACCCATTTGAATAGTTGCATATAGTTGCAATAATGCATATAAAAAAAGACAGTAAGAATTTAGAAAAGTGTGAACATTGTTCAGGAGAGGTTAGAAGCCAAATATAACCTACGAAGAACCTATAACAATAATAAAAAAAAGAGAAAAAATAAAAGTGAATATTCCATCATTCAAAGTCTCCAGTCTAAGCAGCAATATAAACTTGATACATTGCCATCAAAGTTAAGATGTGTTACAGCTGAAGTGCATTACTGCCACACCAGAAAAAAAAGAATTGTAAAATCATTCAAATCCTTAGTGTACACCTAAAGTATGCATACAAATCACAATATCATCCACTGTGCTCAATCACAGCAAAATCTTGCCTTGTCTCAACTGAGACACAAAGTAGAACTTAATCAAATAGTGTAACTAAGCCATATTTTAAATTTGTCCTTGTTCTTATACTGGTTTAAACATCGCTTTCATGATAAAACAATAAGTTAGGTTATCACATTATTACATAAGATGATTTTTAACAGCAAATTATCACCTTATAACGCAAATCTTAATGCAAATGTTAAACAACCAATATTGGCCGATATTATTGTGCATCCCTAGTTTGAGGGTGCCAGTGGCTGAAATAAGATACAAAAAGATGCCCATTGACTTCATCCCAGGAATTTATTGTGAGGAACGTCACCTATTTCAATATTGTATATAAATATATGGGCTTTTTCATATGTATATGTGTATGTATATATCTTTATATCTATATATATACATATATATACACATCATCAGATTGTGCAGCATTAAGATGATATCAAGGCCAGCATTAGATTTTGGTGGATAATGTACAAGGATCACTGAAAGAGTAACTGCTACATATGAAATTCGAGTCTGGCGTAAATGTGCACAATGAACATGGCTTTGAATTGTTTCCATGCACTAAACCCTCTGTCCCCCTTACATGCCTAATTTCCATTACATAAAATTATTTATAATGATCAATTACATGTAGCATGCAGCAGGGCTCAGGCAGGGATTAAAAGCCTTGCTGTGACACACCTGGCTCATGTTCTAACTCTTTCACGTGTTCAGAGGCCCCGGGACGGGTCCCTGGGGGACTCCGTCACACCAGCTATAAGTCTAACCAAAGCAAACACAGAATCCCTCGTTTGTTGACTTTTACAAAACGTTGAATCTAGGCAGGAAAATGTGAGAGTTTGTCAGAAAAAGTTTGCCTTGATACATTCATGTGAAGAATGTTCTTTAAAGGTAAAAACTCTTTCATGTTGCCTTTCATGACATCAAAGTAGCTCTGAACTGAATTCCCAAAGCATAACGCTGCACACATTAAACTTTATGAAGAGGAATTTATGTTTTTACGTCATTACTCTGGAGAGGATAAAAATCACCTTTATTTTTTTTTAAAGTTACACCAATGGAAAAGAGATTTCTAGCTTCTGACTTTTTTCTTAAGCATCTATAAGCTAAACCCACTGCCATCTTTTCAAACACACCAAGAGTGCAAAGAAAATACACCATTTACCCAAGATGTGCTAACAGAGCTGTCTCTTTCAGTCCCTCTGGTAACTTCTCTCCCTCTGGTATCTCCTCTCATCAGGCCATAACAGCCATCAAGCACACTTGTGATAAAAAATTTTAGATGCTATTAGCACTCAGGTATCTGTAGCCAAAAATGTTATTTACACCTGTTTAAATAGCCACTGGACTATTTACACCTGTGTGTATATATTCCTGAGCATCCTAGCAACGTCAAAAAATGTGTACAGAAATGGGTCTGTTCAGCTAAAGTTTATGTATACAGTGTGCATTCAGCAGTTTTATATGTCCTAAAAACTGAATAAACAAACAAATAAATAAATAAATAAATACGTCAACTAAGTCTTAAAATAATAAGCCAACATTGACTCACAGCTGACTCAAACCCCAGTCTTCTGTGTCAAAAGTCCCGTGCCTAACCCATTCATCCACCATGTCAGACTCCCTTGAAAACTCTCAGTACAATGTTACCTGACTTTCTGGCAATACATTTGTGGATTTTTCCCATAAATGTCCCACTTTAAAGGTTAATTGTGCAGGATGAGGGGAAATATATGGGTAGAAATGGAATCCAACATAATAAGTACATTTTCTTGAGTGTCTAATCACCTGACAATTAGAATTGGTATGTTTTCGTAACCTTAGACTGAGCCGTTTATATCCAAATACAAAGCGAGACCTCATCTACGGAGATCATCATGTTGCACTGCCACGTTTCTACAGTAGTATAAAACAGAAAAAACAAACAGTGGTTCTAGATAGGGCCAATCATATTCACGTCGGCCACTGTAAGTAGCAGCCCCTCACAATGACAGCACCAGAAAAATACTTTTTTTAAAATGCGAAACTCCTTTATCCAGCGTTTTAATCACTTTAATCATTTGGTCCATTTGTTTTGGAGAGGAGGAGACCTCTAGTGATAATCTGGCTCCCTGCTAAACCTCCAAAATGTCTGAATCAGAAATAAGGTGAGAACACATTAGCAGGTGCTGGACTAGCCAACATGCCAAACTGGGGAAGAGAAACATTGATTTGTAAAGTGAAATTGCTTTATTTAGTGTTGCCATTTTAAATCACCCGCTCTGTTTGTTTTTTTGTAGAGGAAGAGACCTTTGGCGATTGTTCAGCTCCTGGTAAAAACTTCTTGAACAATGAACACTGAAGGAATTATAACCAAGAGAAGTTTCAGCTGGTTGCAATATGCAATTCTCACCACTAGACGTCACTAAATATCCTTTAATGTTACACGCTGTTCTTTTAATCTCAGAAAATATCAGAGATTGGCTTGTGCTAGCTCTAATCATAACCTCTTTGCTCTAATCCTAACTGCCTCCAAACTAGACTGGTCGACATGATGAATACTAGCCAGTAACAGCACACAGTGAAATCCATAATAGTAAGTTTAGAGATGGGTGTAAATAGCTGAACAGCTGCAGTGTGTCTATTCCTACCCTGGTGCAAATTGACACTTGGACCAAAAATCCCCTTTTGGCATCGAAAAGGGACTTTGCCATATTGTCAGAGGCTATTTCCCTGCCATTTCATTTAAAGTAATCACTTGCATGTTTGTATATCATAATATGAGGAATGCTCATGTCTGAATGTGTTTGATCGGTGATCACGACTAGCATTTTTCTGGGGAATCTAGCCTTCTTATTCATTAAACACATGATGTAATATAGTATCCCATGTGTGTAGTAACCTGGCTTTGATACGAATTAAAGAAAGAAGGGTGAGTAAGAGAGGGGATGTCACCGAGGTTATTAAGTGGCCACCTCCCATCATAGATGTTTAACTGAATCGCTCCCATGACACCTCAGCGAGGCTCCTCTGAATCCCACCGCCGCCACATCAACAAACATGAAAAGATAAATATCTGGATCAGGATGGATCTCAGCGCCAAGACTTTGGTTGATACATGAGAGGTAATTCAAAGCCTATCAAAGACATTTCATGTTGAGCCATTTGACTGTACAGTAATATCAGCGATTTATGGTTTATTTCTTGCTTGTTTAAGCCTAAGCTGCACTGACACGCACATAAGACAGCCGCAGACAATGAAGCTTTGAAATAATTTCTGCTCAGGAGTCAAAGCTGGGGCAAATATAACATTGTGTGGGATGTTTGATATCGCCACAGAAACCCCATCTGCGTCCAATCACAACAAGGCCATCTGTTCAGTGTAAAAAAAAAAAAGGCAGAGTGACATGAGGAAGAGTATGGGGGATCAGGAAACTGTGTTTTTGTCATATGTATATTTTTTTGTGTGCTGCATATGTGGACATGTTCTGCAATCACAATATGTATTTTTCCAATGAAACTGAAATAAGAATATAGTGAACCCTTCAATAATCATCACACACATGCACTGTATTGTGTCTGTGAGTTCATATCAATCACCCAGTGGGCTAAAGTGTGAACTCTGTGCCAACCAACAGTCATTCCCTCAATCCTTTTCCAAGCATTGGTCAAGGATGAACGCATGAATGGAGGGTGATGCTTGGACAGCCCCTGGTGGAGATTATGATAAAGTGAACATTGTAAGTATGAGTCACATCTCTTATTTGTTATGGTGTCTGACCTATACTGCCACCAACAGTTCACAATGTAAAGTAGATATAATCCTATGCAAAACACAGCTCTGTGTGACAATAAACTGCAGATTTATATGCCTGTGTGTCACACTGAAGATCCTTGAAAAAGATTTTTTTTCTCTCTAGGTTTTGAAGATCTTTCTATATAAATATATTTTGAATGAATGTTTTATAATGTTCCAGCAAAGAGTCCTAGAGCTCTCGTGTGTATCAGTGTAGTTTCACTGTGAGCTGCTAAAGAGGACTGTGTCAAGAGCCTACTTACCGCACACAGGTTTCCTCTCTTTAACTGTAAGATTCCTTCTCAGGGTGATAGTTGCATGTATCCATAGTGAGGGAAGGTCACTTAGAGGTGAAGGATTCCTGCAAACATATCGACAAGGCAAAAATAGAGCGTTTTAGTTCTTCTTTTACATCCAACTGTGAAACTGTTTGAGGGCAGTTCCATACAAGGTGGATACTTTGATCACAAGGCTGTATCTAATAAAGAAAAAAAATTCTCATCTTATGGAAAAATGTCATAAAACATAGAGGAAGCTACTAAGATAATTGTGCTGGGCCATACCATGCACAGCTGCATGCAGTTGCGTCGCACTGCTACAGTGGAAGTATTTTTCGACTGCACACACAGCAGGGTAAAGTGATTTACCTTGATGATATTTTGGAGGCAGAGGTGTAAAGTGGAGTCACAAATTATGAAAAAGGGGGTGGCCTCTAGCTCTCCTGCTAGAGTGTGCGCCCCATGTGCCAAGGCCTTTGCAGCGGCTCAGGTATGATTCCAGCCTGTGGCCCTTTGCTGCATGTCATTCCCCCTCTCTCTCCCACATTTCCTGTCATTCTACAGCTGTCCTATCAATAAAGGAAAAAAATCCCACCCCAAAAAATATTATATATATATATATATATATATATATATATATAAACTCTGCTTATATACTAACATCAATTACTCCTGACTTCATTTGGATTTGAGCCTTTTGGTTTGAAAAGACTTGATATCTTCCCCCGAAGACCAAAGATTAAAAAGTATGTTATCTGAAGAGTGTGCTGCATATCAATTCGTTTTCCTTCATTTCCTTGATTGTGTAACATTACATTTATTCTTATTATTTCCTCTACATGTAAAACATGCAACATAAAGTATTGCTTTAATTGAAGAATAATGTCGCAGAAAATGTCTTAGAAATTTGGAAAGATAAAGTTATAGACATTTTTCCAATACAAGGTAAGTTAAACAAGACAGAGCAGAAACATACACAATTTATTCTGCTGTGGGTAACAGTGCTGAATGCTTTGAAAGTGTAATGTCAGCACTCCTTTTTAATGATTAGGTTTAGCTGTACTTGTTTTCACAAACCTGTTTTAAAAATAATGACTTCTTATAAAAAAAAATCATTTTTAAAATTTTATATTATTATAAAATGGCATTACAAATACTGAAGTATGCATTATGACGTGCTTAGAACTCCAGACTCAAAGTTTAGGACTTTACTTGGGACTTGAATTGAAAGACTTGATACTAAACTTGCATAAAAAACATTTTAGTCCCACCTTTGGTTGGAGGTGTGCTACAGACCAAAAGCCTGTAGCCCTTTTCACCTCACAGAGGCTGTTACTGTTTGTATTTTTTCACCCTTGCAATATTTAAAATTGATATCTTGAACAAAAAGAAAAAATACAATATCCCAAGACTGGACTGACAAAGTCCAACACCAGTCTATAGCCGGTTTAATTGCCATTAAAGTAGTCACTTTTTTATTTTCAGTATTTAGTATTTTTCAAAAATAAGTGGTCCTTCTGAAAAAAAAATCAGGTTTTGACAATCATCAATTATCAGGTATTGCATCAAAAATCTTACTCCTCGTAGCCATAACTAAGTCAAATAACTAAGTCATAACTCAAACTTGCCTGAGAGTCATCCATTTTTTTAAGGTTTCTTCAGTAATCAATTACTCCAGTGATAATTGACCATACATCTTTGGGTTCACTACTAGCAGGACTACACTGCTAAAAGCTAAGCTAGCTAGCTTTGCATACTTTTAAATGTGCTGAATTGCCAAAATGTAGTCAAATACAGGATAAACGGGGGAAAAAGTAACAAAAAAGCAGGTCTCACGTTGTAACAGCTTACTAACTGAGTACGTTTCAACATTGTACTTCTTTTTTATATTCCCCCCAAAACCCAACAGTATAGGAACTGTAGTTTCAAAAGTCAAATATGAGGGTTTTGGTAATCTGTGTGTGGTCACAGGACCAACACTACAAGGACACCAAAGCACTACATGCAGGTTTACGCTTAAAGGCCCCCATGAATTAAACTGTGTGCTCACATGGACATATACAACAAACAGTCAGAGCAGTAGCAGAATGAGTTGGCTTCCATAAATTATTGTATTAATATACTTGGCCATTGAAAAAAAATCTCTATCTCTGCCTTTTTCTATACTTAATATGGCATTATTACTGGATGATGGAGTTCAATATCACCCTTATATAATTGTTAAATATTCTGAATGAGTTTTGGAGGAAAGCTATCATATGTTATTGAGGAGAGAGGGAGAAGTAGTGATTGTATAAAATTGGGACAACCTTGACCCACATATAATATAACTCATTTACTGTAATTTCTTATTTCACATTCAATTGCACTGAGACAGACTTGGAATCTCAGGCAAGGTTCTTCTAATGCACACATTTTCAAATGCATTTTCCAAGGTCGAGGATTCTTAATCTCCAGCGAACACTAGAGCTGTGTATTGGCAAGAATCTGACAATGAGATATGAACCACAATACAGGGGTTAGGATTGATAAACTGCGATATATTGTCATACTGTGAGAGAGGTTATATGATGCAGTTTTTATAATATCTAATTTTAAGAAGCTGTCATAGGTTAAAGAACACTTGCCTTATGTATATTTTTGATTGTTCACAGTCCAGCCATATACTTGGTCAAGTTTAAAATATTTTTATGCAATCAGAACAGTGAGATCTGCATTTAAAATTATCACAGTCCCTGTAATATCAAACATTATAGCAAGACTTTCTGTGCAACCTGAGCATACGAATGAACAAGATTTTTGCTATTTCTGTTAAAAAAAAAAAAAGAAAAAGAAAAAAAAAGTAGTATCCAGTTGGGTTTTTTTGAGATTGGAGACAGTGAAAGAAAACATAATATTACAATAGTCAAGTGTAAAATTGCCCTTTTTACATCAAGTTAGTGCTGGCACAAAATCAGATTTCACTGCATGATTATCATGGTCAAAAGAATTCATGATAAAAAATATTGGGGCGATACCTATAGAAAATTGAATAATAATGAGAATCATATTCGTTAAAGATATCTTTAGCTTTGTTTATTGTGTGTTTTGCTTCTTTTTTTGGCATATTTATGACACTCAAAATATGAGTGTAGGGAGATAGAGAATTCTGTAACCATAACTGTATGACATACAGAAAGAACAGTTACAGTGCTGGATTACTTAAATTATATTTTATTACTTGGGTATGATTAAATTATATTTATTTGATAATTAAATATCCCTGTTATCACCTATACCAGTATATAGTGACACCCCTACTACGAGCCTTATTGGAGTTTACGCCAGTGCTTGTGCCCGAGCATTTTCATAACATGATAGTAGCTCTCTGCTTTTAAATGACATGGCAGTTGTTTTGCTGCAAAATATATTCCTGTCTGTTTGATGCAGGAGAAAGTATTGTGATTTTACAAGCATACTGCATTGCATTCATTTCCAGGCTTTACATAAATACATACAGGCAAGAGATACCAGTATGAGAGTGAAAAAAGTGATTTCATTTGGAGTTTCACTATCATTTCCATTTAAGGTGACATTCCTATTCAAAATGACAGGCAGTGATGGAGGAGGTAGGCGTTCACAAGGACATCTACTCTGCACATCATGACACCTGTCATATTGTCCAGTGAACTGGCATGACAATGAAACATGTTCATGTGATAGAAGATGTAATAGCCATTTTTTGTTTTGGTGTGTTTGTTTATAAAGAGAAACACTCAAAGTGGCAGTATATAGCATTTGCAGAAATTAGTGACATCAAGCGGTGAGGATTCACCCATGTGCCAACGTGAACTCCCAGTTAGAATTCCTTCAGTTTTAATTGTTCAGGAGGTTTTAAGCGTGAGCCAAATTATCCACTGGAGTCTCTTCTTCTCCAAAACAAACTGATCAGGTGCTTTAAACTGGTAAAAACACTTAACAAAGCAGTTTCACATTACAAGTCAGTATCTCCTACCCTGTTCGATATGTTGCAGATGTGCCTCCAGCCCATCACCTACTAATGTGTGCTCATCCTTTTTCTCTGACAACTTTGAGACATTCAGGAGTTTTAACTGAGAGCTGAATTATCTGCAGAGGTCTCCTGCCCTCCAAATCCAAATCATTTAAATCCATAAAAATACTGAATAAGAAAGTCTCACATTACAAATCAGTGTTTTATCGACACTGTTCACCTCAGTGCAGAGGTTGGCAAAGTATCTGCTCATTTATTTTCTGGGAGAACTCCAGACGTTCAGGGGATTTTAACCAGGAGCTGAATTATCTGTAGAGGTCTCTACCTCTCTGAAACAATTGGACCCTGTAATTTAAACCAGTAAAAAGACTGACAAAAGCAGTTTCACATTAAACCAAAAGTGTTTTTGCGGGGCTGCTAACTGTGATGACTGATGCGAAAATGCAAAAAAAGCCAATAAAGCCAAAAAAAGCAAATGGCCCTAGCTAGAGGCAGTGTTTAATTTGACGTTTTGGGCTCACGGTAGACTCAATAGACAAGGGCCCCCTCCCTGTGTAGATACAGTTAACTCATTCTAAGGTAACAAAAACACAATGATTCCTATTTTCATGTGATTGCGCACCGAAGAAAACATACTTATTAGAATATATTCCATTTCTGCCAATATATCCCCCTAAATACACACTGGACCTTTAAAGATAATGTATTTATCTCCATCTTTAAAATACCAAGTAATAAACCCTACCCTCAAGTACAAAAAAATATGCTTCTATGAGAAAAAAAAAGTCAAATAAGTCACTGCCTCTAGCCTTACTTCCTCCTTCTGTGTTCATGGTGTTTCGATTTGGTCTCCAGACTGTTTCGTTCGCTTCAGGTTATGAACCCTCTATTCCTACACCTTCTAAAATCACAAACTGGATCTGAGGGTCAGTAACTGAAAAAAGAGTCAGATTTATTTTTCTATTTCTGCTATTTCTCTCTGCAATCCTCAGAAAGTCTGGTTTGGGTGTTGCAGGCAAATACAGCGTGAATACAGAATGTCTTCTATTCTGTATCCTTTGTGGATTAGAGCAGATCACAAAGTCTGCAGAATACAATCTGACATGACGCATGGCTTTTCATACCAATCTTTGCAATTCCCCCAGAGTTCAGGAAGTGCATACGAGATCATAATTTCACTTTGGTGTGGTTAGAGACGTAAATAGATATAATCTTGGAAGGAGGATTAAGATGAGAGTGTAGCATTTGATCTTCAAAGGCCTGCAGGTTATCTCAGGTAAAGTACAAGTGCGTTTAGTTTCCATAAAAAAAAATTTGACACAGAGTTAGACTTCTGTTCATTTCCATTACAAAGACAAGTACCTCTTTCTCATTCTTGGCCACCTTCACCTCGATATCGTAGCGCTCATCATCCACGGTGTCAATCTTTCACTGCAAATCCTTACAGAGCTCCTGTGAAGAGAACAGACTTCTTTAAACCGCAACGGAGTGCAGAAGGGAAAGGGGAAAAAATAGGAATAAAAAGAAAGAAAGGAATGATTCATCATCAAATGGCTTGTAAAAGCTGCGGCTTTAAAATTTCACTCAGCCGTCAAACTAGACAGGTGTGGCAGGATGTCTTTTTAAGTGGGTTTTTACTCAGAAAATTATACAGCAGAGCAAGAGCTGTTGTTTATCTGAGAAACACATGGGAATAGGTGCGTCAAAAAAAGGGTCTGTTTGATATTATAGACTAAATGTATCCACATAGAAGCCTATCCTAAACCATTCTGGATATAAGGACACAAGAACTAAGGCACACAAAACATCCAGCTGCGATGAGTTAAGTGGCTATTCAGTGTCTGTCAGTGGTGAAATAATATCTGACAGCTGAGTGACGGTGATGACAAATCACAAAAACAATTGCAGTATTCGACAAAGAACAATACGGTCCAACAATGAAACAAGATAGATTGCCACTTCTGAGTCTACAGTAAGAGCAGGACGGACATATTTAATGTATGCATCTTTGCTGCCGCTGCAAGATAACTTTTACCCAGCATGCATATCAGCTTTTCCAAATGCTCATCTTTAAGAGTTACATCATAGTTTATTCAAAAACAAACAAAGAAACGAACAAGACAAGAAAAACTGCAAATGGGGTAGTGATGTCTTTTAATTGTTGAACCAGCATTAACTGATTCATAGCCAATTTGGGGGTATAACAAAACACACTGTGAACACAATGCTGACATTACCACTTGTAAGTGGATGGAAAAAAACATGGAAACAGCCAGTTGCTTATTTACATTGCTTCCTACATATTAGTGAATGGGACATGGTGATGGGCCAAACTAAAAACTCAAGGTACACGACAAATACAGTTTTCCCCAAAGATGGTTTCTGTTACTTTAGGTCATTCTCATCACACTGATTGACAAGACTGGCTTTAATTTGATGCAATTAAAAAGGGGATTTGATGTCATAGTTGATGGCTGTGTGCTCGCAATCAATAGCTTCTTGTGATTGGTGGGACCGGTGTATAGGAGGTATCTCCGTGCTGCGGAGCTTGCAACTGCGATGGCTATTATAGTTTGGATCCAAATAACCTTGTCAGGGCAAGATGGCAGTTGGTTGGAAGGTGGGAACTCAATACCGCAGAGGTCGCTGCTTTGCAGACTTGTCATTAGTGTAAGATGAAAGCAGTCAGGTCAAACAAACACACAACTTTCATCCAGAAGAGCACAGTTTATGTGAAAACAAAAGTCAGAGCTGAGTTATTTTAACAAAGTAACACAGTATAACATATGTGACCTCATCAAACAAGATCTGTCACGCTATGCTATGTTGCATTAGTAAACAACATACTTACTTTAACCCAAACCAAGATCTTTCATTCTACACCTAACCAAGGAGTATTGTTGCCTATACCTTACAATTTGGTGCAAAATTGTTTCACAATGTTAACCACCTGCGACTGTTATTGGTCACAAGTGCGCAAATTTAGGAAAAACTCCTGTGGGTAATTTAGAAGGTAGGAACAAACAACCTGTGTGGTTGTTTGGGTTGGAGGACGTGTTGGCTAGTTGAAATTGAAATGTTTATTTCAAATATGCAAGAGCAACAACAAAAATGTATATAAACAAATGCAAAAGAAATACCACAAAGACATGATAAACAAGACATAAATAAAACATTAAGCAGGTTGCACACTTTAAAAAGAAGTGAGAAGAAGTAAAACTAATTGCTTACTTAGTTTGTTTAACAGCTGGGCAAAAAGTGTATGGCAGGTTTATCAAAGCTTTTGTTGCAGGAAAAACAGCTGCTGAGAGCGGTGAGAATCAATCAAATGAGTGAAGCTGCAAGTCATAAAACTAAAACAATGAGCTGCAAGGCCCCAAAACACACTGTAGACCTGCAGTGAACTACAGAGTTTGGTAATAATACTATAATATAATTGTGTATAATAGTTTATAGTAAAGTTTGCCATTGCAAGCTACAACTGTTACAAACAAGCCTTAATATGATACATTGTAGCTTGAAGATAATGTATTTTTTAGGCTTTAAAAGACACTGCATAATTCTGCAAACAAATAAGATAAGTGATACTTAGCATTTAAGACACACATACAGTACACTAGTATCTGAACTTGATGGTTCATTCTTGACTTGGGAAATACAGATTTGGCAAAAACCAATAATCCTCAACAAAATTTTCACTTGGCGTTTCCCAACCTTTCAACCACATCCCCAGTGGACCGTGTGTTAGGAATGTGTTGCCAAACACATTTACTGGCTAATAAAATGTGCCTTTAAAAACTCAGCATTTCATTTCAAGCAGTCAAATGTGATTTTTTTATCTGTCATTTTTTAAGGCAAGCACTTCTATCATATGTAAGAAATCTAATTTTATACACGAGTCTTTATCTTTTCCCTGTACTTATGGTGCAGCTGTTCTGTACCTGCAGTCCCTGAGCGGGGAGGTTGAGAGCACTTACTCTCTCTTTTATCACTGCCTCTGCAATCTTGACTTCCTGCTCCACAGCCGGTGATGCCTCGGCCCTTTTTAGCAGTTGCCATGTCGATTAGCCATGTATTAAATTTATAGTGCATAGTGGAGACAGTTCACTCAGCGCACAGTGTTTGGCACTTTGATTCCAGTGCGCAAGCCTCCATTAGGCTCATGATACTACAGGCTGCAGAGTGGATTACCCTCCTGTGATAGCCTCTAGGGATGTAACCCTGAACAGATAAGTTATTTGGATATGAACAGATAATGCACTTCGAACAGGCATCTGAATTGGAGCAGTAATTTTTATTTTTGTATTTTTTTCTCGCAGCATGGAACTGTCACAACATTGCAGATAATTGCAAGTAAGAATCCCCCTGGATGTACGTTGCTGTAAAGACCTTTTTATCCCCCAAGCAGGCAGTGTGTCAGAGCCTATTGCCAGACCTGCTGGCGACACACAGACACACACACACACACACACACACACACACACACACACACACACACACACACACACACACAAAAAAGAAGCGCCATATCAACAGCTCGAGTGGAAATGCTCCTGTACACCAAACAAATGGTTCAAGAGGGTCAAGTGAAAACAAACCTGGTTTAATGAGTGGTTGTGTTGGTTACCATCATCACTTCAGTTTCCAGGCTGCTATTATTTCTGTTTTGCAGAAAATGTCAACAGGATCTCACAATCTGTATTCAGCAGCTTATTTATTACTAATTTACTGTTAATATTGCTTTGACATTCATATTAAAATTAAAAGGTTACTGTTTATTAGAAGTACAAATCACAAGTTTCATCAAGTTACAAAATACTGATTCTCTAGAAAATGATACAATATTTGCTGATTTTATACAGTCTGCTAAGATGCGATTTTCTTTCAATTTAGTTCAATTCAATTCAATTTAGGTGCCTCCTTAAGTGTCTGTATGTGATGCAAAGCTGTTATTGTCAAATGGCCGCAGTTAGGTTAGGCAACAATTACTACTTGTTTAGGTTTGGAAAAAAACACTATGTTATTGGTTAAAAAAACGAGGTGACGTGATGCAAATATTTAACATTCCTCAAGTGAGTACATCATGGTCCTACGTAAGTTACATAACTCTGTGTTAAAACAGCGTTGACTTTTGCTTTTAGTCGGGACATACCTGTAAATTACCTAATATTACATTAAAACAATACTGACATTTGGTTTCACTCCGGACACAAACGGCGCTATCCTAGATGATAGTTCTGTGTTTGTTTGACCTGTACACTACCCCTCCGGCCAGTCCTGTGCAGAATTTCACGCTCCTTGTGCTGTGTCTGTTGCATTAAATATTTTTGTGAGATGGGTATACATTTGACTTTTTTGAAAGTACAATGCTTCTTATAAAGACATTATAGGCGGTCTTTGACACTGGTGTCAGATGGCAAAGCGTCTTTTGCATATGAAATCTATGAATGAGAACGGGCTGTTCAACCATATCCCTGCCCTTGAAAAAAACTAGTAACAGAACACTGAGATAAAATTGTTTTGCAAAACTACTATTTTCTCAGTAAAGAATAAACTTTGATGCTCAATTTTAGATAAAAAAATTAAATAGTCTAAAAACTGTTTCATATTTTTTTTTTTACGATATATTAAATAGTCTTGGTACAAAAAATACAACTGATGTGTCTTATTGTTATCAAACTTTTCTGTTGGGTTACTGACAGGAGCAGACTTTTTTTTTTTACAAATGTGACTTTTACTTTTAATGGTTTCCAGTTTTTTGTTTAGAGTTTGCTTTGAGTTTCATCATATTTTTTAAAACGAAGAAACAACTTCAGGTTATAATTGGTAATGGGCTGTAAGAATACTGACTAAAAAATGATGAAAAAACAAAAGATGGACACAAAATCATTAGAACGACTTTCCCTTGTTTTGAGGTGCTTGGGGACTAAATGACCTGGACAACCCGGCTGACAAAAGAAGCATCACCTGGAGCAAAAATAACAAATCAAGACAAATAATTGCTCTAATATGCCTCGTGTCAAGGCGGGGGACGACAAACAAACACATCAGGAGCAAGCGAATCATTTACCAACTGCGATCAATAACGAGGACATTATTAGGGAGATGACTGATTGAGATGCACGACAGAGTGACAGGCAGACAATCACCCCTCAGACAGGTTGCCCTTGTTTAGATTTCCTTATGGAGAGTACGAACACAGTGTGGTAATAAGCAATTGGCTGGACTACATTCACAGCTGTGGCATGTCACACTGGGCACCATATGGCAGGCATTATAAGATCCTGACATTTGATTATATGTTATTATAGTGTATTATGTATTGTGTATTAGTGTAGTATTATGTGTTGTATTATATTTGCATTGTGCTTCTTAATAAAAGTTTAACTGTGTTGACATAATGTTACTATGCCATTCAAATAATCATTTTTTCATGACTGTTGATTTTCATACATGCTCAAAAAAGGCAGTCAATGTTACTGCAACTTAAACCAATAAATATACAGAACACAAATTTAAACACTTTTGTTTTAGCTCCCATTTTTCACAGTTTTAAGTTAAAGAGTTAAGACTTCTTTTTTATACTATAAATAAATATACTTTTTTACGTTTTGGTTGCAAATTTGTTAAAATTCCAGTGCTAGTGCGCTTCTCCTTTTCCAAGATAATCTATCCACCTGACGTGTGACATATCAAGATGCTGATTAGACAGTGTCATTGTTACACATTGTTGTGCCTTGGGATGATCACAATTAAAAGGCCACTCTAAAATGTGCAGTTTGATCACACAACGCCACAGATGTCGCAGTCTTCAATGGTGATACTGATGTTGTGCTGTTTTGCACAGCTGAAGAATTTCTTCAGAAACTGTCAGAAACCATCTCGGGGACATTTATCTGCCTACTCATCATCCTCACAAGGGTCAAACCCTGACAGCAGTTTGTCACCATTGTAACCCTTCTCTCTTTTTCTGGTGTGTTTTGCTGGCCCTCTGGCTTGGGGGTAATAAGCATGTTACAATTTGTCTGGCTTTATCTTCTTTAATTCACATCAATACGACAAGACAGTGGACATCCAGCTCCTCTATTACTCAACTGCAGCACATTAACTTGAGTCTGTTACACTAACACCTGTCCCCCACAAAACAATGGCAGGTAGGAACTATAGTTACTCTTACTCTTACTTGGGCTAAGGGGACATTAAATAACAAATGAAAGATACACATGAATATATACAAATAAAATAATACTTAAGTGCTTTTACTGAGAAAGGAAAACTTACTGTATGTAATAATACAAATTAATTCCAAAATATTGTGGAATCATCCTGCAAAAAAAGTCATCTTTCGACAGTTTTCTGTAACATATACATAAGCATTGTGGCTTAAGTCACTAAAATAATCCCAAAATATTAAGTGTACAGTAACTAAGGTTACAATCATAGTCAATCTTTGTTTGTGAGGCTGGTAGGGTGTACTGCCAAATTCAGGGAAACAACACTGGAGACATCTTATGGTCGTAAAATGAACATTAATTTCACAGCAACAGCTCTGGCAGATTTTCCTGCAATCAGTATGCTCCCTAAAAAATTGCAACATGTGTAGGGTTGTGTTGTGTGATCAAACTGCACATTTTAGAGTTGCCTTTAAGTGTGACCATCCCAAGGCACACATGTAGAAATGACGCTGTTTAATCAGCATCTTGATATGCTAAACCTGTGGGGTGGATGGATTATCTTGAAAAAAGTGAAGTGTTTTCTAACAGATTTAAAGACATTTGTGACCAAAATTTACGGCTGTTGAGTGCACAAAAAAATCTTCTGAAATATGAGTGAACAAACAAAAGTGTTGTGTTTGAATTTTTGTTCAGTGTAGTTACGAGGAGCTCTGATTTAACATGATTGAAGGAGCCATTGGCTGACTCAGCACATAATTGTATTTGAGTCCCATGGCCATACTGGCCTGCTCTCGGACACGCTGACCCCAGCCCCAGCTGTATCTTGTCCCTGCGATTTCCACAGAAAATGCTATTACAGCCAGCTCTCAGGGGACCAGATCGACAAGGTCCTCGCGGTCTCAGCTCGGGATAAAAACAGCTGACCCCGTCTCCCTCATCACACGCAGAGATGAGGGGGACAAAAAGTCATCCTGTGGGTTAATAGGGTCCTTGGATGAAATCACGTGTATGATACAAATAAAAAAAGTGAAGGTGAAGAAGTTTTAAAAAAGATTTTTTGATTTCCCTGCTCTTTGATTTCCTCTCCGTCTTCCCTCCTTGTGTGGCCAATCGCCCTTCAGATGTTTTGAAGGAGAACATTAACTTGTGGGAGATAAGATTCCATGCTGTAATTGAGGCTTAGGGAACATAATAGTGTTTCAGCTACGGTGTCTGCTGTACCAAAGAGCGGCACGAGGCAGCTGAGTAAAGAGGCCGTCTGCCTTAATGTCACTGGTGTGACATTACAAGAAGGGATTGAACTTGTGACCTTCATTGTGACACATCGTTCTGCTGCTTCTAGTGGCCTTATTAGCTCCCCTGAGCTAAAACACCTAGTCGCAGCCACACACACACACACACACACAAAAACATGATCTATGTACTGTATGTCACAATGTCACGGACCAGAATGTGGCCATCTTGTTAGAAGGTTACAATACATTACACAGAGCCTCTTGACAGGAGCTCATTTTTCTCTTTTTCACACAAACACACACACACACACACACACACACACACACACACAGGGGCATCTCAGGTTGCAAATGAATAAGAATTAGAAGGACAGGAGGAAAATGAAGTCAATGCACCATTTTACAGGCAAACGATCTGACACCAATAAAATGCAGCTTTACTGGGAGAATTCCTCGCTTAAAATATGAAGGAGGATATGAGCTGTGACCTCCAGGAAGACCGGGAGGCAAATTTGCAAAGAATGGATTGCGTCTCAAGGTCCTCTTCAAAAAAAGATATAACACTAATGATATTACAGCTCGAAAACACGCCCATAAAGTTTTGCAGCTGAGTGCAATTATCAGTGTGGCAAAGCATAAATGTTGCCTCTGCGCCAAGAACACAGTGGGCTGAACAATGGCAGAGAAAAAAAGAAAACTGGGATTTTCAGGAAGGCCCTGACCGAAGAGGTGCAGAGGTGTTCTTCAAAACTTCAGGTATGGAATTTAAATGTGACAGAGATAAACTGTGTTTGGGATTTAATATGCCAGTCTGTCAATGCTGTTGGTGTTTTAAAATGCATACCATCAGACGATAAAAGACGATGGCAAGATTTGCGTTTCCACTAACACCAAATCCTAGATGACACTAATAATTTCACTGCAACTACCCATGGTTATTAGCGCTGATCTTTGTGAAAAGCTTGTTTGCAATCATGAGATTATGACGCGTGAAATGGAGATGGAGGACAGGAAGTTATAAATCCATACGAGCTTGTGAATTGGAAAGAGGAATGTGACTAAAAAGGGTTTGATGAATGTGCAGGCAGCAGGTATCAGCAGAAAACTGAGACTCAGGTTGAATATGATCCACTAAAAATGAAGAAAAAGTTATTTTTCCCACAACTTGATCCTCTTTGCCCGAAGTACGACATGATTGTTGTTACACATTACGGCCTTTTCCTGATCCCCTAACAATTCTAACATTACATGGCAAGCCAAAAAAAAAAAGCATACAAGAGTCTCATGGACTATAACTATTTTTGTGCATTGTGATCTGCGACTTAAAGAGCTACCATCTTGTTTTTGACCGGTTGAGTAAATGTGCTTGAGTGTGAACGTCTTTTATATTACAACTACATGTACAAGGATACACTGCTGTAAAGCTAATGTTACTAGCTAATGTTTCTTACTAATGTTACTAACTAACGTTACTTGCTAAAGTTACTAGCAAACATTAGCTTACTTAAGTTCTCAAAAATCTTGGTCCGTGCTAAAAACCGGCAGAAGTTGTCAGTGCGTACTGTAATTGTATCCAACGTGAGGCATTTTAACAAAATGCTAATTCTAATGTTTGATCAAACAGCGCACATCAGAACCATTTGCACAGTGTTGTTTGTCTTTGCCTCTAGTTTCTTGCCCTTGGTCTAGTAATCAAATTGATGTATGACATTATATACAAAGAAGCTATTGGACTGTTTTTGGAATTAGGCTCATTTGCATAACAAAAGGACAATTTTGCACCAAGTGTATGCATATTAAATCATTTAAATATGAGCAAAAAGCACAAGAACACCAAGAGACTATTTGTTTGGCATCTTAAGGGTGCATTTGCCTTTTTGTAGGTGCTTAGAGAACTACACAGTGGGCTTGGGCTGTATCACTGTATTGTACCCGGGTATTTAGAAATCCTGAAGGAATGTTTTCAATACTGCTCTTCTTTCTATTAAACTCATTGTATATGGTGCACAGCAAGCACATACCACCAGAGCTCAGTCTCTGGTCTCTCTGGAACAGGCAGCGGGGCTGAAAGACACTGGGACACCTAATGTTGGAGAGATGAGAGATAAGTTACAGGACTGTAAACAGATGGCGGCCAGCAACGGCAGAGAGAGAGAGAATGTGAGGAATAACGGCATGTTTTTTACATCTAACTTTGTGAATTAAGGGTCTATTTCGCATAAACTGGAGCTGGTGATTGTTACTAACTAGATTACTAACAAAAGTAACCAACACTGTATGGGTGAGTTTTATTTTGTTTCTGTCAAGTTTGAATGAAGTCTGTTTTATTATGAGTTAACAAGGCAATTAGGACTCACCAGTGTTTCTGTGAGAAATTTGAATTCAAAAGGCGTACTGTTTTATTTCTCTGTTTAATAACCCCTTGCATACTTATACTGTCATATACCATACACCCCAGTGAGGAAGGTTGGAAGGTATGAAAAATTAGATATCGCCAAAGCCTACTGCATGGTTTCTTTTTGTCTTAATTGTGCAGGTTTAGTGCCAAAAAAAGTGATTTGTCCTTTAGTGTGCTACTATCAGCAACCATTAAACATAAAACACACACACACACACACACACACACACACACACACACAATCACAGAGACTTGACCTATTTTTCATCATCACTCATACGTCTCATTGTGGACCCACAAGACAATTAACTCTGATTCAGCCTTCATTATCACAAAACCACTTGAAACATGAAAACAAAACTCTCAAAGAATAATTGTATCTAGTTTAGGAACACTTCATTTCTCCATAACTTACTTTTGGGAGGCAGTTTTGCTCTCAAGGAAGAGGTAAATGATGATCTGCTAACTACCAAGGTAAGGAAGATAACATCTTGAGGTGACTGAGTTATGGGACAGATGATGACCTGTATTTGTGAAATAGCAAATTGTAAATAGTTTGTAACTTAGTGAGCTATTCAAAAGTTTTATTAGGTGACATGTCATCATCTGGATTGGATTGCACCACCCTTTTGTAAAACTAGTAAATTCATGTGTGAACTAAGCTATCTCGTAAATTCTTAGCAATGACTAGGTAGTTTCAAACTTGCTTAAAACTTAAGGAATGTCTTATTAAATAGTTAGTGGCCTTAGTAATAGTAATGCCCCAAACAACCTTAACAAAAAATCTAAAACCAACAGTTCTAAGAGGGGAACATTACTTAATTGCTAATATTTTGTGGGCTAAATGTAAGTAATACCTTGTTTCATGTAGTTCTAGCCAACATTAGTATATGGGGCCCATGTGCGTGGTAAATGGGCTGAAACATGAGCCCTATAAGGGATTTTCTACAGGTTTCATAATGGCCCCATGCCAATTGCACACATGGGTGAGTTACTCAAGTGGGCCCCAAATATGATGCCCATTTTGGGCCCATACCCACTTGGTATCCAGGTAGCTCTTGCATAACCCATGTGGATCCCACTTGGGTAAACCAACAACACCTATTTAAGCAATTGGCATGGGGCCCATTTGATTGAGTGTCAGGCCAGATGTGTTGACCATATTACATATGACCTAATCTTATGTCATATGGTTGCAAGCTAATATAAGTGTTGGGTAGTTCAGTTAACATCGTAACAGGCAATATAAAAATAAGATAAGATAAGCTTTATTGATCCCACCCAGGGAAATTCAAGAAAATACACCAATACTGTTTTGCTGGAGGCTGAATTCCAGTGAACAACCAAAATCAACTTCTACTTATGAACTGTTTTGTGTGGTGTTATAATTTAGTGATGTGTAAATCTCACCAAAGTATAGACCTTTGTTATAGCTACACTATTTTTTAACTTACAATAGCCAGTGCGACCGGTTGTGCTGATTGACCGACTTGCAATGAGAAAACAGGCTACAATGCTATCATTGCTAGGATCAGTCACATTATTACAGAGAAACTGAACTGAACTGATGCAGCGTGGCTCCACAGAGCAAACTGCATACATTAAAAAGGGATAATTGCCAAAACGGTAAAAAACCCAAAGACAAAGTAACAAAAGAGACAGGTGTAAAAAATGTTTTTTCAAAAATAATGTGAATGCCACTTAGGCTTTGTGGCATCTCTCATGTTGTCAGACTTAATGTAGGTTAGACTGTAGCAGTGCCATTTTCTTTCAAAAATGTCTTTCAACCCTGCACAGTATTTCAAGATCTCTTTGTGTATGCTTCATTATGAAATGTACTACTAACTATGCAAGCTGTTCCTATTTGGAAGCTGTCCAGCTCTTTCAGTGTCTCACTGTCACCAAATAAAAATAGGTCTGGGAACTAGGGAGATTATGGGTCAATAATCTTGGCGAGGTAATCAGCCCACGCCACATTCCCAGCGAAACCTACCCCCCCCTTTGCCCACCTCCAAAGACAACACTGGCTGTGGATGTGCTCATGGTTAGGTGGCGCGGTCGTAAAGCCTCATAATTGTTTAATGGTGCGTTTTATGAGGCTACACTGTGAGTCAGTGCAGCCTAAAGGCTCTGAATTCCAGACGATAACACGTTGGGTTCGGTAATTCGAGGTTAATCACAGGTGGATATTAGTTCACTGTGGGCTATGGGCAGCTGCTGGAGTGTGAGCAGCCTTGGGTGGAAGGAAAAGGTGCATCTAAAGTATTCTGCCCGTCTGTCTGAGTCAGGCCGACCTTGCTGTCTGAGCACAAACAGACATCAGTGGGGATGGGGACATGCTGTTCCACTGCAATATACAACACACAACTGCACCTTGAGAAGATACTCAAGCCTCACACACTCGTTCATACGTATTGCGCACGTGCATGCAAAAGATTTGCTGAGGTAGGAATCTACACAATGCTTTGTACCATGATCAAAAATAACTGCTCCCCAGCTGTCTGCATGCAGTGATGCAAGGTAACCTGATACTGTCCCACAGTGCTGTTCTGCATGAGCTGAACAGGCCCCTGTAGACAGTCCTCAAATACATGCCAAGTCACACACACACACCAATGCAGTCACAAAAACGAAATGAAAGAGTGCATGAGCACTTGT
The DNA here is from genome assembly GCF_008729295.1 of Plectropomus leopardus. Lineage (NCBI taxonomy): Eukaryota > Metazoa > Chordata > Actinopteri > Perciformes > Serranidae > Plectropomus > Plectropomus leopardus. The sequence goes on from NC_056484.1 coordinate 17,151,332, forward strand.
ATTCATTGACAGTGACACACACACGCAAAAATAGACTACACTCATGAGGCCATGTAACCAAAGTAGTAGTATATTTCCACACAAATACACACACACAGACTTGCGCTGCACCGAATAAAGACACTAGGCTTCTGAAATGAAGCTTCTATGAAGAACTAATATACTCATTCATTAAATTTAAAGTAAACTTTTATATTTTTAAAGTTACTTAGTTTCTAATTTTCTTTCTTGTACATCATTCTGTTTGATTTATTTGGTTTATTTGGTTGATTTATTGTCTGACTCCGAGAAGGATTTTCAGGTTTGCTGGAATATGGCTGACTGGTGTTGAAAATAAAAAGCCCTGGTGCTCTTGGAAATGAATAAAACCCAATATGCATTATTGTCTTTTAGGTACATTGACTGGACTTCAGAACTCTACAGCACAATATGTGCTCACTCATCTTGATGGTAGATCATGGGGATTTATATTGACTGAAGTGGAAGCCTGTAACGATGCATTAAGCCCCACATACACACTGTGCACGTGTACAAATGCCCTGTAACCATCACTTCAGATCACTTATGCTGCAGGTGTTTGGGAGTTCAAAGCAAACTGAAATGGTCCTACTCCTCAGATGATGGTTAAGCCACTTTATGGATTTAGCTTTACAGCAAATCTATGAGACCCATCAGATAGAAATATGACTTTCTCTGCTTCAGGAAATCAAAGAGGCAACATCAGAATATTGTTTTCAGAGAACTCTGATAGGTGGCCATGTGATCTGGCCATGAGATCTATATTTTGTTTTCATTGACTTGTTTGAAATAAATTTACCAAGAGAGATCAGGTGTGCATACAAAGCATGAAAAAACTTGAGAACAATGCCTTGGAACTACTTCATTATCTGTTATGCCCCAGTTTTGAAGCTAAAACTCTGGCACCCAACACTGATTGAATTTTTATCAACTGTTAACAACTTTACCACAATAGGCGCTCATTTGAATTAGTTTCTCTTGTGCAAATGAAATATACGGGTGGACCTTTGCTTTAACTGCCAGTGGTTTTAGATTACAAAACAAAAAAGGCTTTTCCTAAATTGCTGACAGTGAATTCCAGAGAAAGATAGGCTTCTTTGAATTTTATTTTTGAGTGACAGGTTTGCTTGATTAATGTCACCTGTTTTTTAACTTCCCATTTAAACAGAACCTGACCACCTTGTTATTTTGTGTTCAGAATTAACCATTAGAATAAAAATGTTCATATTAACATAATTCTTTTGTTTGTATTCCTGTATTTACAATATGGTTTAAAGTATGGAATATGAGTATCTTTTAACCCTGCTGTGTGCATATTTTAAATAGGTGTTTTCAGACTGGAAGAACTTTATCACAGTTTTATAGGAAGATATTCAGAGCCTGCGTTTTTAATGTGTCTACAACTCAAAAACTAGGAATCATTGTTGTCCTTTGAATGCCATGTTGAGAGACTATTGTAGCTCCTATTACACTGAGGTACCAAGTTCCCAAGAACACCGCAGATTTCACATTATGACCAACGTAGAATTGTTGCTTCCGGTTCTATCACTTGATGCCATTGGGTCCAAAAAGACTTTTTTCCATTGTAAAAGAAACATCAGAAAATAAGTGGGTACATTTTTTTCAGTGTCAAAACCCTTGTGAAATGAATATATATATATATATATATATATATATATATATATATATATATAAAATCATTGACTGCTGACTGCGACAACATGTTTTCGACTGATCTAGCAGGCGTAGCAGTAAGACCTCACGCGCAGCATATGCAGTGTGCAGTACTGGTGGAGCAAAACCATGGACAACACGGGCAATTTTCTAAGCAATTTATGCTTATTGTTATTGGTTCTATTTATTGGCTGAAAAATTAATTATAGGAATGATCAGTATGCCATCATAAGTCCCATTATTGGTCCCGATAATTATCGTGCATCCCTAATTTCAATCCTTTTTAACCCCATTCCAGTTAGCAAAGTGTTAAAATGGAAGTTAGCCAACCGGTTGCCATTAATCTTCAGTGCACTTGCTCTATTTCATACCACTGAAACAGAGTTTTCATCATGTGCCATTGAGCACTTCTCATAAGAAGGAACGGAGCCTCACCTCCAACTCTGACACCCAAGTTCCTTCATGCATACATTGTAGGTGCTCTAACAGCAAAAACAGAATTCCAGTGTGGTAAGTGTACATGGATTGTACAAATAACAGCTCATAATGAAAAAAAAGGAAGAAAACAAGAAAAAACATGTACTGATAACGAAGTCTGGATTTTACTGAGCACATTTGACGAGAGTTTGGCTTGTCAGAGTTAAAGTGACAATGCTATACCAACTTGTAGAACCTTTTATAAATGTTTCACCAACAAATTGGTGCAATTTCAAAAGACATGAGAAAAAGGCAACTAACAACTTAGTAAGAAATGTTCCGGCACAGAAAATGGCTTCTTTGGCTCTATAGAGTTCTTGATGGAACCCTTGGTCTTACAAAGAACCACTGAAGAACCCCTCTTCAAAAAAGGGCTCTTCAGAAGCAAATGGTGCTAGGACGTACCTAAGCTCTTCAGGAAGAACCATTATTTCTAAGCGTGTACATCCGGTAATCCCATGAGAGCTGGTGATGCATTAATGCATGACATTAAAATAGATGACATTAAAAAGTCTCTCATCCACACACATACACATACTGTACATTACACCCACACAGGATCCGCTTTGCCATGAATCAGAGTGAAGGAGTTAAGCCTCCTAATCAGACGACAGAGACTCAACAATCATGGCATTAAAACTAAAGGCCCGCATCTTGGCTATCATGCATAGGAGCTATTAGGCTAATCCCGAGGATGAGGTAATTTTGAGGGGAGATTTTATGCGTCATCAGGTGCAACGGCAGCGACTAAGGCCTTGTGTACGTCTTTGCTTCTGCCTGCAATAATTTTCATTTGATGTGATGCAGCTTTGATAATCTCCCTGTGTTTTTTTCATCAATGGAGACAATACCGCACACTTTCGTGTGTGCTCTGTATAATGGATGCAGAGAAAAAAAAAAAGAAAGAAACTTAACTTGAAAACTTTAAACTCCAAGGTGAGACAGAGCTCTATCTAATAACTCTCCACTACATCCGAGCCCAATAACACAGCTTGGTGATTTGTTTGGATTTATTCAGAGATGCAACCAGATATGAGTGTGAAGAGAAATGCTGCATGACGGTGAATTGGGTTATGCAAATGAGGCACAGTAATAATATGATTTAACATTCCTTCTCCCCATCCATACCTTAGACCTGACTAGTGCGGTTCTAATTTTAATTAGATTAGATTTACATAACGATTTCCCATTAACTGGGTCCCAGGTGACCCCTCACTGATGGCACCAACTGGTTCCCCAATCCCCACAAACACACACACTCTGTTTCTCTCACCATTACTTTGAAGTCTGTGGGCGGTGTGACTATTCGGCAACACCAGCAGTGTACCATTAACACGAAGTAACAAGTCTGATAGTATACAGGTACAAAAAGGTCGTTAACAAGTGTTAAATCTTCTTGTTGAGACAATTGTTTTGATAAAACGCTACATGTATATGCAGTAATGCATCCAAGGGAGGGGGTCAGGGGGGCATTGCCCCTCGAAAAAAAATTCTGTTTCTACCTGGATAAAATAATTGGAGGCCAACATTACTGTCTATAAGAGGCTATGGCATGCCCAGTTTTTAAACTAGTGTTTAGGTGGTGGGAACTTGTAAAACTAGACAAATTTAGGCATCCATGGCACCAACTATGTCGTCATAGCTTTTTAGGGTGCTAAATAACACGTCAATTTAACTTTACATTTTGACAATTAAAGAAAAAAAAAAATCATCTTCAATGGGGTCAATTGAACTCTCACTCTAAAATATCTGACTGAAAATGGCTTCTATGGGTTTATAAGTCTCCTCTAAACTTGAACTTAATTATTCCAAGTAAATGTTTTGTTCCTTACAACCAATGTACTCCTTAAAATTAAAGATGTATATTTGTCTTTTTAAGGAAAAGGACAATCAGCTTATTCAAAGAAACACGTAAAGTTACAAAGTGGCAACCTTTAGAACTGAAAAATAAAGCTAACACAGAATTGCCAAAAATTGCAGTTCCTTGAATAGCCACTTGAGGCTGGCTCCAGAGGCGAGTGACTCCCTATAGACCCCCATGTTAAAACACCCAACTTTACAAGCAAAATAAGCATGTATACAGCCTAGTACAAAAAAAAAACAAACTGTTTTGGTGTCTATGACCCAAAGTTGGCCATGTCTGCTGATAGTGTCCTCAACTTATCAGTCAGATCCACCCCTCACTTCTCCACAACACCAACTACTTGCCCAAATATGGTCACTTCTGGCTCCAAAAACCAAGATGCCAGACTTAAGTCTTCAAAACGGGAGTCCACTAAACTAATGGGTGGTTGGAAGTTATCTTTGACCATAATTTTAAATATAGATAAAAAAAATTAAAACCAGATTGTCATTGAACTAAAAATGTTTTCCTCTTTACTTCAACAACATAATGAAATTCCTGAAATTCACTAATGATTTTTGGTTTTAGTGTGCCACCCCAACATTTTTAATGGCCCCATCTGGCCACCCCTATGACCTCCCCTTCTGGGAGCGCCACTGCATGTATGAATTTCGATTGTCAACTTAAAATAAATTAAAGTTGATATGACTGACTTAATTGAAAGGTGCAATCGCATGTCTTGATGTACACTAGGATTTAATCCACATAATGGTAATTTCAGGCATCTAAATTACCTTAAGATTGCAGCTAAATACAGATCATTTATTAATACAGGACACAAACTCACTGACATGATGTTACAGCAGTCCAGTGCAGGGTGCCATACTGTCACTTTGTACAGCGTTTTCATATATGTTTACCCCAATCCAAATCAACAAACACCAATTCTCGAGTCATCTCGGGGTTATCTTCGCTTCCCTGCTCCCTCACAGAAGGTGGCGCATTGTTTAACACGGATGAAAGCCCTGAATGGGTTGTGTACACTGCGGGAGGAAAGCGAGAGGCAGGGGGCCTCCTCCGTTATCTCCTGACACACTTACACACACATGCCTGATGCCTTTTTCCTATGAACTGGGGCAAATTTCAAAAAAATCTCCTCTGCCTATCACATCCTGTCCTTTGCAGTTAACACCGGTAGCGAGCAAGCAGGAGGGGGAAGAAGAAGAAGACGAAGAAAAAGGAGAAGAAGAAGAAGAAGAAGAAGAAGAAGAAGAAGAAGAAGAAGAAGAAGAAGAAGAGCGGTCTTGGAGCTGACCTAAAAAACAACTCCTGGCGGACGTTCTCAATGTCTCAAAGACACAAGGCCACACTATCAAATATTTACCGAAAAAGCTGTACCCGATCACTGTGCAGAGGGAGGGGGGGCATGTTTGGTAAGAAAAGGTCTTTGAAAATGATTCTAAAGCATCTGTGAGCAGCGGTACATTGCCGCTCTCTCCCTCTCTGGTCTTTGAATGGCAATGCGGGGAGAAAGAAAAACACTTCCTTTTCTTTCCCACTTGCCCTCAATTCAACTGAGTGATTATATGGGCCAGTATAGAGTCTCTCGGTGTGACGGATGCTCGCTGTAATTCTTTCAATGCTCCGGGATCATGAGAGAATATTTGCATATGTATGATCAGGCTGCACAATAAGTAATCTCGCCAACACATGCATGGATTCACTACACACCAGTGACTTAAGCCCTCAAACCCAATTTCACATACTCTTTGCAATTAAGGTGCTTTTTCGGATGTTTTGCTATTTCGGATTACCATTACTCAGCATGTGTTTGACAGAGCTGAAAAGGGAACTCCGGAAACCATATCATTCATATGAAAATGAGTCAAAGTACTCAGTGGTGCGCAACCAAGCTTTTTCCTGTCACTGAGGCAGCACTGTAACAGTAACATATAAGATGCACTCCTCATCCAGACCACCAGGGGGTAGAGATCCTCTGCTGTGCTCCACAGGCACTGCAAGGAGAAGGGGAAAACTGATACCATGATTTCAAATGAGCAGCCTTGTAAACATGCCACAGACAGTTGTTAAAGATAATAATGAAAATGGGGGGTGCCAGAGTGCACAGCACAATGAATCCATTTTCCAATATGCATAAAAGAGGAGTGGAAAGGAAGCCGAGGGAGTTCTAGTAACTACTGTAGAGGTGAAAAATTTGATTTTACATCGTCAAGTAGGAGCCTTTACAATGCTGTCGTAAATCCTTCAAACCCTCTGACAGCATAATGGCCTCACTCACGTCTTGTAGGCAATTATCGTAGCTTTTAATTGCATTGTTGCAGAAAGCGGCATCTCTGTCACTCAGCTGTGTCTGCCGTGTTCGCTTGCTGTCACTCAGACCTGCCAGGTGTTCATTTGGGACGTATGTTTTCGTGCCGCAGCATATCGGTGTATGTGTGTGACTGAGTGGCAGTGACACATTTGATCAACTTGGGTGCGGCGGTGACAGTGTCTTGAAGGTGACAACGGAGTGGTGATGGAGGCTGATTTGCCTTTCTACAGGTGACACAGTGTTGTCACCCACAAAGTCTGCGTCATCTGTGGAGGCACAGGGAAGAGAATGAGTCTCTCTTCTCTTCTCTTCTCTCCCACCCCTGATAACATCCTGTGTACTGTCAAGGGAACTGATGCTGGCTGCCTCGGAGCACTGTCGGTCACTGTCAGTATCGGCCAGTGTGTCCGTCACAGGTCTGACCTCGGGAGGAATTGAGGCTGGGAACGATGGCTGGGGAACTGAACATAGAGCCTCAGGAAAAAAAACAGAGGAAGCTGATGGATAGAGATGAAGCAAAAATAGGCAGCCAGAGAGAAGGATGTATTGGATCAAAGAAGATAATTCTATATGACATGATAAGGAGGAGACAGCAGCTCTCACAGATGGAGGACGATGGACTGGGTTGGAGGCAAGGAGATGCATAAGGATGCAATAGTAGCTTAGACAAAGATTCTGTATCCATTGTGGAAGATACAGCAAACGAGCAGTAACTGAGGAAATAGTAAAACAAAAGAATAACACTTAAACCTGCAATAACTGGTCACTTGGGTACAGTGGAAACGGTTGTGACAATTGATATCACTCTCATGACTGTACTCTAAGCCCCAATCTCATTTCTTATTTTACCCCTATACCTCGTGTTTTTGAGCGCACACTTGCTCCTTGGGACAGAATTACAAGGGGTAATGGATAAAATGTTCCCTTATAAAATCGATCGACCCTTCAAGACTCTGATTCGATCTCAGTAGTCAGTGATGCTGTTTACCTAAAAAGAAGCAACTATTGCAATGATGGCATTAACACAATTACCATTTATCTGAAGAACATAGAAAAGCAAAAACACCTACAATTTGTTCAGACCTTCAGTTTCACGCTATCAATCGATCAAACAAGTCATTAAACAAAAAAGAACACTGCTACATTACCAGGCAACTAGCAGTGCTTTTAAGGGTTTCATGCTAGTGTGTACTCTGCCAGTCTACACTGATATTAGTGGGGCAGTGTGAAAACATTGCTGTTTGACTTCAGTTAAATTTTGGGCGTCATATGCGTCAAAGGAGAGGGAATGCAACATGGAAATATTTCAAAATGCTGGACTGTCATGCACCAATCAGCAATAACAATGTAAAGTTAGCTATCTAGGATTTTTTTTGTTGATGTAACCTAGCGGGGACATTTTGTATAAATAAATAATACTTTAGCTTCTATAAATGTATTTAAGTTTATTTACTAAAAAATTGTTTTATATTTTATATTTTGATTTTGTTATAAGGATAATATATAATGGTTATCAGAATTTTTAAAAAATTTTTTAATGAAGAAAACACATTTGTGAGTTTCTTTTGTTGCTTATGACCACCTCGGGCTGAGGGCTAAGTGGTAGGGGCAAGGGAGAGCCTAAATATGAAGCTACAGCCCATGGCTAGTTAGTGTAGCTTACCGTAACAACTGGAAAACAGAAGGAAACACCTAGCTTGGTTGCTAAAAGGTTACAAAATCCAACTGCCAGCACCTCTCTAATTAACTTGTAATATCTTTGTTTAACCTGCACAAAAAACTAAGTGTAAAGCTATTAAAAAACTAATAGATCCAGCCCTTAAATATGACTGGCTGAACCGCATTTGTCTCATAATCTCCAGAAAACGTAAAGCATGTACATATTTGAAATTCCCACAAAGTTTCAATTGGGAACAAAGCAGGTGCAAGATAATTAACTTATGACCCTGAACAAATTGCTGTCCATCGGTTTCAGGTCTGTCAGATTAAAAACGCAGCTTTTGTTGAAAATATAATGGCGATGAAGGGGTTAGAGCATCAACACCAGAGATGAACCTTATCAATCCAAGCACACATAGTCCATTAGCAGGCGCAAAGACTTTGAGTTGATTAATTGATTTTTAATTGGCTGGGGCGACATGGCAGCCACAGGCACAGCATGATGGCTTTATGTGGGGGGAAAAATCTGTCTGACACCCTTGGCCGTTTTTATCCCATACACACACACTGACACACACACACTGGAGCCGTGCAATCGAAAACCCCCTTGAGTGTGGTTGTGATGATGTTAATTGAGAGGTAGCAACTCCATGCTCCTCATGCCATGAAGCTCGCCAGGAACAGGATAATCATCAGGACTATGCACAGGCTCCCCAGCCCAAAATCCTTTGCTGCCGGGGAGTTCTCAGGGGCTTAGCTGGTGTCAGGAACCCTTTTCATTCCTCAGCACCGCGCTGACAGAGCAGCCTATTAAACTCGCCTTTATTATACAGGGTCCCGATACACCCTAAAATAAAGCCTGGGAAGACTATCACAGATGCTGTTGGTTTTATTTCCACATTTATTATGTGCAGCCCACACTGTGCGACATCTCGAGAGCTGCAGCTTATAAACTGTTACTTCTCTAACGTGGTTATCCGAACAACACACATCTGCAAAAGCCAGCACACAAAAAATATGACTAAACATTTTCTTCCACATAATTTTCTTGGTGCTTCATCTTCTGAGTCTAGAAGTCAAATTTGGATATGTGAAACCTCCCTGCAAGCCGTGTTTGGATGAAGAATGCACAAAATAAAATGAGATTGGGCATGGCTCCCTATCTGATACCCCCAAGCCTCTTCACAGAGAGAAGCAGCGTTCTAACTTTGAGGAGGGGCCCCTGTGTCTTGATGAAATCTCTGAGGTAAACATGAAGCCGAGACGTGCCTGCGAAAGCGATGATTCATCGCGGAGACATGGGACTTACTGTAAAGGCAACTATCAGCACACAAAACAGATGATGCACGAGCTGGGTGCACTTTGCAGAGGGGAGTTTATTAGAATTAGTCATTGCACCTGAAGTGACAGCACAAATGGGGCCTGCTGGTATACAGGAAATGGACTGGTTCTGGAGAAAAGAAACATCCTTTGTAGAGGGAGCCATTTGAGAAGCGGTGTTATTACTACAAAGTCATTGCATTCATTATACCGAGCACATTATGTTGCTAGAGTAAACATATGAAAATATCACATTCTGCTGCCATAATATTGAGTGTCTAATGCTGTGCCCTATTTACACTGTGCATCTAATGTACAGAACTGGCAGTATTACATATTATCCCCGGCCAGTTTTATCTGTTTTGGTATATTTCTGAGATCAGGAACATTGCCTGAACAATAATTACACTTCCACTCAGCTGCTTAGCTGGATGGCCGCTGTGAAGCAGCAGCAGCAGAGTGAGGGAGGCCGGATGCCTCTCAGCATTAACTATCTCTCTGTGAAATTCTGCAAATGAGGAGGATTTCAGCGTTGCCAGAAACTAAACGGGTTGAAGTAAATCACCGTGGTCAATAATCCTGACCTAATGCAGCAACTAAACTCCACTACCTGCTCACACCCACTGATTTCACTCTGATTCTGGCTCCTGCAGATTCAATGCTCAGATCCCGTGCAGCTTTTTAAAATGAGGCTTCTTCAATATCATGTCTGTAGAAAATGATTTTTTCTCTGTTGGATTTTCTGCATCCACCAGGAACCTTTTTTTTTCCCCACTCCAGATTGTAGCAGAAACAGCTTTCTAATCCCCGAGGAGAGAGGAATTTAGGCCACATTCTCATTCCCTGCATTTCTTATCATCACAATTAGAACTTAATGTGAAAGTTACATTGAAGCATAACGCCGGCGATCAGGAATACCAATAACGTGTTATCTCCAACTCCTCGTGTATCTTTATCCATGTAATCGTTGTTAGCATTCCACTCATAACACAACTAAAGAATCACAGCAGTCGATGGGTGTTTGAAAAGCTTCAGTTTCAACCTCCCCCCACTTGCAATCAGTATCTTTAGAACTGCCCTGATTTCCATCTTTTCTCCCTGAGTGGGTTCAACATTAATTTTGTTTTTGGTGGTGAATATGTATTGGCATTAATCACAGATGATAGAAATTTGCAAGTTTAATTCTGCCCTCTGAAATCTCAGCTGCACACTAGCTGCTTATGAATGGTGTTTTTTTTTACCCAACAAACATTTGCAATAAAAATAATTACAGCCAGATAAAAAGCCTTGATGATAACTCAGTGATTTCAAGTACACTTAATGGTCTATTGTCTAAATTTGTCAAGCGCTAAGAGTTGTTTTGTTGTCTTTTAGAGCGGTAATTAGCCAAGTGCAGTCTGTCCTCAAACGCCATATCTACATGACTCAGCTATTTCAGCCAATTTATCTCTAGTCTGTCACAACAATGGATGCTAATGAAGGAAATGGGCTTTCGCAAACATCCTCTTTTCAAAAACTCACAATGCTTCACCCTTTGTAACAGTAGTACAAACTGCTCTTCATGACAGCTTTCTTCAACTTCACTGTTTATGATACATATATTGTTTGAAATATTATGTCTTCTAGCAGAGCGCTTCCAAACATTTGATGTTTGATGTTTCTCTACAGCCCTTTCAGATTACTTTCAGCTGACAATTTAACCATTTATCCATTAGTTTAAGCCAATGAATTCAATTGTTTCAACAATTCATCAATTACTTCTGTTACTCAACTGTTTATCCATAAATTTTAGCTATTTAATTAAACTTTTCCTACTGTTTCTCTATTACTTCTATTTCAACTGTTTATCTATTAATTTTAGCTTAGTAACTGAACTATTCCAACTGCTTCTCCATTACTTTTGATGATTCAAAGTATTTATCCTTTACTTTTAGCTTACTAAACTTAATATCTATAAGATTATCCTATTCCAAAAGTTTATCAGTTATTTTTAGCTAACTATTCCAACTGTCTATCCATTTATTATTCAAACTGTTATCCATTATTTTTTACTAACTATTCAAACTATTTATCTGTTACTTTTAGCTATGTAATTCAGCTATTCAGGATGTTTATTCATTAATTTAAACTAAATATTCCAACTGTTTAACCATTCATTTTTTACTATTCCAACTTTTTATCTATTATTTTTAACTATGTAATTTTACTATTGCAACTGCTTATCCATTCCTCTTAACTAAGTATTGCAACTGTTTATCCATTACTAACTGTTCGAACATTTTAATATGCATGCAACCAAAGCCTGCTCAAAAATGGTTGGTTAGTAAAACACACACTATAAACAGACTACAAACAGCCTACAAATGGAAACTACAACAATTTTAATACCAAATTCTCGTCCCTCTGCCTGCAGATTCTACATATATGCCGAGCAGTTTTGAAACCCATCAGCTATCAGTCTAATGACAACAAGCCTCTGGGGGCAACGGACAATATTTTGGGGGTTTCGGTGTAGCCAACAGATAGCTGGACCAAGACTCCATGCACTGCCCATGTCAACTAATCTCTATAAACAGATATCTGCATACGAGTGCAAATAAAAAAATAAAAGCTAATACGATGCTAAAATGTCTTCAGACGATAGCCGATGGTTCTAAAAGCTGCAATTTGGCCCATGTGTTCTGCCTCTTTTGCTGTCCATATGGACTTTTTACGTACGGCTCAAACATGAATGGTCAATATTACTTGGACTACAAATGGAAACCAGAATGGTTCAGACACCAAAAACTTGTCCCATTGATTCTGCATACATATGCAGATCTGTTTATAGAGATATATACCCTGTGGCTACCACAGCACCCTCCCTGCACTACCCTGAGGAAGTACCCCTGGTTGGGAATCACTGCCGTGTGCTATATCCAGCTGTGGAAAGACTACTAGAATATTTTACACCAGTGAAATAATGTCAGCTAATAGGCAATAATCTTCTATAGAGTAACTTCCTGTCTCCTCAGGGCAGGTCAAAAAGTGAACAGTACTGTATGTTCACCATCTCTCTGACTGTCTTCATTCTCCTCGTTAGATGATTTTTGTCTTGTTCACTGGTGTATGTGCCACAGAATGATAATAGAGTCCCATCATTGTAAGGAGATTGTGTCCTGAAATGGGAAGCAGCAGCAGCTGAGTCCTTTGGATCATCTCTCCACAGATTAAAAGCTTATTCAAATTATATTTCTCCCTCTCTTATAAACAAGGCGAGCTTTGCATTCCCTGCAGAGAAGTGCTGGTAAGTAGCTTTGCAAACATTTGGGTCTAGAAGCGCACAAATTGAAGCTTGAATGAGCTACTTCTTGTTTGTGAAATGAATGCCCAAAGACGTAAATGGATTATAAGTCATTTAACAATATAGTGGAAAACAAATGTGGTAATTGTTTTTGTAATCTGATATTGACTTAAGTAAATTGTTTCATCATTGTTAGTGAACAGAAAAAAAACTCCTCCTGCATCTGTACTGCGACATAAAATGAATTTTAGTAAACAACTGTTCCCTCAGCGTTTCTAAACATGGTTATAAAAATCAATGCATTAAATATGATTTCTCAAAATGACATTTGTCAGGCACAGTCATGCCTCTACGGAGCCCTATTAGCAAATAAATCTATCATTTAGTTACAAAAAGCAATGGACGGAGCAAAAAACAGAAAAAAGGCGGTAAATAGAACTTCTTTTATTAACTTCTCTATTTGTAAGCTATGGAGCACCATGGTATACAAAATAAATCATGTGCACTTTGAGTAGAAGAAGCTTAGATCTCCACAATAGCGATGGATTGTGCTGTACCAGTTCTGCACTCCTCTAGCTTTTGGCAGCTTGGCAGTCCCAACGCTTTGCATATTCATGTGAAACTATGCCTGACGATGAAACTGCAAAACCCTGACACCTTGTTGCAAACACAGTTGATAGTAAGACGCCGGCCCTCAGTATGGGGGTGCAGATATTTTTCCTGTCAGCTTGGTGTCTGCGTCTCACTGCAGTGTTTCCTCGAGTCACAAGCATTTAAGGGATGGGAAATCCTGAAGTTTGTGGGGCTTTAATGATGGCTGGTGATGAAAGTGAAACAGCACATCACCTCAGCACACATAAGAGATAGAAATTGCTTTAATGAGGTGGAGTTATCCTCTCTCTTTGTCTTTAAAACAAACCCATAGAATATTGATACTGCAGAGAAATCACAACAATCTTTTGAGGATTTCGCTCGGTTTCACTGCCAAACTAAAGAAGTTTTACGCATGAATTATTACTTCACAGATGCTAACTTCCAAAGTAACCCACACTCTCTTTGCATCCTTGAATGCTTATTACATGTTACATCCTGACAAAAATGATTCTTTCAGGATGAATACATTCAGCCACATGATGGCTCACTCAAGCCCAAACTACACGGCTGTTGTGTTTTGGCCTTTGGAAAGTCTGAGCACATTTACACTAATAATATGGTGCTAACTTTCCAGTAAGCATTCGCATTATACAGTCAGGCCGTATTCACATCCGTCTAAATGAATGATGTGCAATTACTGTCCCTGCTCCCCTTCTAACCCCCGCGCTATGTGCATGCACAAGTGCTGCCACGGCACACTGCCTCGACAATTCAAGCTGCGATGTCATATCGCATTATGAAGAATGACCTTTGTCTTTGCTGTATCACAAGCCCGGAGTCTGTACTTAATCAAAGATGATTAGTTCAATTTACTAAGTCTGCTCGGTAATGGGTGCACAGAGGACCGTTGGCACTGGGGAGAGGTCAGACTGGGTGGAATTCAACCCCTCTGTCATCTGAATGACATGTGTGGGTAAACACTGATGGTGGCTCAGCTGGTGAGGGTGCCCTTCATCTACAGCATTCTTGGGTTACACATTCTGCTTTGTGTTATTCTCTTATATTGATTTAATTTATTTTATATGCATTATTTTTGCTGGTATACTTATGGCTAATTCTTCTGGTAAACCTGTTCTGTAAATAGGGTCACCAGTACCAATATAGGGCTATCTGTCCAGTCCAGTCTGTCCAGTTAATTGTGTCCAATCTGTCCGTATAAAAGTATTTCACATGCTGGAAAGGTGGTCTTTTCATAAAACTTTGCTGTCTGTGCAGTAGAAAGGTACAAACACTTAAAATTGGTGCAACATGACCAGAGGAAGAAAAGAAAAAGGACAGTGGCATTTGCTTTTGCTAAAGAGGTAAAATCCACAACTACCAGAGTGCATTGCACCTCACTGGACCAATAAAGGCTCCTGCCAGGGGGTTGTGAGGTTTTCCATTTTAACAAAGGAACAATTTTAACAAAAAATAAAATTGCACCAATTTGTGCAGGGTTAAAAGGTTTCAATGATTGTGAAAGGTCTCTGAAAGCAGTACAAGAAAACAGATGTTGCTCCAGCTTTAAAAGGGTTAAAGACACTGACACTGTCTTTTGAAGATGTTATAGCATATCATTCCTGGTATTTTTGCATATGTGGGACAGTAAAACACAGGAAGTGTCTTTAAACCTGGAAGCAGTGAGTCTAATGGAAAGACAGTCGCTGATCAATTTCAGCTGCACTCAAACAAATGCAGAGACTGAGTGAAAATATCAAACATGGAGTTGTTCATAAAGATCCATCAAATGAGATCAATTTTATTTCATCTCACATAGTGTTGGCAAGGATGAGGTTTGATATTGAGCGTGATTGACGTGTGTGTGTGTGTGTGTGTGTGTGTGTGTATGTGTGTTTGTGTGTGCATAAAAAGTAATGTGTGCACTCTTATTATTTTACATGCAGGGCTGTGAGCCTTTGGTCTACTGATAAAACATCCCTCTAATGACTTGTTCATGAAACTGTCAATAGCAAAAATTTACCTTCTACTCCCTTTAGTTTCTCTCCAGTGTTGGACATGTGCTGGGCACATTAACATTTCTGTTATGTTTTGTAACAGCATGTGCACCCTTTTTTTGCACCATTGGAGGCCTGTTTTCAGTCAGCTCCTGATGTGCAGACTGGCCTTCGTCTAATTTGTTAGCTGATAGAAAGTTATTAAACTCTAAGGTTGTGAGAGCCTTGCCCTGGGCGTCTACTCCCCCTACCAATTAAATGAAAGCTAATTAAAGCCATTTAAGCAAAATTAAACAATTCACCACAGGTTGCTTGCCCACAGGTTGTGAAAGTCAGTGTTAAGACACACTTGCTGTGTGGGGAGAGTGCTATGACATCTATTTGGCAATGGCAATAAAGAAAAACACATCACACTGTTGAAAACATTTGTTGATGAATGACCCACATATAAACAGCTATGTGTTGTAGTCTAGCTTTAAAGCATCCACACATTAAACATTAAAATCCTAATTAAACACGGGCCCGTTTTTAATAAAAATCGATTTTTATTTACTCTGCACATTCAGTTATTATTTTTCGTTACCTAATTATATTTTATGACAAGGCTGAATGTCTTTGCTCAGTTATAAACTTTTCCCACCAAAATTAGCACCGAAGCAATATGCAGATTTTCTTAATGCTCGATAACTTGCTAAAAAAGGCGATAGATTCCTTTCCGATTGCCCCGCAGTAGACAAGTATGCTTAGTATGCTGGTTTTGTTTATTTCTGTTAAACTGTTGTGTCACATTCAACATCACAAACCTGCTAGAAAATAGGGTTAGTAAAGAGAAAGCAGCACTGAGGCCAGTGATAAAGCTTTGGTCATTTCTTCTTTTTTACATGCCATTTATTCTGTCTCTCTTTCAAACTCACTACACACTAATTTGGAATGATTTTCGACCCATGTCTAGATGGAGATGGACAGAGGTTGTGGAAGGGTGTCATTGTATCATGCCACAAGAGGGACGAATATTAGTGGATCCACCCAAGTGTAATTTTTTCAACACCACCGATGACAGCTGCAGCTGATAAATACTTGTGACCACTGCAGAGTTGTTTGTCCCAGTGAATGAATGTCAATTGGAACCTTTCCCATTTGAAAAAAGCCAGAAGGTTTTTTTTTCCAGTGGAATGGAGCTTATGGCTAAAACAGCCTTATTCCAAAAGAATTTGGGCATCGTGAGGCAGGAGGCTATGATCACGTGACCTATGTGCTGCAGGCTGTCCTCCAGCCCCCAGGAACAGTGCTGGACTTAGAAGCCAATTTGACATAACGGCCAAGCCAAGAAATTACAACTTCCAAGTCTGTCACATGACACCATTGGGCCCACAATGACTTTTTCCCATAGACTTTCATTACAAAAGGGACCACTGTAAATCAGCAGAATTTTTACGAGCATCACAACCCTAGAGAAATGACTTGTATTATTATCTGGATTTGATTTATTCATGTCTGATAATTCTAATGTCTATTCATTTCATACCTGTTCATGTTAGTGGTTTGCGAAACTACAAGTTAGCTCAGGTAGGGAGCGATGTGGAGGCAGAGCGGGAGATCTAATAATATTACACACTTACGTGTTACTTTTTTGGCTTCATGCACCACTGAGTAACTTTCATATGAATGTACGGGGCCCTGCCTGCAACTCTGTGTCCAGTTCTCTTTATATATTTATGGCTGTCATTCATCATATGACAGCAGCAAAGGAGAAACTCAGTTGACATATGATAAAGAGTGACAAAGTCCATGTAGGGAGGGAGATTGGGGTGAAGGTTGAGTCAAACAGACACAGGACTTTGAACCAGGAGACCACTGTTCAGCTATTTTAGCTATTGGAAGTTATGTGAGTATGTGGTGTGACTTTGTCAAACCATGTAATGTCACGCTCAATCTGTGACCACACTGGACCATGATTCTTTTCATAAGCTATGCCTATAATGGCATGAATTTGCAAGATATCTAACGAAACGTGCATAACTTTCCATAAAGTGACATCAAAACTGTATGGAATATGCTGACAAGTGAAAACATTTTGTTGGCTTTGGTGTTGGTGGTGAAATATACTGGATTTTAGACCCAGTGAGTTCAGTTAACTATGATGGACTTGTTCACTTGGATCAGGAACACTTTCAGACTTTTCGCCGAAAGTTATTTGGTGCCACCAAGTTCAAATGGCTTTACTAACATCTGTCCAAACAAATCAACCTAAAGGAGTAAATACACCAGAGTTTGAACAAACCACTCCAAACATGCTCTAAGAAAAGAACCAGCAAAGTTACTCCAATTCATTAAGAATCCTCTATTTTAAGAGGCGTGACATGGCATATCAAGGTAGATTATAGTGCTAACAAGCACACAGACTCCAACAATATACTATAAGGGAATCAATCATTCTGCTCTGTAAATGCCTGCTAAAAGTACACACACTTATAGTCCTCTATGTTTCTTTAAAAAGCATGGATTTGCCAAATGACTGCTATTATGTCTGTTATGTCTAAGTGCAGGATGTGGATATAGCAAGTCTATGAACTATAAAGCATTACGGTTGTATCTCTGTGTTACATTTGTGTTCATGTTGTTGAGATACTTGGTATAAATGATATAACCGGACTGTAACTGGTTCTTATAGTTTCAAAGGTAAAATACTCTTGGTTTCATGATTGATAAATGGTAGGCGGGAGAGAAAGAAAGAAAAAAACAGAGGAAGAGACAGTCTGGTAGTTCTAGCACAGAGGATGCTCCAGCCTGCCATCCAATCTGAGCGGTATGAGGCTGCAAAACGCATTAATGCCTATTGAAAATATCCTCGCTGCCTGATGGAATCCCATAGGAGATATGAACAGTCTTACCTCAATATCAGCTTCTGATCTAATTTGACAAATGGATACCTATTATACAATTTCCTATGATAGGTGCGCCAGGCAGCAGAGTGCGGGGCGCTGCCACTTTGAATTTAGAAATAAAACATCCCCCTCTAAATTCCTCTTCTCCTCTTACCTGATCCTCTAGATCTGCCTGGATTTGTATGTTATCTTTAGGGTGTGTTCTGATTGAATTCGCAGGAATGCTGGCTATGCTAAAAAACACATTAACCACATCTTCAGTATCTCTTCATCAAGCTGTGCTGCAGAGTGAAAGTTAGTGTTCGACATACAGTCCCCTGTCCTCATTTTATCGCTGGGTTTGACCCTTTTCTGCACTTAATGCAATTAGAATTGTGCAAACACATAACTCATAAAATGTGGACAGACATGACTCACATTAATCATTTGTGCTGCCGTAACCCTTCTGCCAGCACCAAAACACCAACACACACCCACACACTTTTTGCTCATATCCTCACACATATCTCTCTCCAAAACCTAATTATCAATTCACTGTGCAGAGTAGTGTCATGCGTGTGACAGGGCCTCAGTGCAGAGAGGAGGTTTTCTTTTTCTCTACTTAGATGTGAATTTACCTGAAGATAATGAAGCTGCTGCACTAAGATGCTTAATTAGACTGACCCTTGAATTAAATCTGTGACATCACAGGAGAGTGTGATTGAACCACTTGTTGGTACACCCAGAGTGCCAGCAAGTGATTTCATTATCATGCTAGTCATCTTATTTCCTAAAACTGGTGAAAACACATTAAGACAGGTTCTACTTTATTTTGTTACTGCTTAACAGAAAACCTTAACCTAGAGTCTGATGTGCTGTATGTTGCTTGTTGGACATCCTGTCACAACACACAGACATATGAGAAGTGGTCTGATGTCAATATATATTCATAAATAAGCAAGGTATTGTCATGACAACATTGAAATGTGCATATTTAAGGCAACGGGTCACTGATAATGGCATTAAGGGATTTTCAGAGGGCTCTTTTTCACAGACTGACAGCTGTAAAAGTTGTGACAGGATGTCACAGACACATGGGAAGTGGTTTCATGTCAATATATTCATAAATGAGCAAGCTATTGAAATCAACAACTTTGAAATGTATGCATTTAAAGCATTAAGTCACTAATAATGATGCTAAGAGATTAACTACAGGCTTTTTAAAAACTCATAGCCATAAAAGTTGTGACAAAATGTCACAGACACAAAGTCATTTGATATCAATATATTAAAAAACGGGCAAGCTTTTGAAATCCCAACCTTGAATTGTGCGTATTTAAGGCTTGACGTCGCTAATAATAAGGTTAAGGGATTTGCTGAGGGCTCTTTAGCACAAATAAAAAAAAACTGTGGAAGTTGTGGTTTCAAGAACTGGTTTGATGTAAATATATTTTTATAAATGAGCAAGCTATTGAAATCACAACTTTGGAATCTGCGTATTTAAGATATTAGGTCACTGATAATGATGCTAAGAGATTTGCTAAGGGTTTAAAAAAAAACAAAAAAAAAAAAACAAAAACTTGTGAGATGTTTAGAGGTTGCCACTCTCTATAATGGCAGTGGTTTAAGTTTTCTATGTTGAAAAACAAAAGAGTTATTGAATATTGAAATGGGTTGTATTGCACATTTACGATGGTCCCTATATAACTTTAGCACTCTCACTGAAATTGTCATCATTGACCATTTCGAGCTAACTAAAACTGTGAAATATCTGCCTAAATCACTTTTCCAACATATCTAAAAACGTGGCATGTCAATATGGACACGTATCGTTAGCTTGGGTAGATTCTCCTCAATTTAATTGCTCATTTTGATGAACGTCAACCATGAGTGCCAAATTATAAGTCATTCAGATATGCCGGCATAAAAACAAGAGTGACCATGAAAAAGTGATGACTCCCTACCTGCTGAGTCCTTAAGTTAGAAGATGTGTCCATTTCTCGATTGCTGATTTTCCTTTAGTCAGTAAAAGGGCCCTGCAATTACATGAATGAAAAGGAGTTTACATAAAAAAATGAATCCAGGTTGTGAAAATTGTCATGTGATGCCCAGTCCTTACTGTGTATGCTGACTTTTATCACACTGCATTTTAATATTCTCTTGTCTTTCTTCACCTGGCTGGCTATGCTTGTTTTTGTTACCTTGCTGTCTACAAATAAAAGTGTTCTGACCTTTTCGGTGCATTTGTCCCCCCAGGACAGCCCCTGGAGCACAGCATGAGATTCCAATTTAGAAGGCAAGGGCTCTAGATCTTTGTGCCCACTATTACTGTAAACTTTGAAGGCAATTTTCTCTAAATCACGGCTTACTGACAGTCATTATGTAGGCTGAGGTGAAATCTCCGGCTTAATATTTGTTAGTCCAAAACAATAGACATCATTATAAAACTACAAATTGCCTCTTTCAAACAGTGCAACGCCCCTGTTTTTTTTAATTTTGTTATCTATAAATATTGGGAGGAACATTTAGAGCATATTTGAATATCAGAGGGTTGTGTGTCACCCCCAAAATATATTATTATTACAGCTTAGACCCAAGCACCAATGCCTCACAATAACCCCCTATATACTGCCTGTTCAATGAAGAAATATTGCACTATTGTTCCACCTCATCTCTCTTTATAAAAAAGTACTACTGTCAAATGGGGGGACGAAGTTGAAGATCTGGCCGGACGGGATGGATGTGACGTATTTTGTGTGCAACTCATTGCCGGGAGATTTAAAAGACAGTTAGCAGCTAACTCAATGATGAAGAGCAGCAGCTGAAAATGTCCATATATTGGGGAGTCAATGAGATTCGGAGCTCTTTAACCTCTCATCAGAAGATGAGATCAGCTGGCATAAAACAGTGATAATGATTAAGCAGTTGCTCGAAGCAACAATTACTGTATGTAAAGTGTCAAGCCTTTTTTGCTTAAAGGATGCCGGCATGCTATCTAAAAATCACACACAGGGGTGATATTATGACGCTGTTGTTTGGTTTTGTGTAATAAAAGCAAAGGTGGTATAGCAAAGGGACTTCGTAGCCGCCCAAACAGCTTGATCTAGGTCTTATGTAGCCATTTCTGAGCAGCAGTCACTGAAGCTACAGATGGTCTCTCTTGAGTCAGTTGCTTTAAAGTGGCTAGACCTAATCACAATGTATTTTTACAATAACTTCTGGTTACATGTATAAAATAAAGCAGCACAGAGCTAATGTTGCCTTGACTGTCTTTAGCCACCTAAAAAAGTAACTTAAAAATATCAGTATTAGCTTGTACACTATAAATAGAATACTTTTACTGCTTTACGTTGCTGTCAGACAGCCCTTTCTGAGTGGTAACTGAAGCTGTTATCTCTAAGCCACCAGACTCCATCGGCAACGATAATTTTACCACACAGAACACTGGAGTTGCTGGTCTACTGCTTCCCCCATCAAATAGTGTGTAAGGGAGAGCGGAGAAAATAGTGGTGGTTGTTCTCTCCAGTATAGTCTATGTACAGTAAGTACAGTTTGATTAGCTTAATCGAGTGATGCTATTGTCATATCAACTAGATTAGATGCATGGTCTGTAGCCAAGATGATCAGAACAAAGCAAAGCTCCATGAACATTATTTTTTATTCATATTAGTTTATCAGAAATTGTTCATGAGTCTGGATGAGTTTAAGGCTCTACTTTATTTCTGTCCTACTACAGAGGCATTTTACTATTTCATAACATTTTTTCACAGACCGTCTTTTTCTGTCAGTCATTGTTCTTCTATGTAATATTCAGCTGTCATTGCAGTTTGTGGATTTGGTTCTAAACATAAAGTCTCATGAGTGAAGAATCAAAGAATCTCACTTTAAAATGAAACATGTTTTGACATAATGAGCAACGATTCTTGCTTGAAAACATTTGCCTTTCTGTTATAACAGAAAAAAAAACCCTTTCTTTCATAACAAGATCCACTGTGAATTATTTAATCTCAGACCTGCATTGCAAGAAATGGATGTTTTTATACATAAAAAACATTCTCATAAGAAGCTCTACCAATCACATAAAAGCAAAAATGATAAAACTCAGGAATTAAAGTAGAATAATTGTAGACTTAACATAAAAGCATGTGCTTAAATTAAAAAAAAAAAGTAATAAAATAATGATGATCCTGCTGGCCTGAGAGCCAATAACGCAGGTCGTTTCAAAGCCTTGGGTCCCTGATGGCCAAAGTCTTAAACCCAGATTTTGGAAAAATCGAGGCGAGTTCTGGCTTCAGATCTGAGGCTGGAACTGGCTCATAGGAGGTTAAAAAGTTTGCAATGAGGCTCTGGGCCAGACCCAAGTATTGACTTATATTTGAGGTGTTTTTTTTTCTGTCTGTACTACTTGAGATCACAGCTTTTGCATAAGACAAAATACGGTAGAATATCTTAAACATTAAAAAAGCACCTCCAGATCACTAAACGGTAAAAATGGCCATGCAGCGCTCTGATAATGTCAAATTCTGCTTCTTTCAAAAGGAACTAATCAGAATATTCCGCACTTAAACTGATAAATGTCTTGCACGTCCCAAAACTGATTCGCAGCTCTCTCATTCATCAGCACGATAAGGGATTAAACTGGAGAATGGCATGGGTTTGGTTGATGGATTTATTCTGTTCAGAACCATTTTGAAGATAGCTTCTCTCTTACAGCTAACACCACATTTTGCAGAGTGTTTCCTTGCCAGAAGCTCTGACTAATGCAGAAGTTGTCAGGAAGATTATCATTGCTTTAATGTAAGGAGGTGAACCAACACTAAATCTTGATAACAGTGGCAGGCAAATAAAACCTCAGTTTCTGCCCTTCCTCTGCTGCAATGGTGATGTTTCAGAGCGTACATTGGAAGAGAGATGATGTTTGTTTCTCTTAATATCTGAAAATACTTCAATCCTCTGGTCGCTTTTAATTTCACACCATATCAATGCAGGTAAACTGGGCTGTTTATCTGCTCTGTGCTTATGGTCTTTTAATGTTTAATCTGAATTTCAATCAGCTTTCTTTTCTCATCTGTACAGAGGAAACTGCCCAATGCTAATGAGCAACAGAAGAGAATAATTTAGTTAGAGTCAAAGCTAAATAAATAGTGTTTAATTTCTCAGATGAATTAAGAGTATACATCTGGGGCTTCATTTCTTCTGAGTGAAAGACATGTGACCTGTGGAAGGGGAATTGTCAGGTGAACAAAGACGCAGATGATAACTTGGTTAAAAAGACTGCCCCTTGACTAGATGAGAGCTTTATAACAAGTTCCATCTCATGGTTTTTCTACCTGCAACTTTACTGTTCACTCCCACCTCTAGTCTAGTGTCTTTTTGAGGGCTGCCAATTGTTTTGATGGCTCATAACGTTGAATCCCCAAGAGTCCAAAAAATGTCCATTGGACAGAAAAGGCATTTGTCCAACAGCCCCCTCAGACTACACTCTTCCAAACTGAAGCACATGGCTAATTATCATGCAGAATGATGTCATTGGACTCTGCCTCTGACTGGCTCATACGTGTTGCCCTCTCTGGCCCGGGTTATTAGGTTTAAACATTAGGAGTGGGATTGGTTAGGGCTAGGGTAAGAATGTCAGGGTAAGCCAGTAAGATGAAGAGTCGGGTGGCTCATTCCTTCACCATGGTAAGAAGGTTTGAATGAATGGGTCTGTGGAGCAATGGGTGTTTGTTTTCAGGATACCAGGCCTTTGGACAAGTAGCCTTTCGGTCTAATGGTAGATTTTTAGGGGTTTGGGGGCTTTGGAATGATGAGGCTTGAAATATAAGAGTGCGCATACTATATCAAAGATGTTTGTCTCAACAAAAACCTGAGTAAAAATAAATGTTCCCAACTATAAGAAAACCTGCTCATTTTGAGGATAATGACATTTCTCTAGAGAGTATCCTAAACAGCGCTCGGGCACTCGGAGTGAGTCTTTCTGAACCCACTTTATCAAAAGGAGTGTTGAGGGATTTTAGTTTGGCACATTAAATTAGTATGAACTAACACCTGACTTTAAATTCTTGAATTGGCTTTATCCACATTAAATGATATGGCTCACATAATATGGATCAACCCAACTTCAGGAAACTGAAAAAACTAAAATGATAATATTTTAAATTTGGATTAAGACTAAAGTCTGATTATTTTTAAATGTTTCTTTATACATGTAAGACCCTAAATGAGATATTAATAAAGTTTTTGGTGAGTTGGGTTCCCAGACGCTTTAAAGGCAAAGATAACCAGTCCATTTTGTATATTAGTTTGGAAAACCTCTTGCAAAAACTTTTGACTTTTTCATCTGGCTTGTTGAGAAAGAGTTGGAATTAAAGGATAGAGTAATTGGTCTGTTGGCTGATGTCAAAAAAGCCTGCAGGAACAGAAGAGGTTAGTTCAGTATCTAAATGGAATGTATGGTCCCTGTTTCCTCTCATTGCTTGCACAGTGAAGAGATGACAGTTGGCAGCCAGCGAAGCACGACGCATTGAGACTCATTTCTCACTTCAAACTAGGTTAATCAGTGAATTAGCTTTCAATATAGATGTTAGCACTTCCGCGGGATGTTATGATGATCGGCTTTATGGCATTTTCGACAGATCTTTCCATAAAGAGCTGCTGTGCAGCTCAGACTTGCATGAACGGCACTGGAGTCCCTTTGCGATCGCGCTCTGATACACGCTGATAATAAGCAGCATCTTTCAGATAATACTTTTTCCTCTGATACTTGCTACATAACATCTGCACAACCAGCAAAAAGATAATATGACCATGGCTTGTTGTACTGTATGTGATGATGTTGTTCTAACCTCACCTGTGTTCCTGCAAATTACTCATCACTCTAAGCTCTTCACACACTCTAGCTTAAGCAAGTTTTAACCAAAGTCTCTGAGAGTATCCTCACATATTTCACTGCGGAGTTTGGTAGTTTAAAAGTATAACCCCTGCTGAAAACTCAGCTTAATCTACCCTTGGGTGCCTCCTTCTGTGGCAATGTCATTGCCAAGGTTTTAAATATTTATCAGAGGTATCGGTTAATTAAAACAGTGAGGGGCTGCAGATATCCTGCACTCTAATCCATTTTAACGAACATCTGCCAGCATTGCATATGAGAACGTCATTAAATTTAGCAGAAAAAGTATGGTGCTTTATAATCTCCACCCAACCAAAACAGCGAAGCCCTCTGAATTACTGAATTCATTATGATAAACATGCACGTTAAAGAAATTCACTGAATTATCTTTGCCCAGGGGTGTCTAATCATGTTGTACTAATCAGCTAACTGAGTGTGTTCTTTAAAACAACATCATGGTACAGTATGTGGTTTGGAAAAGTTCTGTTGTTCTTAAAGTGCATTCAAAATTCCTGAACGAAAGTAGAAGAACAATAAAAGAGCACAGAATCCTCTTAACATCCCCATAAATACTAATTTGTTCATATTCGACAGTAAATCCAGTGTTATTTTTTTTTGTCTCCTCAGTTTAGTTGATAATCTAGTTTAGAGCCCAGCAACTGTAAGATTTACCAGCCTAACCTTTCTCCACATAATTCATGAAAAGAAGCAATTATAGGTTGGAACAATACATGAAAGAGAGCCATCACCACATTGCAAGACTCCCTTCTCTCTCAATAATGGAGGAGATAATCCTATCAAAAGTGAAATGCACTAACATTTCTGAGGTCAAGCCCTCAGACTGGCAAGAAGCGAGAGGCCTTTTTCTCTGCTGCATTCACAAGAGACAGCAGACATGAGACAAGAGACAAGTACCAGCTGTGCATCTTTTTTAATCCCTAAAATTTTGAGCAGGTGCAGTTGTTATTGCATGAGGCTGTCGAGTTCTGGAAGTTATTGAGATCTCAAAAGACTTCAAGCTGATTCTTTTAATATCTACAAACAGGTATATGTATGCAGAAATTTTGGCATTGTAAGTGTTCTGGTTTCTGTTTGTAGTTCATTTGTAGTTTGTGTAGTATGAATAGGCTTGGGTGATATCATTGTATCACAGTATATCAGGGTATTTTGACATCATAAAGGTGTGTTTTTCAACATCATCATAAATACAGGCGCTCCTATTTCTTCTCATTGGCGTAGTGCACAGCACACACCGCCAGAGCTCAGTCTGTGGTTTCTATTGGTGGAACAGCTGAGCTGAAAGACACTGTGACACCTTGTGGTGGAAGGGGGAGTAACAGGACTGTAAACAGACGGTGGCCAGCAACAGCACATCTAACTTGGTAAATTAAGGATTTTTTAAATTTGACCAAACTGGAGCTGATGATTGTTGGAAGAGTGGACTTAATAACCAGATTACCAACAAGAGTAACCAAGACAGCTTGGGCAAGGTTTTTTTTTTGTTCATGTTTCTGTCAAGTTTTAATGAAGCGTGTATTATGATGAGTTAACTACGCAATAAGCCTCATCAGTCTTTTGTGACCAAGAGAAAGTTGAATTCAAAAGGTCTTCAGTTGTATTTCTCTGTTCTAGGAAAATAGGTGTAAGAATTTTACTTTTCTTAACATTTTGTGGGTTTCTATTATGTATTGTGTAAGTAGCGCACTCAGCTGTTAGCACTCCACACATATACCATCATATACCATGTACCCTGGTGTAATTTCATGAAGGTATAAATTTATGAAATATTATTCACTGCCCCATCTTTGTAATGGCCAAATGTGCTTGAGAGGCAGGTAAATAGGTTATGTGGACAGGTGAAATGCAGTAACTAAAATGCAATCCCAGTCAGCTATCGCCAGACAATGATTTAGCTTTAAGATTAACTGCAATGGCCAGCATATCGAAGAGGCTGCTAGCTACACTGAATCCTCCGAAATATATTGTTGGCAGACCGATAGTTAATGGGTTTTGAGAATGTGTTCTTTTGGACCAACCAAACAAAACATGAGTCTCAGCAAAATGCTCAGCCTGAACCTTTAAAGGCAAAGTGTGTTGGATTCAGGGGGCTATATTGTCAAAAATGGAATAATTGCTTAAAAACAAGAATCACTGTGTTTTTGTTAGCTTAAAATTAATCATTTATATTTATACAGAGACTGCAGTCCTTACCCACAGAGTTAGCTATCTTGCACTTCCATGTTTCTACTGTAGCCTAGAGTGGACAAACTAAACAATGGCTCTAGAGAGGTCAATTCATGTTTTAGTGTTGGCCACTGTAGTTAGCAGCCCCTCCATGACAAGCAGACAGAAAAAAAAAAGAAAAGATTTTTCACGTGAAACTGCTTTATGCAGTGTTTTTAATGGTTTAAATCACATGGTCTGCTTGCTTTGGAGAAGAGTGGAGTTACAACTTGCAAGCCTGTCACGTGATGCTTTGGGGCCCAAAAAGACTTTTACCCCCAGACTTACATTAAGGAAGAGTCTATAAGTCAGTGGATACATTTTTTTTTGGCATCAAACCCCTGCAGAATTACTAATTTCACTATCAGGATTTGATCCGTTTGGTTTGATAAGATGGACAGTCTAGAAGAGCCACAAGATTAAATCATATTTTTGTCATTCAAGTTAGCGTAACACTACACCAGAAGTAGCCAGCTGAGGTCTCTAGTGGGCTTGATCTATGGGCCAAATGATGCTGAAGAAACACCAATCATCCAGGTTATTTTATGTGCGCCAGTTGAACGACTTTTGGCTTCATGCGCCACTGGGCAACTTTTGTAGGAATAAAGTGGGCCCTGCTGGCAACATTGTATCCAGGTCTCTTCATAAATCCAAGGTAAAAACCAACATTGAACACTAAAGAAATCCTAACCGGCATTTGACGCTTGCCACACTGGAGAAGTTTCACCTGATTGCAATCTTCAGTTGTCATTGCTTGATACCACTAAATCCTACATAGTGCTCCTTTAAACTCACAATGCATTTTCAGTATTGCATCAACTCTGTAATTCTGAAACAATAAAATATCAACTAAGCATGCAATACGAGAGCGCTGTGTGTTTTTCACATAATTTATGAGGCTGCAGGATGTGCTGCCCCAGCTGACGATAAGAGAAGCAAGGTTTAACAAACGACAGGGAGGGAGGAAGATAGGAAGACAGAAAAAATCCTCTAACTTTGATTTACAACTGGAATGGAGAGCAAAATGAATGTGAGGCTGTGAAGCTGAGACCTCCCATCTGCTGTGCTGTTGGACAGAGGCAGAGCAGCCATCTGTGCTTGAATCTGTTTTAACATTTACATTTAGCTGTGAAAAATAGGCAATCTAGATAACAGGCCCAAGATTATACAATCTGCTATCAGAGGCACACTATATCTTAATATACAACGCAATACATAGACTGCACCATATCTGTGTGTGGGAATTTCTGCCAGTGGGAAGAGGTAATCACATTTTTCATTTTCAATGCTCAACTTGTTCTAATAACTCTCTGGGACATTATTTCACAATAAACGTAGTGCAGGCTAGTTCATGAGCTCGGTCACGACCATAATCCCAGTCCATTTATTTCATATATTAGCATTATTAGCAAATCCGAACCTTTCAATTGCGAGAACCAATGCAGTTTCTGGTTTGAAATAATCATTTCCCCAGAATCAAATGTCAGGCCTATACTTTAAAAATCAAATCACATCTTTCCTGCCTCCTCCACTGGACCTTGGGTCTATGACAAATGTCTCATATTTGAACACCTGCCAGACATCACTCTCAGATTCTGTCTTGGGTTCCTCAAATTACAAGGACAAAAGAGGAATTGAGGCAGATAGATGGTGAGATTAGATAGGATGGACAGAATTTTTAGCAGCTTTACATTTTGTTTCTTCAAATTATCCTTTAGATTTTTTAAAATTTGAACTATTACAGCCTTACTTCATACTATCCTAAATTAAAAAAAAATAAAAACTTTGAATGTTTTGTTTTGAAGGACAAAACATATGAAATGCACACATCTGAAAGCATGATTACAGGTAATTGGATAACTACACAGCAATCTATCCAGCTGGATTCTGTGGGGGTGCCATCCCATTGTTCCCAATGGCCCAAAATTCTGAAACCCCATCAATCCAATACACTTTTAATTGGACCAAAAGCCCATTAGTTAGTGTGACAAAATTAGAGGTGTGCTTCAACTATCTGTCCCTGCTTTTCCAGCAACACTTGTACCAACACATGCAGATGTTTTAAGCCAAAAATGATCTTTTCTTAACCTTAGTTAAGTAGTTTTTTTGGCCTAAACCTTCACCACAGTATTGCTGAAAATTGTTAATGAATCCTGGTTTATAGAAAGGTACAAAGCAAACACTTCTGGCAATTTGGTTGTCTAACTGCAGGAAGTGTGTACTTTTCAAAGAAATGGGATTTCAGAGCAATGGGCATTTGTTTATGATAATGGGCTGTGTGTCAGATAAGACTTTTTTGTATTTAGGGGGCTCTCAAATTTTTTGGCCCTTGTAAAAATGGGCAGGCCTCACTGTGTTTAGGTAGTTAGACAGCTAGAGCAGCAGAGTCATGCCTGAGGTAGACCATCTCTGGAGTCTAGCCAAAACACACCAGGCAAGCAGGTTGCTGTGACGTCAGATGGGTTTCATCATCATTTTGAAATTGCATTTCATGTTTTTAAAGCAATACGAGGTAGATACCAAGCAAGAACAGCTTAAAAAAACCACAATAAGTAGCTGGCTACCAACATGGAATGCATATTGCAATGAGTGTTTCCACCTCTTTTCCAATGAAAGTAGCTAGCACTAGCTCCAAAAGATGCTAAAAGATGCCAGATGATGTCATACACTTAATTGCACATTGGTGATAATATTATCCATTAATGGAAGCATTAAAATTTTGTTGAATTTGATTCAATAAAAAAATAATAAACAAAACATTGAATAGTATGAGATCTATAGCCCTAAAAGTATCGCGCAGTACTTTTTTTCCCCCCACTTCCAATCCAGAGAGTGAGTGCATCACCATAACCATAAAAACTCACTACAACTGAGTATGCAGGGGAATGAATTATAATATAATATAATTCTGTCTTTTTTTCCTGATGTTCTGAATGAGTCACTATATTTGTAGCTAGTTGCTTTTTAGAGATACGGTTGTTAAGAAGGCCTGAAAAGCTGCTAAGTCTAACGAGAAAGTCCGAAAGACAGAATGCAATAGTAAACAATGCTAAAGAGGATGCTGCTTCCTCGACTCAAGAGAAGCACATTATCATATTGAAAAAAAACAACAAAACTTTGAAGTGGTCATGCTATTGTATGAAGCTGCAAATTCCTGCTGCACTAGGCTGAAGCACCGAGTCACACGAGTTAAGCCATGCCAGCACGAAAAGCTAAAATAGTTGAAAGAGTTGAGTAGCTGAGCAATAATTGAATTTGATTCAACGAAATATCTAAACCAAAATGAAGTTTGGACGTACAGTACACATTATTAAATCCGAGGAACCTTTTAATAAAGGGAAGTTAAACAACCAATAACTTCAAAGAGCACAGACAGAAATCAGAATTGGATGTCTGCAGAGAGTGCATGAGAAGGACAGGGAACGACAGAGAGGCGGAGAGACTTCAATGCCACATATCACCCCGTCCCTGGATTCAGTGTGAGCCACCCCGCGCAGATGATTCACATTGTGAGACGCAATTACCAGCGTGACATTTCCTTTTAATTGGGTTACCAATGACTCCTTTCTGAGGCAAAGGTCATTTTCTGGCACAAGTCAAAGTCTTCTCCGCCTATATTTTAATGAAGGACTGATGAAGGATGGATCTAGTGAACGGTAAAAATCACATTGCTGCTGAAAGTGATATTTACATATGATTAACAGGCTCTTAGGTAGGTGGAATTACAAAGGCCATGTGGTATATCCAATGCGTTCTGACTCTAACTCATGAAATATGGCAGCTTTGTCAGTGGCCCTTGTCTTCAAAATATAATAAAAACAGCTCTCTTCTGTATAAGAGATGTGCTTGTTTGACTGGGCTTTTCTCATGGACTGTTTGTACGTATATCTATAAAAAATAATGTGCCAGAATTCGTGCATATCTCAATTATGAGTCATATGTAACCAACATTATTGTGTACACTGCAATCATGTGCCCGACAACACCATGAGATCAGGGTAGTCTGATCTAAAGTCCTATACAGAAAGAGAATATAGACTGAATGCTCTTTTTAGCCCCGTAAAGATAAATTGGATGATCATCAGTTTGTTTGCTCTGTCTATCATCTACTTAGTGAAAATATTTGAGTTATGTGATCAATATTTTCTCTCAATGAAAGCAAAAAATTTCCTCAACTTCCTAAACATTTAGAGAACAATACTATGATACAATAATAAAGAAATCGGCATGTCAAAGTCTGATGTATTGTAGTTAATTAGTTTAACATTATTTCAGTCAAAATTCAATCACACGCACCCTCGTAGATAATGGGTGAATCAGTGTCAGTCATGATTGAAGATCTAACATTTATTTAACATAATGAGCGTTTTAATTTGGTTTCAGTGTCAGACATCAGTGTAGATTCAGTACATCTTTCAGACAATCATTTATTGTGATTCAATCATATATTTTTTGACATCATTAGAAACAAAAAGGGCAATGAAAAGGCTCATTATTAAAAGAGAAGTTGCACATTTTGGGAAATACACGTATTTACTTTGTGTCTTGAGTTTATGAGAAGACTGATCCAACTTTCATTTCAGCGCAATAAAAATAAAGCTGGTGTCAGCAGCCAGTTAGCTTAGCTTGTAAATGACTTTGTTTTTGTTTTTTGTTTTTTGTTTGGGGTACACGAAAAATATACTGTATAGCATGTTAATTAGTTAGTCTTCCAGTCTTTGAGCTTAGCTAATGTCAGATGACAGACGGTTAGAACCTACTGAGCTATAGTACTATTTTCATATCCTGTGTCTTAATGTGCTCAAACATGCTAACCAAGGAGGTGGTTTTAAAACAGCCATCACCTGCTCAATACTGGAGAGTTACAACCTGAGTGAGTGATGTCGATGACGGTTAGAGCAATTTTGCCACTTGCTCACTTTTTGCAATTAACTAATCAGGTCAGATACTAAGGGAGCTGGCCCCAGGTGTTTCCTAGCAACCATGCCGCCGCGGTCGACCCGCAGTGTTGGTGTGTGTGTTTCTGTGAAGAGGGAGAGTTACTGCCGCAGTAAAACTGTCTCTCGGCCCATAAGTGATTTGTGACTTTCCTCTCTTAGCTATGCCAATGTAGTGGAAGGCACGTACCGTCTTTTGTTTGAGCAAGCACACTTTTATTATGAAGAGGAGATTGGCAGGTGGTGCAGGATCTCACTTACAGCATAACCATGCTTCATCTAGAGGACAGTGCTGATCCTTCTCACCATGAAATAAAGAAGTTTGATGCATTGCAAGCAGGCTGGCACAATATATTTGCCAGCCGTGACAATGTTGCAACATACTGTTTTTCACCTTTGTGTGTGTGTGTGTGTGTGTGTGTGTGTCATCATGCCAAAATATAGTTGATGGCACCTATTGAGTGTGAACTACCACAGAAGCCGTTTTGAGTATTTTCCCTGGTGTTTATTTGTCTGTCTGTCTGTCTATGGACAGATATTTTCAGTGCAATAATGGCAAAACCATGAAAGATGCTGTAACCCAACAATATAGGTGTACTGTTGTGTAGTTGAGCTCAAAATTAAGGTTGAGTTTGAACATGGGTGTAATTTGAGCAATGGGGCTGGAAGTACGGGGGCAGGAAGTAGGTAAGGGGCCACTGGACCTCTACTTTACGCCCCTTGATCCCATCAAAAGGTCTCTAGTATTGTTATCTCTGGCAAACAAACATATGTGGTTGACACACTGCAGCAGTGCAGTGTCACAATAGGTCAGATCAGGATGCCGATAAACAAAAGTTCCAGGTTGCAAACATGCTTATTCACATTCAGATACCGTTATCCTTTAGGTCCAAATCATGGTTTAATTGGTTTTCATGCATTTTTATGAAGTTTTAAGCTCCGGTGTCACAAACTGAAATCTAATTTGGAATCGTCTACAGAACCCTCATCTGCCACATGAGTTATAATTTGGTCTACATGGAAATATCTTAACCTTTCAAAGGACTGGATCGCAATAACATTTGATGCAAGACTTCATGTCCCTCAGGGTATTAATCTTAATAACTTTGGTAATCCTCTGACTTTCCATCTAGGGCCATTATCATGTTGAATTTCTGAATTGTCCGCTGATTTGTTTTATGACCAAAAAATCTTGGAATCCATTAGCTTTTATTTTATGACAATTTAGCCTCTGTGGGCAATGGACAATATTTTATGTGCTCCAATGTAGCCAGTGGAGTTCCTCTTTCGTGCACCGGTCATTATTTATAGTTAGATTAGCAACTTGAGGCAGGTCTAAACAACATTTAGACTAATGATAAACAAATATCTGCATATGAATGCAGATACATTTTTGAAAAGCTAATAAAAGGCTTAATTGTCAACAAAAGATAGCCAATAGGTTCCGAGAGTGCATTTCAGTCATATTTTTCCACCTCTTTTACGCTACACAAGGACTGTTTTAGACTACTAATTGTGCACTACATACAATGAGTTTAATAGAATGAGAAGTGCCTGTATTTATGACAGTATTGAAAAACATACCTTTGGGATTTCTAAACATCCTGGACATACTGTAATACCACCCAAGCCTAACGTGCACATATCTGTATATGTAAACTAATTACCAAATACCTGCAAAACTAATGACATGCCTATCAACCGTAACTGTACTTTGAGTTTAGTGGTAATTAGCAAATCTTGGCATATCAATGGGATTATATCTTGCACAGGCGTTAAAAGGTGTTCATTTTCTATATTACATTTACAGCACATGTAATAAAAGCCACAAAATAGAACACTTCAACTGAATTTCATATCATTACTGCAATATGTGACAACTTAATCACACATTGCATATTTTCTCATATCTGGAAGCTAATTTTCTGTACAGGCTGGAAGATCATTCACTCTCCCTCTCTGAACAAGAATTATACCAACATTATAAATGTAGCTGTCTTGTAAACTAAGTCATCAAGCCACTGTGTAAAATTATGCAATACAAGGCATGCAGTGTTTGAATGGCCTCCCTGCATGCGCCATAATGAATGCTGATCAACCTTAGATTAATGGACAATTACAGCTGTATTTTATTGCACATCAACAATATGGCCAAGTGGACTGCTGGGGGTGGTGGGTTGGCAGCTTTGAGGCCCAACTACCATACAGAGAGAGATTTTCTGCACACTTCTACATATGACATTTATCATAACTGAATGAGAACTGCAGGAATTAAATGATCCAAAAATATGGGAACATTGATTATCCTTGACATGCTTGTTCTCGTGGAGAGAGACTGTGAAACAATTTTCCTCTTTTTGACTCCTCACTGCTGTTTGCCTTTGTACGGTAATACTGTAACAACGTTATTCTTAGAATGTGCTGTGAACAACACAAAAACACTGTCAACTTCATTAGCCACTCCTGACTTCATTAGCTGTTATAAACTGTTCATTAGCTTAAGAAGTTGAAAAGTGATCCTGACTTGGGACAAAGCTTTGCTTTGATCAAATTCGGTCATCCCGAGAGGAGGCTGGCTCTTTGTCTTTATGATATCTTGACAACAAACCCCACCAGTCTGTCCTCTGTAGTTTGCCTGTGTGTGTATGAATGTGAAGTGTCTGAAAGTGAATGTGTCTTTGGGGGTATGTATGTGTGTGTCTCTGCTTGTTCGTGTGTTTCTTAGGAGAGCTGGGAGAGTAGGAGTGTGTGCCTGTGACTGTTTGTGTGCGTGTGAACTGACAAATCTGAAGTTGCCTTGGATCTCCCCTCGGCACCGGCTCCCGCTAGCAACTCTCTGTCTCTGTTGTGTTTGTAGATTACAGGGGCTGTTGATTTTGGAATGTTTCTTTTTCTAACTTCAAAGTTTGACTGATCTCGCTTGCAGTAAGGGACTGAGCCACTTAAAACTTTCATTATTACTTTCCTTCCTTCCTATTTTCCCTTTACATCTGTCCACACACACACACACACACACACACACACACACACACACACACAATGTACATATTCGTACTTCCACGACAGCACTGGAGTTCATACGACTGCATACCATACCACAAAGTACACAGACTGATTTTCCCTTGCCTGCACGAACAAAGCCTGGAAGAAGTTGAAGCAATCATACCAAGATGGACTGCTCAATCAGGCTCACTACAGCTTTAGAGCGAGAGTTAATGCGAGGCAGCGAGCGCTAAGGCATTTGCGAGTTGCCACTGCAAAGTAGACACATTAAAAATCCTGCCGAAATCAAATACAACAACTTGAAAGCCTTTTAAAGCTCAAGAGAGTTGAGAGTTAGAGTGCAGTACAGTGCGTACATTACTAAGTAAGGGTGGTTAGCGGTAAATGACATTAATCATGCACCCACTCAGTGTGTTGTGGAACCTTTTGAAGTGTTGCTGAGTAAATGCTTGGTAGACCTCGAGAGGACATGAATAACACCTCATGTCAATCACAGACTGCATACTAACAAAAATGATTCAATATTAAGTATATTTTATGGGAAATATAATGTTTAAGTTCAGCAATTGATCAGCAAGTGATCAATGCTTTTCTTCCCAATCAAAGATGGAAATTCATTCATTTCCAAATTAAGGATCAATTTGCACTGTATCCTGTAGATCAGAGGTGTAAAACATATGACTCGCAGGCCAGAACTGGCCTTCCAAAGAGTCCACTCAGGCCCACTATAACTTTGCACACTTAAAGGACCGGTGTCTATGATTTGGTGGCATCTAGTGGTGACATTGCAAAACTGAAACATCTCCTGTGTGAACTAAGGGGCCGACACGAAAACCCCAAAGCGCTAATGGTGTTATCAAGAGCTAGTGCTTGTTTTGTCTGTTCTGGGCTACTGTAGAACAACATGACGAACTCCTTGAAAGAGGACCCGCTCCATATGTAGATATAAATGGCTTCTTCTAAGGTAACAAAACAAAACAATTCTCATTTTCAGGTGATTACAAACCAATAAAAATATAATTATGAATGTTATTCTCCATTTCTGTCAACAGATTCCCCTAAATCCAACACACTGGACAATATATACTGATGTACTTTCAACAGCTAAGAGGTGCCAGGTTGCAGGAGCAAGTTAAAGAGTGAGTAGCTTACCTCAAGTAAAATGCTGCCTTGCAGGATTCCACCGTGACTAGAATACAGTTATCTGGAAAAAACAAAACAAAACAAAACAATGAATATTGTGGTCATATTTAAAGATAGTGAGCATTGCGCAAATTATTGTCAATCAGCAGGTTCAGTGCTAAAAAAAATATATATCAGACTTCCCTCTCAAAACAACACTGGTGGAACCCCATTGCCAGGGCACAGCCAAAATGTCTGATTTGCAAATGGTTTGTGAGGCAGGGCATAACCTAACCTGCTTTCTCAATAGATTCCACTTTAGTTTGGTGTGGTAATGCCAGAATACACAGTAGAGGAAATGGAAAAATCCACATGTAATGACTACAAGCTGTGGAATGACTGAATGCAGAAAAACTGTTACATGTTAAAATTGCACTGATTTTCTTCATATTCCATCTCTAGTGGTGCCCTTGAAGCAGGGCCAACAGGGGCCATAGTCCCTCTGATATAATTGCTCGGCTGATATTACTGTATTTAAGAGGCTATAAGACACTCATTTTTTAAGCAAAGAGAGTGAAATCCCGTGAAGCTAAATAATCTAATGCATCCACTGGTATCAGCATAGCTTGTGGGGAATAAGAAGTTAAGCTACAAGGCGAGGGAACAACTGGTATGGCCATTTTCAAAGAGGTCCCTTGAACTCTCACCTCAAGATATCCGAAAGACAATGGGTTCTATGATTTGTTCCCAGCAAATCTTTTGTTCCTTACAGTCAATATACTCCTTTGAATTAAAGCTGTATATTCGTCTTTTTAAGGTGGAGAAGTGGTGCATGTGCTTGATTTACTTTGGATAAATTTAGGGCTGGATATTTTCAAGTTATTGACCGAACAACACAACACCAAGTTGTAACAGAACTTCTCCAATTAAACAATCCTTTTTGTACTTGTGTATAAATGACCATTTGTATGGTTTTGTTTGCAAGCGTTCTTCGCTTTGAGATGTTCAGTTGGCCCACTACCGCAGCAGATACAGTCTGTGGTGGAGTTGAGCATGTGTGTTTGACGGTGTTGGCAGTTCAGCATTCCAAGAAGCCGCCAAAATGTTCAAAAGTATGACTATACTACACTCCTTGGGTGTCTTGGGCATTTTATGCAGCTTCCATTCTTATAATAGGTAATGAATAAAGCAGAAAATAAGGATATTAAATAAAGTGCTCCACTGGTATTGGCATCACTTTAAGGGCACTGGTATTTATATTGGTACCATAATTTTTTATACCCAGCCCTACTGATGTTGCACATTACTGACGCCAGTGAGTGTTGTTAAGTAGCTCTGGTGTTAATTAAGTAGTTTGAAACAGCAAAAATGCATTACACATTGAGGAGAAGCTACTAATTAACACACTTGCACTATTTCAGTAGTAAAAGAATTGATGCATCTGATTCAAAGGCTATTACTGAGGGTAAATGTGTCAGGTTTTACACAAAGTGATTGAATTAACAGTACGAGTTCAGCCTAGTGTTGTTGTATAATCATGCTCATTATTGACATAATCCTATTGGACCTCTAGATTAGAATCACGTTCCTCTGATCAGTCAGAAAATCAAAGTGGGATTACTCCGGCCGTATCATGGATTTCTAAGAAGATTAAGGGCTGAAACATTCATTATAATCCAAGAATATAGTTTATGTCCTGATGGATTGTAGATAAAAGATTTTTTTTTTCACTCCAGCAGTGTCCATGGCAACAAAACCCTGCATGTGATGTACTTGAAATCTGACAGTTGATTGGTGTGAACATTTTGATTTCACAGTCTGTCTGTCTATTGTCCTTCTCTGGAGATCTATCGGCTTTGAGAAGATCAGATTCAAAGCTATCATGTCAATTTGATGATAGGGAGGTGGAAAGCTGAGAAAAGAATCAGCACTGCGTTATATGAATGAAGCAGGTCTGTGTTTGCATTAGTCTCGTATTACATATGTACATCTCATTTTCATCCACCCTCAGAACCAGTCTCCCGGCATGATGGAATCAAATTAGCTTAAGAAATCAGTGTAGAACATCCAACAGAACTTGTAAAACACGCTTCCCAACCAACTGGGGGTGTGTAATTAATCATGTGGAAATTAAAGTAACGGGAGAGGGTTTGACCTTGTCCTCAGAGAGTTAACCCATGTCCTCAGCACATGACTATTTTTACATTATTTTCAATTATCCTCTGAAACGGACAGGGACCCTTGAGGAAGGTAGCCTCCTTTTTTGCCAAGTGGCTGTCATTGAGTCACATTACCACGTTCTTTATATAGCCCAGCTGTGGAAACACGGTCAGCTGGCGCACACAATGTCCTTCACTTCCATCCTGCCTTAGATGCGAGACTTGATTTGACAGATGCAACTTGTTTCCTACATACTGTGTGTAAAAACTCAACTAGTTTTTAAGATGTTACAGTGATAAATTAAGTATTAAATAACTCATCCCATTATATATCCAGCAGTAAGAAGACTAGTGTTGACAGGTACATTCACAGTGCATTATTTCATAAAACCACCCTGCATAAAAATGTCACAAAAAAAATGTTGTAAAAAATGTCACTTGAGTAATAACATAAAAGCATTCTGCTCACCACGTAGTGCCCAGGATAATGACTTTAGAGATACTGTCTTGTTATGCACCAAATACTTCTTCGTTTAGTGTGACAGCATCTTAATTAATACACACTCTGGGGGTTCTGGAGTGGACTGGGTGCCTGTGGTGATTGGCAGATAGATTAATATTGTCAGACCCTGGAGACACGTGTCACATTCCACTTGAAGCCATTGTTACTTGTTTCAAGGACAATTTCCCTCACCTCGACTTCTCTATTCCACTGTTGCTGCACTGAGGAAGGGACTGTGAGGGTCAGTATCACTGAAACCAAAGTCTTTAAAGAGAAATGTAGGGGTGGCACCCATGGGAGACGGAGCACTTTGTACAGAACATACTGACACCTCTTTTTTCTGTGAATACTGGTTCTACAAGAAAAAAAACCCATCTTTCCTCTGGTATGTGCTACAGAACACTGTATGCTAAAAAAACAGACACACAAACACTTGCTGTGCAATAAGCCTATAACACCAAGCACCCACGTCATCAGTAAAATCACACATTTTCATAGTTTTAAATACACACTGTAAACATGTAAATATCAAAACAAGACCAAACATGCTGTACACACTGTATACACTGATATATCCACCTACGCTGTGTATATAAGCAACCTGCTTATTTATTCCAGCAGTCTTTGCACTCTGCACCATTGCACTATTTTCTGTTTACAAAATTATTGTGTTTTGTGTGTGTATACTGTATATGTATATATATTATGGCATGCCATTAAGGAACTTCACAGTGTAAAATTAAAATATATATGGAATTAGAGTCAGAATATATGGAATGAAAGTCACAATATGGAATAAGATAAATGGAATCAAAGTCAGAAATATATAATTTAAAGTCAGAATATATTAAATGAAAGTTGCAATATAGGGACTAAAAGTCAGAATATGTATGGATTTAATGTCACAGTATTTACGGGATGAAAGACAGAATATATGGAATCACATTCCTAATATATGCAAAGTTAGTATATATATGGAATGAAAGTCAGATTATTTGGAATAAAATGCAGAATATAGTGAATAAATAATTAATGTCAGAATATATGGAATGAAATTTACAATATATGTAATGAAAGTCAGAATATACAGGATAAAAGACAGAATTAAAGGGAATCACAGCGACCCACCACACCACCGTGCCGCCTAGTTTCATTTCATATATGCCACTTTCAGTCCGCATAGTTACTGTACATAGCAGTTTATATTCTATAGCTGTTAAGTTGCCTTTAGCATTTTCAGCGTTGTCCTTGTTTTTAGCTGGATGTCCACTCTGTGTATGTACATTTAAAACTATGCAAAAATCTGTAAAATTCCTTGTATGTGCACACATACTCTGCAATTAAAGCTGATTCTGATTCTGGTATGAAATACACTGAGAACCCTCACCAGCTGTTCTACTAACTACCCTCTTCAAGATGCTGTATGTGAATTACTGTTAATTATGAATTAACCCCCTCCCCCAATCATATCTTAGCAACTGTAACTAGCGTCTGCAGGCCTGTCAAGCTTTGGGTTTTTCCACATAGAAGAACGGCTTGCATGGGACTATAGTAATGCAGATATTCAGTATCTACAGAGTTTGAACGGTGGTCGTTTTTAGACTTTCTAAAACCAAATGAGTAAGTACATAAGATAAGCATAACTAGAATCACTGCCTTCCAGTTGCTTGTCTCTGCTAACCAGTCAAGTTGCAGTTTACATCCATGTCCAGACTCATATGCAACAATAACAGTAGACAAAGCCTCAAATATAGATGTTGCTGAAGAAGCTACATACTCTAAAACATGGATGCTCCACACCCATCTTCAACCCGGTGGCACAAAAAATCCAAACACCCAGGATTAGTGTCACCAATTCAGTATCCGACCAAATGTTTCCCCTTCTGTTCCGGAGATATGTCCAGGGGCGTAGCGCTGCAGGAGCGTACCGCAACTTGTTTTTTTCTCCAAGTGAGGAAATGGAATATTCACAGTTCAAAAAATCCTGTTGAAATTCAAATACATTTTTTAAGTGCTTGAAGATCCAATCATCCCTAAAGTGTAAATCATGCAACAGAGCTAATAAATACAAATGGAAAGGTCAAAGTCCTCTCATTGACATGAAAAGTTTGTCAATTGCTTCACAACTTTAACTTCTGCTAAACAGAATAACATGCAACAGTAACATGCAAGAAAAAAAAATCAATTTTAAAAGTTGCTGGTAGTCTTTAACCAGCACAGTAAATAAAATATTTTTAACCCAGTCTACTGCTAGTTTACTGTTAACTAGTAAAGATAAAAAGGCAAAAAACATCCTTATTTTTATAGTTAAAGTTGACTAATGTTTGTAAACTTTAAACTTTGAAACAGCCACAACCTAATGCATGCATGAATGCACGCACTTCGTAGGTGTGCTTAGGTGCATAAACAAATAGCACTACACACCTGTTACAGCTTTGAATGATGGAAAAAAAGGTGTTTTTGCAGAACATTGTGATGTCACAGTGAAGCTGACCTTTGATGGCCATAAATGTGTTTTGTGAGGCCATATTGAACTTTGACTAGTTCCTCAGTGAGTCCAAGTCTATGTTTGTATAAAATTTAAGGAAATAAGTGTTCTTAAGATATTGCATTCATGAGCATTAGATAGATGCAAGGTCACAGTGACCTTGACCTTTGATCAAGAATTTGTTATCAGTTCATTGGGACCCCAATGGGATGTTTGTGCCAAAACTGAAGAAATTCCCAAATGCTTGCTGGGCTGATATTACTGTCTTTAAGAGGCTATGACACACTCATTTGCTGACATATATTGTTCACGAGAATGAGACAGATACAAGGTCACAGTGACCTTGACTTTTGACCGTGGACCACCAAAATCTAATCAGTTCGTAAAAGAATTGATATTTTTGCCAACTGCTTGAGATTCTGCGTGGATGAAAATGGAACAGCCAATCTGAAAACATAATGGCTGTTGCCACCATCAGCATTACTGTAAACTGTCTATCTGCCATGCAAGAATGAAAAGTCATGTAAAAAGACACTGACATTTATCAGAACTGGAGGTCAGAGCATTGATAAAGTATCATAGACATACTGCAATACTGTCTTACAGTGTATGACAGAAGTCTATTGTTCGTTTCCGATCAGACTTTTCTTTTTTTTTTTTTTTATGCTACAGCTTTTTGGAAAAAAAGTGATGAACTGGTTCACCATTGACAAATATGTCTCTTCAGTCTTGAGGCATCCTTCATGTCTTTTATTTGTTCCCACTATGTTTTTAAGGTCATCAAATAAATCAAATCAAAGACATGTCTGAAAGCCAGAAGTATTTCACACACAGCTTTAACTCCACCAGAGGCTACGTTTTCCTTCCTGGACTTCACATTTTATTTCATTTTTTCCCTTCACCTCGTCCCTTTCTCATATGGGTTCTCCTTCATGTTTGTACTCCGCTTCAACTCTGCCTAAGGCTCAACTTTGGAATGAGTCTGTCTCTACAAGATGATTGGCGGCTGGGCTGCAGCCAGGGACAGCTGGGTTTTAAGAAACCGTCTTGGTGTTTGGAATACATTAACGGCCACCGCACTCAAGGTGCCTTGATGTAGTTGAAGAAGTCAGGCTGCCTTTGACACTCCATCTTCTTTCAATATCTTGTTTGACATTTCGGATGTAGATTTATTTCTTTCAGCATTTCCTGGAATGAATTTATTCCATCTAGTTATTTTTTTCACATGCCTCTGCGGAGCATTAGAATCATATTAACACATGGTTCTGTCACTCACACGCAGTGGCATTTCTCTTGTTAAAATTGCCTGCTTATGCTTTCGTTGAAAACACAGTTACTAAGCATCCCCCACAGTCAATCTAAACATTTTATTTATCAGGGACTGACAGAATATGCCCCAGAGTTTTAATGCCGCATTTGTTATCATCGCTTAATTGCAGACTACATGTTTAACACTCCACTGGGCCATGGATGATTCAAAATTGCTTCATTTAAAATGACTGCAGTGCCAGTCAATAAGGGATGCCACATTCTCTTCTAAAGCTTTATTGTCAGAATTCAAAATGACAAGAGAGAGTGAAGGGAAGATATCATTAGCAAAGACGTTCGTCCTCAATATCACTGCATCTCCCTGAGTGTCACAGGTAGTTAACATGCATGAATGTATTTACAGTTGATTTAATACCAACAGTGCTGGGAGATAATGCCTCAATGTGTTGCAATGATGGGATTGCTTTTTTAAATAATAAATGTGTAAGGGTCCACAATTTGTTTTATTACCACTACTTGCTACTTGCTCGCTGTCTTACTGGGTGTTTGATAAGCGTGTCAATATGAGGTTGGTCTCTCTGTGCCTGGAGGCATGGATGTACAAAGAGAACTGGACAGTGATGAAGGCAGGGCAAATTCATTTTTGTATGGAGCCAAAAATGTTGAACTTTACAGGTGTGAAATTATCTAGATCTTTTGCATCATCGGGCTCATAGAACAAGCGCACTAGAGAGTTGCACCAGCTGAGTGGCTACTTCTGTTTTAGCACTTTGCTAACTTGACTGGGGATATTATTATATAATTTTGTGGCTGTTACTGGAACAAATTAACCAAATCCTGACAGTGAAACTAGTCATTAGTCACAGCAGCTACAGTGCCGTTACGGACATTCACCAGCAGTTATGACGGTGCAGAGATGTCAAGAGCGCAGATGTGGAAATCTTGGAAACGCTAATCAATCAGACCATATTGGGCTTTTATGGGAGGGGGTCTTGTACACGCAGACACTTAAACGGAGTGTTTCAGACAGATGGTGAATACAGGTCCATTCATACAAACTGTACGGGAAAAAAATGTGTCTTTTGAACATTAAAGCAGGTAAACATGTTCTAGCAGAAACCCAAAATATGAGTATGAACCTAAAAATGAGCATAATATGGGACCTTTAAGTTACTTGCCTTGATATTAGTACACCGTTAAAGGGAGAGCTAGTTAGATATGCCAGATTGGTTATCAGCTGGCATAGTTCAGTGTATCTATGTGAAACACATCTGCTTGATCTTATGTTGTCAGGCTGTTTCAGGTTTTGCCAATGTGGCTAACATTTAACAACTGTAGTCAGAGTTATATATATCTGTCTGTTGTGAAAATGACATTATTGAATGCATCGCAGCCAAGGACAGCCCTCCTCTTGCCTTTTGTAGCCATGTGTTGCCCAGCTATTGAAGTTGCCTTTGCCGCTTGGCAGGTATGAGTGTATGTGTGGCCAAGTCCCACAGTGAATGACCTCCATGTCCTCGACCTGGCCAGAGCTGCCATCTCTGTAATGGCTATCATATCTCAGCCCCACTGTTCATGCTCTCCAATTGTGCCTTACTTTCTCTCCCTGTCCCTCTCACTCCTTTTCACTCTCTCTGCCTCAAGTTACTGTGTAATTGGTGTTATTATGGCAGTCTGTTGAGGAGGATATATGAATCTGCTTTTTTTTATCCATAACGAACACGTCCAATTTACACAGTAATCTCAGTGAAATGTATGTACTTAAAGCAGTGGACTCACTTAAAGATATTTAATGGTAACAAATAGTCGATATTACCGTGGATGTTTCGTCTCTGTTATTTTTTGCTGTAGATTGCTGCAACGA
This sequence comes from Plectropomus leopardus, assembly GCF_008729295.1. Taxonomy (NCBI): domain Eukaryota; kingdom Metazoa; phylum Chordata; class Actinopteri; order Perciformes; family Serranidae; genus Plectropomus; species Plectropomus leopardus. Next base: position 17,195,846 of record NC_056484.1, read on the forward strand.
TAATGGAGTTAGTGTGCTGAAAGATAGCTTGGCCAAACAGCGGAGGTACACAAGCGCCTGAGGCAGTCTCGTCAAGCCAAATAATGTATTTACGAAACATTTTGTTCTTTACAGTACATTAGGCAATTCAGTTTTCCTACCCGCTCTGTGAATATCCCAAAACAATATCAGTCACAGCGACCAACTGGAGCAAGAGCAAACGCATGCACATTAATGCAAATCAGGTTAAGTGACCACTGTGTTTAGAAAAGAAACTGGGCCGTAACAGCGGGCTATAGTCTGATATTTTGTCAGAGTCAAATTCCTGTTCCCCCCTCAGGAAAATAAAGTTCTTTTCTCCATGGTTGTGCAAATGGTTTCACCATGCCGTGAGCTTAAAGTCTAGGATGTAAAATTTGGGGTTATGTGCCTTCCAACTGATTCACGCTGGTACTGAGCATAACTCATGCAACTCAAACAATTTGATCTGTCCTTTTCAAAGTTTTTAATGTGTGTTAATGCAAAAATATGTGACCGACCTGTGCATTTTTTTCTTTGAATACGACACTGTGACTTTCCTGCAATCCATGTAGCATTTCATATTAAAATGAAATATGCTGGATGCATATAAAAGGGCCCAAAAGTCTGCTACATTTCCAGTAACAGATGTTTGCAGCAGCCTTCCCTTGATTTTAAATGTGAAAGGCGGATTGGGCTGCTTTCCACCCCTCAAAAAAGCAAAAAACAGTGAGTGGTGCTGAAGTTCAGAATGTGCTTGACCTCTTGAAACAACATGTTGGGTTCACTGTTTGTGTCTGGTTTTTGAGCGATTCAACTACACTTGTGTTGACTTGGCCAGATGGTATTATTAGTTTGCTGGCTCGGAGCATCACAGAAACAGCTCTTGCATTGAAAGAGGCTTGGTGAATTTTGCTGCAGTATGCTATGCATGAAACAGATCAGGAATAATATAGTTTTTTGGTGCAATGACTTATTTATTCTTCAATAAGTTTATCAATTATTCAAAGTGTATTTGAAAATGACAGATTTAACTGTCATACAATCTGAATATAACTCAAAAATCTAAATAAAGACATTTACTGTATTACTGGGGAATGAGAATAAGAGGTGCCAATTGGCTGCAGCACACTACAGTGGCTGGGGACAGCAGTGGGGGGCACCGGATTATGATTATGATGCTAAAATTTTTGGCAGCCAATATAATGATATTACACAACATATACAATAGAATATACTGTAATCATGACATATTCAGAGCTATTTACTAGTGGTTTTTCAGAGTGGCAGATCATATTTAGACAAATTATCTTAGTGTGAAAACTGACAATACTTGCTGTTTTTAGCAGTAAAACTACACTTAGCCATTGTTTCTCCTATCAAGGTATGAAGGTCAGACTTGCTTATGACTTAAGGCTGACCATATTTTTTTAAACTGTCAAATCAGGACCCTTTAGTGTATCACATGTTCATGCATGTGCACATGTATGTGCTTATGCACGCAGCATAGGCTTTCATCAGGAAGAGGGACAAAGCAATGACCACTGCTTGTGTTTAGCTGTCCTACTATGATCTTTTACATCAGCATTTCCACCTTGCGCCCACCAAAAATGTACTTTTGCAGTGTGTGCAGAACGCAGCATTTTCATTAGCATACTGACAGGTTCTGTCAGAAAGAGGCGCAAGCATCACAGCAACTGCCGTGACAACAACACACAGTCTAACACACATACAAATCAGACATGTGGTGCATTGTTAATTTTTTATAGTAAGTGGCAAAGAACATGACAAATGTCTTTGTAATTGCTAAAAACAAGGCAGAGGTAAGGCAAATTTATTTACATAGCACATTTCATACACAAAGGCAACCCAAAGTGCTTTTTAGACATCTACTGCATGTCTGTCCATCCCTCTTCCAGGATGGACAGACATGCAATAGTAGATGTTGTGTGTACAAAACATGTATAATGTTATTATTATTTTTGGGACACCCAGCATGAAATCAGGGCAACCATGGACAGACAGGTATGTTTTGTTAGTGTAGCCATAAAGTGCTATAGGAAAAACTTTGCAGAAAAAACACTCTATAGCAAACAAAGGTAATTGCCTCCATGGTAAAGGTAAATGATTGTGTACCCGACTGTATTTGACTGTTTTATTACTGTTTCACTGTTAAGTCTGTGATTGTTTAGAGACAGTAGTTCAGAGAAGATGACTATTACGCACTGAGATTCCCAGAGGTCAGTGAAGTAAGCATGTGCTGTCAGCTCAGATGCTGAGAGGCCTGTCTGTCATGTCAGCTACCTATTTGAGGAAGCCAGGGGAAACAGCCCACCTGTAAATGGCCAGGAGCTAAGGAAGGGATGTATTGGTATCCTTGCGGGACGATGGGGATAGTTAGTCTGGATGTGTGAGGCTAAGCTAGCAGACTGTGCAAAGTCTAGCAGCATTAGGCTACTTTTATGGTTTGCCGTTGGTTACGGTCACAGCTGTGTTCAGGGTGTTTTGTTCAGCAAGATAATCTTCCAAAATGAACACTTAATTATTTTTTAAGTGTAAATGTGTTTATCAGAAGTTAGAAGCTAATGTTAGGCTATATATGACCACACTGGGGCTGCATGAATAAACATCCCCACCACAATGACGCTGCACAGCCATGTTTGGAGTGATACTGTTCTGTAGTCGCATTTAGCTTGTCCTTAGCAACCATCTTTTTAGGACACCTTAGGGCTTCAAAATTCACAAGTGGGGTATTTAATGACAAATTTAGTGCCTCTGTTTCCATTGTAAACTGCAACGTGCCTGACAAGAACAGTTAGCTTGATATTCATCAGCTAACGGACAGTTCAGCCTAAAGATAGCTCCTCGTGTCACACTGACCTACAGTAATAGCAGTCTAATTTATTTACTTTTCAGCTGATTACTTCCAATGCCATGGATCAAGGACAAACTTTAATTTCATTTTTTAATCTATGTTGTAAAAAAAGACTAATAAATCTACCTTGTGCTGTGTATGTTGTAGTTTGTTGTTTTGTATTGCAAATATCTTCATGACTTGTACACTGTGCTCCAATTATGCTTGTGAAGTGCTTTGTAAACAGTGACCTTGACTCTATGGCCAAAGTATTCATGAAATATAAAGTCTGTGGTATTTATCAGAAACCACCACACTGCCTATTCAGCATCCACAACCTCTGACCAGTCAACATCTGTAAGTGTATCAGGATCCAACGCACTCCAAACGGCACAAATTACTCCCTCGTCCTAAAAGGGTCTAAATGATGTGCTTTTAAGAATAATTATTCTCAAAGGCACACAGATGAAGCAGAACAAAAAAGAGAGGCAGAGTGCCTGTATGTCCCCGACCTTAGCCGTGATTAACATAATTGAATTTCAAATGATCAGGAGAGTATTGAGGAAAAGTGTAGCTATTGACAGTGTGTAAATGGTCCATAGTGTGCATAATATGATCATAGAGAGTGCATGTTGTTAAGAGTTGATGTGTCAGGCTAAATAAAGCACATTAAGTGAAAACATGAGAGGGGTTTAAAAGGTCATGTAGGTATTCTGTACAAATCAGCTGGTATCTTAATTTTTTGTTACTGCCAGTGAAACTCTTACAGTTCATAATGAAGTATTGGCATGACATCCATACCACAGTTTTTCTCAATCCATACTAATTTATACACTCTGATTAATCTATTGCTATCAGGTGCCAACAAAACTGAGTAATGACTTTGTTCTGTTTACACATTTTATATCTGGTATTTTGAGACTATCCTCCCAAGAAAAATAACTGCATATTTCATTCCAGCAAGTGCCCTTGAACAAAATTTCTCATATTTAAATGACAAAGCTGTATATTGGCCATAGTCATGATGATGGGAGCAAAAGAGGAAGGAGGAAGGAAAAAGTAACATGACATCCATGCATAGAGAAAGTCAAGGAGGATTGGTCAACAAAACATTGCTTCCTCTTTCAGTCAATAATAACCAATTGTAACCATGATAATGATGGTCCACTAAGCTTCACAATGCAGCAATATGAACGTAAACCATAATGTTTCCTTAAATCAGCCCAGTCACCACAAGAAAATGTTTGCGTTGTACAGTTCTGCTAACCACTGATATGTTACGCTTATGTGTTTCATGCATACCAAATCAGCATTTCTAGAGTGATGTAGAATATGAGCTGATTTTGTTCACTGTTCAAGACCAACAAACAACATATTTTTTGGTGACCCTCCCACCAAATCTAGGTGTGTTTTATTAACACACTGCAGGTTTCCCAGTGATGTTTGTGGCACTAAACCTGAATGTTTTTCACCAGCACACCACAGTTTTCCCAGCAGTATTTGAGCCTCTGAACCTGCATGTTTTTAATCAACACAACACAACATTACCCAGAGACATTTCAGCAAAAGAACTGCATATTTTTCTACCAACACAATGCGCTATTTTCCAGTGACGTTTGAGTCTCTTAATGTGTTTTATTTTACTGACCAGTCCCTGGCTTTTCCAGTGGCTTTTATGCTGCGAAAGTAAATTTTTTTAAATCCAAAAAAAAATCTTTTTACAACCACAACTAAGTGGTTTTTGTGCCTAAACCTAACTACAACTTCACCACAGTGTTGACAAATGTAAAGTTTCAACCTATCTGCAACAAAATAATTTACAAATGTAATGTATCTGTAGCTTGCAGAAATGGAAAAAAGTAACATATCCATGGTTTGCAGAAATGTACAATGCTTATGATTTCTCTGGTGACTGGGTTTCCTAAACATGATTGGGTTCTTACTTTAACCCAAACCACAGTCTTTTCCTTAAACCTAGCCAATTTGTTTTTCTGTTTAAATCACATCGAACATTAAGTTGTCAGATCATAAGCAGATATAGTTTTAACAGTGGTTTATAATGGGTCTGAAAGGCAGACAAATTATGTCTTGCAGATAGAAGCATCAGGTCATAAAACACCTCTATATGTCCAAGTGCTGTAACATCAGCCCCTGTCCCTTTCACTGGCTGCATTTTCTCCTCAGTGTTCAACCCAGCTATGTTGTCTCTAATTCTTCCCACCTGTCAGCAGTCTGCCGACATGATGTCCCCCTCCATGTAAGCAGAGAGGATGTGATGATATGGAGATATTCTCTCCTCTCTGTGTCGTTATGATGAATGACCACAGAGGTGTGTCGGTGGGTAGGGCAGGTTTCTCCTTGCAGAGCGGTAAGCTATCGCTCAAACAGGGTCTCTGGAGCCGAGATGTCCATAAACATGCACATAAAATCAGATCCCTCAGCAGGTGGTATTCTGTCCTTGGCAAAGGAACGAAAAGTCAAATTGGCATACATTAGAATGATGGCTGCTGTCCCCGAGGACAGACTGTTTTTAGCTATCTGTCACTAGTCGGAAGTCAGAGGCTGCCTAAGAGCTCTCTGATAGGATTTGATTTCTCCCTCGGAGGAGACTAAATGTAATCTTAGCACTCAAAACAGCTGCTGCCCACCTCACAATGTAGAGCAAATGAATCGCACCCATTAAAATACATAAGATTCAAACTACAGCCAAGACAATTAAAATCATAATTTTGCCTAAATTGTGCAATTTAACTCTGTTCTTTAATTTCTATAGTTTGCTAAAGCACGAATCGAATAAGTAATTAGTCTTACTGATAAACCGTTTCTTAACAAACCGTACAATGAATCCAGCAGAATCTTTATATCCATGTCTTCTTTTTAAAGCTCTAGCACAGCTCATAAACAACATATGCTCGCAACAATTATGGTTACCCTGGAGGCAAATTTAACCTTGAGTCTTCACAGCAGATGTTGGCAAAAATAACAAAGATTGTAACAGCTTCGGATGCATGATTCATAGGCATTGATGAGCTCTTATACTAGTCACCAGTGTCTGCTGCCGTGCTGCTTAAAAAAATAAATTATAAAAAAAAACGCGATATATAAAAGACTGTTACACTCTTGGTTTTGCTTTTGTCCACTAACACTTTAAATTTGAAAGATGCTAATGTGCCGATTTGGCAGTCTATGTGTAGATGAAATGGAGGATGCTGCAAGCCTGTTGAAGGATGCTGAAGCAGAGGTGTCACCTCTCACATTTATGACACGAGACTGTTGGAAAAGTCAGATATTTCATTCTTGTCTATCTCACACTGTGAAATGTGAATAATCACAAGTAATATTAGTTTCTCCTGGAAAAAAACATTTTATCGTCAGACTTTAGGGAGTAATTTGTGTTCTGCAGTGCAACTAAAGGCAAGTGATCATCATCGTGGCATGCTAAGCAATTTTTTAAAGATTTGGAATGATGTGTATTATGTGGCACATTTTGCTATTAATTTGGAACATGACTTGGTTTGCTCTGTTTCAGGCTCGGCTTTTCTCAACTCCCTTTAGATGCATTTTTGTCTCAAACTCAGCTGGGCATGATCCTAATTGACTTGGATATGATGTGGTCAGAGCTGCAGCCCTGTCCCGGGGTTCATCTCCATCAGGGGGCTTACATTGCATCCGCAGTCTTAATTGGGTTCCTCCTTGTAATACTGGGATGGTTTTACCAATACAATAGTTGTGAGTTACCAGCAATGGCCATAGAAAGCTTTGGCAGAACACTGTGCAACAAAATTTCTACCTCTTTGTGACCTTATTGGTCTACTATTAAAACAGAGGTGTGACGACATAATTGACTGTGTCTGCCAATTGGCGTGCTTGGTGCTGCTCGTGATTAGTCGCTACTGTGGCTATCCCTACTGCACATACTTTGGTAAGTTAGTAAGTGTAGATGCATGGTCCAGTTTTATATACAGTCATTGGTCTACACCTCCTAACAAGACTACAGCCACACCACCAGCTCTGTTAGGCTGTGCTTTGAGCTAAATGCTAAAGTTAACATTAACGTGTAGGTTTACCTTGCTCACTGCAAACCCCCCAGAAAAAGCTCCCAGCCTTGAAGCACTTTGACATATTGGCCGAATAATGTAACCACAACTTATGGGTCCATCACATGATGCCATTGGGCCTAAAAAGACTGGTCTCAGACTTTTTCCACATAGAAGAGAGACATCTTTATAACTTGCAATAACCTGGAAATGACTTGTTTCACTATAGAGTTTTGATCCATTGGGTCCGATAAAGTTTTGCAAGTCTAAAAGAGCTGCACTACTGAACAATTTTTGGTGAGCTAAACTGGAGTTAGCTGCTTGGCTGGTGAAAGTCTCTCGTGTGCGTGCTCTGTGCACCCAACAATGCGGAAGATCTGGGTAATTTTAAACCTAGATGTCAAACTTTGGCTAAATGCACCAACACGAAGGCTGAAAATAATGTTATTAATTTTGCCAGTATCTGGTAAAAAATCTAAGTAGGAATGAACGATATAGGAAAAAACAAATATCACAATACTTTTGACCAAATACCTTGATATTGATATCACAAAGATACTGATAATTTGATAAATAATCATCAGAAATCTAAATATATTATGACTACATGGGAGTGAAGGTGAATAATACACCGTCTAGATCAGTCTGTAATGAAGCCTTTAAAACAACTGAAATGACAACACTTACAAAATTATGATATCCAAAACTGAAGACAATATCTAGTCTCGTATCACTGTATGAAGAATACACTGGTATATTGCCCAGCCCGAAATGAAAATATTCAAAAAATTAAAAAAATCCCAATTCCAAAATTCCCAGTCAGTTGAATTAAATGTCATTATTTGTTTGACCATGCACATAAAATGAAACAGAGATTACTAGGAGACTCTTACTCTGTGTTTTTTTTTTTGTTCATTAATAATAGAGAAATATCTGTATGCCAATTTTCATCTCCAAGTGTTCAGTGAGCACTGTCCCTCATTGTTCCAGCAGTCACCTCAGAACACATTATAAATGCATGTGAGCTTTCGTTGTACTCTACAGTGTGAGATCAATGCCAAAAGAAGTTATAAAATGGTAATCACATCTCATCCTATTTTCATGAGCGAGTTAATTTCAGAGCACATGGCGCACCAGGTTGGCCGAGGCTAGACTCTTGGGAACTCCCCCCTTTTTTTAAAAATATAATTTCAAACAGTCATGTCAGTTATTGTCATACAGTGAGTTTTTTCTATCGTTCTCCTTTATACTTCTGAAATCAATTATTTGCTTTTTACAAGTGTATCATGAATAATCGCCCAAGCATAAATGGCTGACTGTTGTAGGAACCTGAATTGTCTAAATAGGTTGGGCTTGATATTAGTGGTGAAGGAAAAGTTGGCAAAATGTTGCATAAGATCGTAAGCTAGTGTTAACCACAGACCTTTCTTAAGGCTTCTAACCAAAAACCCATTCAAAAAACCAACTGACACTGACATGAGGGAACCGGAGGTGCTAAAATGCTAACTTATTTCTGGTTTTTAGGACTCATTACCGGGGCACTTTATAGGAACATCGTATATATATATGAATAATGATAATTTAAGACTAAAGAGAAAAGTTACAGTTAACATGCTGATGTTAGCATTTAGCTCACAACTACAATCTCACAGTGATGATGGCGTTGATAAAGACTCTTACCTTTGTTATAAATATTTGCAAAAACTGTTGAGAGATGGAGACAACATTAATCAATGTGTCTATATGCTAATGCCAATTTATTCACACTGTTTGGTTTGCTTGGTGGTTCTGTCAACAATCTCCATGAGAGCTCTCTAGGACCTGTATCCTAACAGTGTGTCACTATACTGTTAGGAGGGACAGTTGAAAGAAGAGATAAAGACCAAGGTGTTGGAGTTGAGGGGATTTTCAGTACAACAATCATTATTATCACATTCTATTTTGAAAGTTTCAGCGACAGACTGGAAATCTGTCAGGCTTACACTGTGTAGTCTTGGTAAACAACCAAGCCAAATTCAAAAGTCCCTGTGCAAAGCAGGTTATTTGAATTCTCTCGCTGCCAAATGATGAAAGCTTAAGACTCCAGATATGAAACCATGATCAGAACACAGTGACAGTCCAAAGCAACAGACACTCAAAGAGGATATACGCGCATACCTGAGTACATACACTCAGAACAGGCAGTTGACAGGCAGGTGCACACATGCACATACGGGCGTCTGTCCATCTGTCTGTCAACATGTAGACACACTCAGACACGCACACAAAAACTTCCCATGTGGTACACCCTTTCTTTCCACAGCAGCTCAGATAATTCTTTAACATGTAATTCTTGTAGTATACCTTCAGATAAAGAAGATGTTATGAGAGCAGAGTTTTTCAGAGTTCTCCTGATGCAGCAGTTCCACACCGAGCCACCATTTCTTTGCACAAATCTTTCAAAGTATGACACGTTTCAGCCTCAGGACTTATACATTATTGAGTGTAACTACTTTATGCTTCACTTGTCACCGTTCCTGCTCTACAGCTGCAACCAGCCTCTGCAACATGCTAGCTGAATGTTGTGTTTATATGTTACATCTCAACCATTCAGTGTCAACAGCATTATGTATGTATAATGTTGTCTTGCTGCACTGAGTATTGGATTTGCACTTTGTTACCCTGTAATTTTCAGAGAGGTTTTATAACAACACGGGCTGTTTTTTTTTTTTAGTTTCAGCCATCATTCCTCTTGGTAATAAGAACGTTTTGCTCACCTGGTTAATTGCTGAGATCTGGAATTAGGCGAAGTGCAAACAGTCAGACGTTTGTACGGCCAAAGAAATCCCCCAGTGTGTCCAAATTTATCTGGAGAAAACGAGATGGTGATTGCTTAAACCTTTACCCAAACCGGTGCCAAAAGACTGTGATTAAAGACAATCAACAACAAAAAGTCCATTGCATGTGACACTATATAAGATAAAAAAGTCTTATCTGCATACAGTGTTAAGATATAGTCTGAATCAAAGCACTATCGAGTCTGCAGCATGTTTTGAATGTCAGCATGCTAATATTAAGTCATGTCTACCATGGTCGCTATCTTGTCAGCATGGTAACACTTGGTAATTAGCACAAAACAAAACACAAATTACTGTTAAAGTGATGAGATGTCTTTAGTCTTTAGCAGGTATTTGGTCACAAAAATCAAGGTTTTGAAACATAATGGCACTAGATAAGGAGTATTAAACTCATTTAGGTTCACGGACAACTTAGAACCACATTTGATAGTGGGATGGACCAGTAAACAAATGTATAATAACCTAAATAATCACACCTACATATTTTTTACAATGTACAACTAGCTGCAATTCTAAATTCATAAAACAGATGATGAACAGCTTGAGATGTCAATGGGGATAATGAGGTCAGTTTTAACTTTTTGTTCCAGTTTTTAAGCTTGCATGTCTTCACAAACTCACCCATCCAATCCTTTGATACTGATGCTATTGTGTTAGCAATAGGGTAACTAACTTTCACAGCTGCATCCCTGATATTCCTGACTAAAAACAGACGGCTGTTTCCTTAAACCTGCCAACAATTCATTTATTTTCTCCAGTTGTCATGCAAGTATTTTTTCCATGATGAGTTTGATAGAGGTCAAACTGGCTTGTTATATTCCTTGAGCTCTGAAAGGTGCTGTGTAAACACCAAATTCCTATTTACCTCTGTAAAGAAATACAACCAGGTAAATTTTTCTTGGAAAAACCCAACACTCCATGTCCACTTTTCTGCTTTTTGACTTATACATTTTCCACCAGCTGCTCCTGCTTGAACAGTAGCCTTCTGTCATGTAGTCTGTATGTAAGCACATGAGATGTACAGTATAAGAGGATGTCCAGTAAACAGCCTGTTACTCTCATTAGGACAGTACTACCCCCAGTGGACACACCAGAAAAGCATTGCATTTTCTTAAAATATCAGAAATAATGACTTCTTTGCAATTTTCACACTTTGCATAGTCATCCAGGGGCTGTATTGGACTCTTTGGTGGGCCCAGTCTGGCTTGCAGGCTGTATATTTGACACCCCTGCACTAGATGAAAAATCTGAGGTGAATGCGTGTCACCAGATTATACCAAAGTTCATGGCAATACATCTAATAGTTGTTGTGACATTTCACAAATAAATTATTGAAGAGTCATGGGATTGTAAAAATCAGTAAGATTAATCTTCAAGGATGCCTTTAAAAACAAATCATGGCAATCAACCCAATTGCGGAGATTAATTTAATCCAGACCAATTTGGTGAACTAACAGACAGACCAATGTTGCCATTCATATAACTAGCATGACTAAAAAAAATGCAACAAACAGCTTTGGCCACTGTGTTGCCACATCTGTGTAAGACTTCAACTTTCACTTATACTCCACTACATTTCCCCAAAGAATCTTAGTTGCTTACTACAAAACAGGGAAGGAACTGAGGAGGGGAGATGAACAAACAAGTGAAGGAATGGGAGGGAAGGAAAAACTGGAGCTTTTACTCCAATGTAATGTATGCTCCATTTTAAGGTGGTGTATGTTACAAAGAAATAAACTTTATAATCCTCAGTATTCTGACTGCTTGTTTTTTTTTTTTATTAACATTTATTTGTACTTTTACTTTCAATAATTAAATACATGTAATATCAAAAAATCATTTTCATACTTAAACACAGTAAATATCAGATACTGATAAGACTTTTAATCTTTAAATCAAGGAATATTCCAATAGTTGACTTTTCTACCAAATGGAATTTTTGTTAAGATATCTTAGTCAAGTATGTCTCCCACGTACTTCATCCACCACTGGTGTGAACCCTTACAGAGTCTGTAAGTTGGGAGCCCTTCGACAGAAATGGCTAGTTTGTTGGAACTTAAGAAGCTTCTTGGATGAGAGGTGAAATACTCTCAAGAAACTCAAGGAAGTCCAGTTGCCTACAAAATAGCACCTAGAATTGCCACCTCTATGCACCAAAAATACAGGAGGGAGAGGAGAGAGTTATGGTCTTAGCAACAGCCATGCTGAAAGATCTGGGTCCTGAATTTTTGACACTATCAGAATTTTGAAGCAGCCTGTCAGTGCACCAAGGCCACCGGTGTACATGTCTACCAGTACAGATGTAAGACAGCTGTTTTTGATTGACGGCTGAAGACTTCACCATGTTTCTCTCATTATGGGCAACTTTTGTCTTGGAAAGCTCAACTCTGACCTACTGCTGTTACTGTAAATGTAGTCTTCCTGTTGTAGATTTGTTCCTTCAGTAGATCTCCACAATAATTTACTGTTAAATGAAGTGCAAATAAACCAGAATGATCCTTTGTACATTCACATTACATATTCTTTGAGAAACCAACCTCAAGCTATTGGTCTTCATCACAGTTCTGCTCTTACACAAAATGCATAGAAGTTTAGATTAGTGTTATTTGTTAAGCCAAAACGTATTGTAATAGGAATCATATCAGTGAAGTGATGGCCATATCCTCTTATAGGAATCAAAGGCATTCATGCAGCTGCTGACACATCTACAATAGCGTTTCATATCTCTTGATCAGAAGACTCAAAGGCAGAGGGGTTCTGTGCTTTTGTAATCACTGTCAGTTTGCTCTAACGTGCTCGCCCATGCGTATGTTAAGGCTTTCCTGTCTCTCTATCTTCCAAGTACAGTTTGATGGATGGAAGATGGTTTGAACCCCGCTGCACCCTGATGCCAAATTGCAGCTATCTGCTGATGTGTTTAAGAAATAACATTCTCCATCTCGCCCTGTCGGGATGCCAGGCTGTTTGGCCTGGCGGCGATGTATTAAATGGTATATTGATAATTGAAATCTTCGCGGCCCAAGCGAAGCCTTTCTGCTGACTGTGATCTTTTAGGCAGATGGTCTCTATTACTCATGTGCAATTGGAGAACAGAGAGGGGGGAGGGGGATCAAATAGGGCTTATGTAAAACTCAGATTTTATTATGAGTCGAGACTCTACAAGAAATACATCAAGCATCAACACCTACAAACCTGGCAGCATGTTACCTTCATGTTTAATCCATCTATTTCACATTCCCCATTTGATAAAACACTTTATATTCCAACATACTTAACAACTGATAGATGTGAACCTCACTGGTTCCCTTTGACGATGTGAATCAGAGCTATAACCAGATCACTACAGCACAAATGAGAGACCTCTTTTCATTTCCATCGCCTCCGAAATATCACATTGAAGGGTAATAGCCCATTTCGTTTAGATTCCAATGGACCTCATGAGTGTATTTTCACCCGTGGCGCTCAGCTAAAATAGAAATAGAACAGACTGTTGACAGTAACCAATGTCACGTAATCTCCCCCTGAAGGACAAGCATCAAAGATCAATTTATTTTCCTAAATGCTATTCATATATCCATCTCTGCCGAGCGCCCAGGGACATTGCATATCAGAGTTTAAATCTAATGTTCCATGAAAGGATTCTACGAAGGGCCAAAAGACAATACAGTGACACAGACAGCAGACATGAGAAAATGAAAGAGGGAGAGAGAGAGGTGACAAACAAGCTCATGGAAAACAATGGAATGAATTGAATAGCTGCATGGAAAGTGACATGACAAATGGGGAAAATGTTTCTCTGGAAAGCTATTTGCGTTGCGCTTCGAGAGGACAAAAACAAAAACAAAGCTGATCCACCTGAGCAACAACATGTAAATATCATGATCAAAGAACAAAGTGTAAAGTGCTTATTAGATGCATCTGCAATGTATAATTAAAGCTAATTGTACGTGTTTCTTTCCCGCACCTCTTTGGCTCCAACTGTCTTTAGTCTTTTTATAGCTCATGCAAAACCTGCTACTTCTTGCACTTCATAATTGCTCAGCACACATGGGACAGGGAGGCTTTGTTTACTGTACCGCGAGCCGGCAGATCAATTTCTCTCCCACTCTGCCCCCTTTGATAATTGCTGAGCAAAAGATGTGTGTTTCGCAGTTACTATTTTGCCAGCTCCGAAACACTTTGGGCAGGAATAAAAGCGAAAGGCTGCAAGGTGGACGGGCGTAGGGAGAGAGGATAAAAAGCTGGCAGCATCTTTTTGAAAATGCAAGGCCTGATATGATCGGTGAAAAATCAATACTATTAAAAATGAGGGATGGGCCAACAGAAAGCCCTTCAAAGTGTCAGATTCAATAAAGGATGGCGCAGGGATAATTAGCCGGTGTGAAGAAGCCACAGATCTCCTGCGTGACCTTGTGAGGAATAAATATTCGAAAGATACACTAACAGAGTGAGAGGAATAGACAGATTTGCAGTCATAAGGCTTATATGCTTTCTAGTTAAAAAAGAACAGATGAGCTGTGTGTGGTGGATAATTTCAAAATGACTGGATGTCTTTTTACCTGTCATTGAATAAATCTGCATTTGTATGTTTAATATTTATAGAGACAATCAGTCTGGCACAGTGATTTTCCCTTAATTTCTCAAGACTCTTGAGTTAATTCCTTGGAGACATCATCATTAGGCAGCCTGACTGAGTGGAAGTGGAATCGCACCACAAGCAGAAAACCAAAAACATGTCTCGCAGTTCCCTGTTAAATTACACTATATGTTTTAACTTAAAAAAAAGTTAGTGTCTGGACTGCTTTAAAATTTTAAGTGGACTGAATTTGAGTTTAGGCGTTGAGGTAATTTTGTAATGATTCAACTTGTCTTCTCAAATTCAGTCAAATCAAAAAGGTACAGCAGCTCAGACACAAACTTTTCTTTAAAAGTTAAAACAAATAGTTTAATTTTACAGTGTGAGTGAGTTTGATTTTCACAAAAGTTACACGGTCTCCCTCTAATTAACTATAGCTTAACAAAAAAATGAAAAAATGTATAGACTACTAACCAGCAGTCAACTAATGGATAATATCAATATATGGCAGAAAAGCTAACTAATTATGCTCTTTGTAATCGACATTATGTCAGTGGTTTCCAATGTGAGGATCACGACCCAGACAATGGCTCATCTGATCACAATCTGATGAGTCACTGGAAACAGGAGAGTAAATTAAAACTACATTTTCCCTTTTTTTCTTGTAAACCAGTGTGCAATTTGACTTCTTCAGGACTCTGAAAAGTATTTAAAATAAGCAAAAAAATTACTGTTTGGTTGAATTAGTCACGACGAGTCAATTACTGGTGACAAAGAGTCACAGGTAGCCTGGGAACCAATTTAGCGAGATCATGTTTTATTTGGTCTTGGGTCAATGAGTCTCGTCCTCCTTTCATTTAAAGGTCCAGTGTGTAGGATTTAGTGGCATCTATTGGCAAAGATGGTCTATAAAATTCTTTACTATTTTTTCATTAGTTTATAATAACCTAAAAATAAGAATCATTGTGTTGTCGTTACCTTAGAATGAGCCATTTATATCTACATACAGAGTAATTCTTCTTCCACTGAGTCTGCCATGTTATTCTGCAGTAGCCAAGAATGGACACACCAAACACTAGCTCTAGATAGGGCTATTTATGTTTTCCAGTAGTTCTCCCACATATAAGCTGTGTAATGGGAGCTCCAATTTCTCATCATCATCTCTCTCTCTTTATCATATCATAATGAGTAGCACTCTCCGTTTGATCATATTGTTAGTGTCCTGTGACGGACCACTGTGTGTTGATCTTTTGGTGTAAATCCTTGTTCTCTCTGTACTGTGCATGATGATGTATGCTGTGAGACAAATCATGTCATTGTTTATCTGTTTGAAGGACAAACTGTAACCAGGTCAAGATAATGCACTGTATTTTATTCCTACATCTCCTCTGCTCTGGGCCCTTCTTTTTGCGTCGTCTCATGCTGGAGAGAGCAGGGGTCCGTTTGCAAACACTTGAATTAAACTATCAAAAAGACAACTGTTGGCTCAGTGTTGTATTTAACAACGAATTTCCAGAACAACTACAAACAGAAGAAGTTTCAGCTCTGCAACACCACGACTAGATGCCACTAAATCCAACACACTGGACCATTAAACAGAATTCCATGCGACCTGGCAGGCTTGGGGCCAATCACAACCGTTTATCTGCTATAAAACGGGTTTGATACAATGACTAACATACTGCAAAGCCAGTGTGTTCGATGAAAAACAAGTGATTATGCCAGCACATGCACGCTGCGGACACAACGCCAAGCATCAAAAGCTTGTTTCATAAAGAGGGGCCCCTTTGAGGCATTTTCGAAAACAACCGAAATGGCGACAGCGGATATCTTTTAAAGAGCTATTTTTAAATTCAGATAACAGCGACACTCGTCACGGACATATTAATACTACATCACAACAGCTCATCTCTGCACATCGTAGTCTGTTTACATTTGCTTCTTGCTTAGCGCTACATCCCTGTTCATTGATCTGATTGGTTCTGGGTCTATCCAATTGCATCCAGAAGCATTTTGGTCTACGGAGGCCCTAAAGAAGTGGATAATGAATTGAGAGGTTCCAGACCAAACCCAAAGTCCATGCCAGGCTAGGCAACTTACAGGCAGACAATGCTTTGTTTTAAGAGGTCACAAAAAGGCTGGGGTCTACTGTATCTGATGGTGAACCTCTTGTCATATCTATTATTTCATGCCTTTTATACCAATAAATATGTTTCACAGAAGCCTTTGCATTTAACAAGAAGGGTGTTGCGCAACATTTTATCAGTTGAATTTAGCTTTTAGTTCTTCTGAGAATTTTCGTACCTTTTGCACCCCAAGATACTGCCTGCTCCACAAAAACAAGCCAAAGTTATTGCCGAACTGCAGATATGTTAGCAGAGAGCAAAACTGTCTCTCACATAAGGATTCAATGTTTGTAAAATGGGAGTTTGAGTAGCGCCCTCCTTTCATGTTGGCTCTTAAAGCCCAACATCCCCAGCCATGAGGGGTGGAAAAAGGTCTAGGTAAGGAAAATATTATTACCCTTTATATCTTTGAGGAGGCAGGCGTCCAATCCCGGCTCCTACCCTTGAGATATCGTAGAGGCTGGTTGTTTATGGGGCCCCCGAGTGTCACCACCAAAGTGACAGTGCAAAGGGATCCGCGGGCATGGCAATGAACTGTGTACTTCTTCAGAGAGAGGGGTAAAGAGAGGCAATTTCTGGAATGATGGGTGCCGGAGATGATGCCCAATATGCTTCAGCTCTTTAGAATTTACAGCCTCTGCAGCACTGTGTAAACAGCTGGGGAGCAAAACAGGGTGCTCTGCAATTTCCTCCTCCCCATTCCGTGTTTTTTTTTTCCTGCCTTTTTTTTTTTCAGGCGCGGTCGGCAATGTCCTTGAGAGAACATAATTTTAGATTTCTCTGGAGAAATGCTTAACTATAGAGCCTTGCCTATTGTTTGGATGCCAATATTGCAGTTTTCATCTGTGCATCTATCACTGGTGACAGAGCAGAGTTGTTGTGCTAAATGTTTATGGGGGGGGGGGGGGATTCTTGCCTGTATAAGCATGCAGGGGTTAAGAATGCTGCTATGAGCAGGTGTTTAATGGATAGTTGTGTATATGACAACAAGAATTCACTGCGATCATGATGCAAGGCCATTATTGTGAATCTTTTTTACGATGCCTGTCGGCTAAAAGAGTCCTTTCGAAGATAGAGACTCTTACCTTTTCAAGCCATACAGTACATCAAGTATAAAAAAATATTAGGACCAACTTCATAATACTGAGGTGTATAATCCATATCTCAAGCTCATTGTCTTGAGGTTTGAAGTAGGCTCATTTACGGCTATCACCCTAAATCACTAGCTGGTTGTCATCCCTTCACATCAGCTCTTTACGGTAGATGTCTGTGTAACTGCTGTTTTTTTCCCTTGCATTCTTTCGTTGGTGCTCAAGTCACCCAGAAGCACGTTGACCTCTGTGTCTAAACTCCTGTTACACTTTTGTTAAACTTCGCAAAACTTTTGGGTAAAAAAGCAAAAGCAAGTTCATATCAAAAATTTTCATTCACTCTTCTTCAGAATGTTAAAGGATTCTGCTGAATGTAGAGCTTTTACATTTTTTAATTTACTTTCCTTATTGTCGGTATAACTGTTCAAAAATTGGACAACTTCTTGGAGTCATAAGCTTGTCAAATCTAAACACATGAAACATATTTTTAGTTGGGTAACTTTTACTTTCTTCACCATACCAGTAATAGGAGTGGGAAAAAAAATCTATTCATGTAAATATCACAATTCATTTTTTTTAAACATTTCTTAAAACGTATGAATCAACGTCATTTACATGCTGAGGTGGAATTTTATTGTGACACTCTTGGACTAATGTGACATCATATCCATTTTAAGAAAAATGGTGGACGGTCAAAGGACATGGATAATTGGGTGCTCAAATAGCAACCAAAATCAGTCAGCTGAGTGCAAACTCCCCACCAGATCAGCCGACTTTCTGTTGCTACAGTTACACAGATAGACTTTGCCCTTTGTGTGTATATACACACAAAGGGCAAAGTCTATCTGTACATATATATATATATATATATATATATATATATATATATATATATATATATATATATATATATATATACATAAAACAAGCACCATTCACACATTCAAACTTATTCAAAGTACTCCTAAGGCCATGGCTCCCATACAAGGTGCCACCGGCTCATCCAATTCACATTCAAACTCTCACATGTCGATGACACAGCTATCGTGAGCAATTTAGGGTTTAGTGTCCAAGGGCACTTCAACATGTAGCCTGCAGGGGCGAGGGATCGAAACACCAACCTTCCAATTGGTAGATGACCGCTCTACCTCCTGAGTCACTGCAGCCCCGAAGTAAAGTTTACTTAATAAAGCACCTTTCACAGAGCAAGGTCACAGAGTGCTTCACAGGAATAAAAATGTTAAAAATGAGACCATTTATTTCTATGCACTATATGATGCTGCTGAACTAAAAGTCAGAAAGACTGACTGACATATTTGTGTGTATATTGTATATACATATATACAATATACACGCAAATATGTTTTTGTGGATGAAGCATAGAAACATTTATGTCTCATGCCAAACCAAATCTCTGCAGCACATCCAACTTATTCAGAACTTCACGTTGCAAAGCATTTTAAACCCTTTAATAAAAAAATAGGAAACAACACGATCAAATAACGATTAGACCTAAGACAGAATGGATGCTGAGTCCTTAATGTAGATAATAAAAAATGAAAGACAAGGACAATCCAATTTGACTTTCTGATATTGCCACGCACAGATGTTTTGGGCAAGTGCATATTCTGGAAATTTCAACCTTTAGTTTTGAAATGTTATTCAAATCAACTGTATAAATTGTGGCAAAAACATCCTCATGCCAATGTACTGTATTTCACAAAGTTTAGTGAATAGCTATTTCCTTTTCTATTTATAAGTGTTGTCGATATTACTTTCCCCAGGGGGATTAAAAACATGCCAGAGGGCGAACGTGTTCACATAGTCTAAAGCCTTGTAGGTCAACACTCTGTCGGAAACAGCCAGAGAGCTTGTGCCAAACATGTTGAGCTCTGACCCCCAGAGAAATCT
The DNA here is from genome assembly GCF_008729295.1 of Plectropomus leopardus. Taxonomy (NCBI): domain Eukaryota; kingdom Metazoa; phylum Chordata; class Actinopteri; order Perciformes; family Serranidae; genus Plectropomus; species Plectropomus leopardus. Next base: position 17,215,275 of record NC_056484.1, read on the forward strand.
ATCGCTCACTCTGGCCCTGCTTGTCTGACTGGAAACTTCTACAAACCTCGATGCAGATCTATAGCGGTAGCTGTGGGGGTCCTCGCCTGCTGCTGCTGGCTCTTAGGTCTCTGGGCCAAACAAGTCAACACAGCGCTCTGAGAGCAGACTTGTGGGTTTGCTCTAAAGGAGCCCTGCGTGCTTCTGACTGCTGCTTGTACCCTACGCAGTGCAGAGAGGCGTTATGCAAGGTAGCGTGGATAAGGAAGTGGTTCTGTCCACCCACAGGGATGGATCTCAAGAGTGTGTGTGTGTGTGTGTGTGTGTGTGTGTGTGCGCGTGTGTGTGTGTGCGGCGAGAGAATGAAATGTGGTTGTATATCTTGATGTTTTTCCCCACTGCCATAAAAGGGCTCTTGCACATTTCTGCCCGCTGCACAGCAAACGTCCACTCAATGACCCCGACCTTTCATGTAATGCACAATAAAATGTTTAAGTGGCATAGCAGCGCCGTTGAACTCTGGATAAATTGCCTCATATTTTCTGTGCAGCTCCACATTGTTCAAGATAACACAACAACGGGGAAACTGCAAGATTGAAAAATATAACAAAATTGTGTTATGGTGTAAACAAAGCTTTCGCAATAATGCCATTGCTTTATTTATATCTCCAAACCGTGATTTCCGCTATAGGATCTCTCTTTGGAAATGAATCCCAGGCGGATAAACATCAACATTACACCCTTGTTTTCCCTCACATTGTTACTTTCCAGCATCACATAAGAGAGAGGAGAAAACACAATGCATATTTCAGCCTGAGAATGTGATGGAAATGCACGACGATGATGATTCATGCATATAATGGGTCTGGCATTCCAAATGAATGATTGCGTAAGCCTTCAAACTCATGTCGAGATACAGCATCAAACTGTCACCCATGGCTTTTAATTTCACATATTGCCCCGAGGCGTGTCAGGAGACTGTTTGCATCCAATACACCTGGATATTTAACTCTGAACTTATGAACTAACTCCCTGTCTACCTTACTTTTTCTGTTGTGATACATAAAAGTAAGGCTAAAAGCTATCTGTGCCCAGGAGACCTGTATACTAAGGGGTTTGGGGTCATTTCTTTTTAAACTTCACTGGTCTGACAATTAGAAAAACTTTTTAAAGTGCTGTTAGTCAGATAATTTTTTAATTACAGCTTTGAAAAGACTTATTTATAATTTACCTCGGCTGAATAAATCTGAGTGAGCACTGAAACCAAACTGCCCATTATCCTAAATGTTTGTTCAAAGGTATCATGGGGGAAACTGAAACACAGTATTTTCTGGTTATCCTGAATTTTACATTTACAAAAAAGAGTTACTGTAGAAAATAAAACCAGTATCCACTGCAGTGAAATAAACAAGGCATGGAACAACGTGCAACCATGCAGCTTGTACTGTTATGTACATGTCAGTGCCAGGTATCCCTGCAGGGGAACACTGAATGCGTACATACTTTTCCAGTCTACTCACGGAGAGATTACCATGATATACATGTCTCCTGGGGAAGGATAAGTAACTGGGGGTAAGATGGACACACAGTATTGGATGCCTCCCAGGTCTGCAGAGCATGTACTTCAGTGTCATTTCATATTCATATCACACACAGCAGCAGCGAGCACTGCGATTGGCAGCCACTGCTGCTTTAATTTGATTTCTAAATACACACATACTGACGGATTTTCAATAAAAGAATAAAAAAAGGGGTGCATTTTTCTGAAACTGACATAAATACCTGATGCATACATAACAAACTATCCACGCACATATTTTACATTCTAACTAAGGGCGATATAAACAGCTTGAATTATTGAGAACAGTAGCGGGAGGATATGTGTGATTACCCTGACACAACAGGACAAAGGGAGACTATTTTTGTGAGCTGTTTATGTATTTACAACACCGGTTGTGGCTGCATTTGGCAGAATTGTTGGGGTAAATGATGCACAAGTGAAAGTGCAAGATTAATAAGCAGTTTATCCCAGAAGGGGTAACATCTCCTGCATCTTAATGTGTTTGCTCGCTTCCTTTTGTGAAAATAAATGCACACACACAAACCTATACTGAAACAAAAGCATACACAGGCATATTGAGTGACTAACACAAAAACACTCTATTCTTATATTATGAAATGTCTAATTTCTGATTAGATTACATATTTGATGTGTAAATACATAAAATTAAGTTTCACGATTAATTGAAAGGTTCAGTCTATAGGATTTAGCGGGATATATTGGCAAAAATGATACACAATAAGTATGTCTTTAGTGTATAATTACCTGAAAATAAGTATTGTTATTGCTTTAGAATGAGTCATTCATATCTACAAAGGATGTAGGATCAGGATTATTGTTTCTTCAGTAGTCCAGAACGGACAAAAGAAATACTAACTAGGGCCATTCGCATTTTTTGTGTTTTCCCATTGGACACTGTAGAGCATTGGAAAAACACAGATTTTTAAACAGGAAACTGCTTTTTTTCAGTGTCTTTTGGAGATGAAAAGACCTCTACTGATAATTTGTCTCTCCACCTCCTGAACGCCTGGATGTGAGGTTATCAGAGAAAAAAGTGAGCACACATTAGTAGGTGCTAGGCCCGTGGCCTGTCTCCATCACAGAAAACAGCGTAGGAGAAAAACTGATTTGTAACCTGAAACTGCTTTATTCAGTGTTTTACCAGTTTTAATCACAAGGTTCAGTTGTTTTGGAGAGGAGGAGACCTCTGCAGATAATTTGGCTCCTGGTAAAATCTCCTGAACATTTGGATTTTTGATAAAATGAGCACACATTAGCAAGTGCTAGGCTAGTGACCTGTCTCCTACATGTTGAAATGTGTAGGAGATACTCCTGGACCTCCTGAACGTCTGGATCTTAAGTTAGCAGAGAAAAAAGATGGGCACACAGTAGCAGGTGCTGGGCTAGCAGCCCATCTCAGACATACCAAATAGCAGAAAAACACTGATTTGTGACATGAAACTACTTTATTCAGTGTTTTTGCCGTTTGAAATCAGAAGGTCAGTTTGTTTCTGAGAGGAAATAATTCAGTTCCTAGTAAAAAATATCCTAAACATCTACTTAGGTTAAAAGAGTCAAAAAGCCAGTGTTGGGCAAGCGGCCTGTCTGCGACATGCCAGTCAGTGTTTGAGAAACACTGATTTGTAACATGAAACTGCTTTATTCCGCATTTATACTGGTGAAATCACCAGGTCCATCTGTTTTGAAAGAGGAGACCTCTGTGGATAGTTCAGCTCCATGTAAAAACCTTCTGAACATTGAATGAATGAACATTCAAGGAATTCAAACTGGGAGAAGTTTCATCTAGCTGCAATCTGCAGTCCTCACCACTAGATGCTACGAAATCCCCCTTAATCTTACACACTAATCCTTTTAAAACCCATTTAAAAACGAGGTTTAAATAATCCACGAAAAACTGTTTTCTCATCAAAAATTGGTTTTAAATTCATCATGAGTCCTAATTTTATGTTTACACACATCAAACATGTAATCTGTCAAAAATGTGGCATTTTATCACATAGGGATGAGTGTGTTTTTGTTACTGGCTCTGTTGTACTTCCTGATAAGAGAAGACACTGTTAAATTCCGTTTACAGCAAACTACGTCCCTTTGCAAGAAGCACAGCTTAGTTAAAAAAAATGAGAGAAAACGCATATGAGCAGCTCATTATGCAGTCCCTCAAAGTAATTGAAAAAAAGAAGAGAGAAAAAAAACAGCAATTACCAGAAACAATGTCCCGGTTACTCAGGATAATCCACAGACCCCAGCATTAGTAGTTTCATATATAGAGGCTATTTCTTCAGTGAAGAAGAAGCTCTAGTAAAAACTGGAGGTTGGTGGATTAACAGGGACAGTTTTCCTGGAAAGACACACTGCTGAGTCTATTCAAATGTCATTTTTCGATGCTTTAAGCTCCAAAGACAACATTACATTTGCCACCATTGTATTGTGGTGGCAGCAGAGGTGGATATTTTAAAAGCCAAGCAGATAAATTCAAGTCTATATGCATGATGCGATACCACAAGTGGTGGGTGAGATAAAAAATAAATAAATTAATGCTTTAAATGCTTTGGGTGTGATAAATTCCTTGATTTTTTTAAAAAAAAAAATCTGTATCAGGAGCATGTCTTATCATGGCAGGACATAAATCTTGTGTTGTCTCAAAGATTCCTGAATTTGAATTGTGTTTTTATAAAAAAGAGCAAAATTTAAAGATCATCACCTACTGTACAAGGTTCTTGTCTAACAAACTCCCTTATTCAAGTTAAGCAGATGCAAATTCTCAGACGAGTTACTTAATGCCAAACTGCACCACCTACAGGAAAGAAAGTATCACCAGCAGTTGTTCGAACATGTCAGTAATGCTCCATAGCTGCTTAAGGAGACAGTTCACCCAAAAATCAAAAATACATATTTTACCCTCTTACCTGTAGTGCTATATATTAGTCTAGATTGTGTTGGAGATGTCTGCCTTCTCTCCAATATAATGGAACAGGATGGCACTCAGCTACACGCAGCAGAAAAAACATTTGAAAAACTCAACAGCAATGTTTCTTCACAGAAATCATCATCTGGTTACTCAACATGATTCACAGACCTTGTTGTGAGCTGTGTAATGTAGGAACTATTATTCTACTGAACGACACCCGCCAACTATATCACTGCACAGAGGGAAGCATGAATCTACTGCTAACTCACTTTGCACCACTGAGCTAGCTGACATTACAGCTCAGCAAAGGAGGATGCCATTAATGTTTACATCACGCTCTGTCACACGCACGAGCCTCTCGTCCATGAGGAGCTGCATTCCTTCTTCTGTGTGGTGATACTGTTGGCGAGTGTAGTTCTGTAGTAAATTTCCTACATTAAACTGCTCACAGTAGCCCGGTGTTGAGTAAGTGGGTCATTATTTCTGCAAAGAGACATTGCTGTTGAGTTGTTTAAATGTTTTGGGTTTTTTTTTTTTGGCACCAGAAGCCGAGTGCCATCGAGTTCCATTCTACTAGAGAGAAGGCAGACTTTATTTTCTTATATTATTTTATCATCTTTTATTGCATTTATTCTTATATTTTCTAAAACTTCATTTAGTATTCTAACTGCCTGTCAAGATCTGCCGGTTTTACTCCTTTTATTTGCTTTATTCTTGTTGACCTTTTGCATACAGATTTTGTTCTTGCCGTTTTGTTTGACTGTTCTAGACCCTTCTCTGTTTGCAGTGTTTGTTGATCTTATTATTCCCTGAGTTCCTGCCTTTGCTCTGGCTGTTAAAGCACTTTATGAGCAATTGCTTTTAAAGGCGCTACTAAATGATGTTATTGTTATTATCTTTATGGCTAATATCTCCAATTTTTGGCAACTTACACCAAAACAGTCTAGCTTGATAAATAGTGCATGAGCTACGATGAAAATATGTATTTTGATTTTGGGTTAACTGTCCCTTTATTTTTTTTTCTGCTGCTTCTAATTTTGACATCTTACTGTGTTTCTTTATATAGCAACAGTTTTCCTTGTATTTTCTTTTAGGTTTTTAACACATGAAACCAACTGTATGCAAAAATATAACGATATACACTAATTTTAACAGTTATGACTAATGATCCTGGGCTTTTGCCTGCCTGTAGATGGTAGACATAATCACGTCTCTGCAGTTAGAAACTGGTTCTGCTGTTACTTTTCTTTCCAGTTGGTGGTGGGTGTTGGACTGCCTGGTTTTGGGAGCTTTGCTTCAATGTGTCCTTGTTATTTTGTGATCATGCAGAACATTCTAGGGGCCGTCCTCCATCGAATTTGTATTTTTAGCATCTAAAATTATCCACTGAGATTGCTTGAATTCCTGTGATCCTTGTCCAAGAAAATTGTTTGATGTTGAGAGAGGGGTTTTGTTGGAAATTTGCAACAGGCTCCGAATGAATATTTCCTCCATATTTTGGATGGGGCAACGCTTGCACGGCAGTGCCAGCAGCCACCAACTGTCTCCTCTTTGAAAATGTCCTGGAAAAGGAGGCCCTTAGTGGCGTCTAAAGAAGAACAGGCGCAAAGAGGGAATACTCATCTATGTTATTTCCCAGCCCGAAAATATCAAACCTCCTCTGTGACTCATACCACACACACGGCGAGTGCACCGAGAGGTGTGTGAGTATGTGTTAGTGTGTGGTTTGATTTGTTCATCACCAGTGACTCTTCCTGTTTGAAGATAATTCAACATGCTTCCACTACACCTGACTCGTTCTGCCTCGGCATCAAAATCAATTTTCCCTCACTCCCCACTGTAGATCCCTCTCCAAGCTTCACATCCTCTGCTGCCAGGCTGCTCAGCTGTCCATCATGTGGCAGCCTTTAGCATCCCAGACAGTAATTGGATGTGTGCTGCACACAGGCAGTCTCCTTCATTTACATTATCCTGTGAATATCTAAGCAGAGCATAAGGAGGAAGTTGTGTGGATATGTTTATGCGTTCACATTAACACATCTACGGCTATAGGTGGAAATGTTCGTATAGATCAATCTTTATTGGAACACCTGTCTCTGCAGGATGATGAGTCATGGGTTGGAAAGCGCGAAGGTTACCATGAGAAGTAGGGAATAGGGGGAGGGAACTCAATTCAGCAGCTTACATTAAATTAGAAAAAATGCACAGAAAGTGAATTATGCTCTAAATCAACTTTGGTTATTGGTCCGGAGCCTCCTCTCAAGCTGTCAGGTGGTGCTCAGGCTCCTCCATCTGAGATGTAGGTGCGTCAAATGCGTAGCTTTATGCCTACGCTTTCACTGTATGCATCAAATGTTCCATTTTCTTCCACACACCTATTGTTTACGCTTCATGTGATGGTGCTGGAGCCAGATATCAGCTGGCATGCCCAGCATCTTCTATTTACAGCATGCTACAACAGTACCAAAATACTTCCTGTCTCTGTTTGACTTTTGACAATTACACTTCCAGAACTGCTTTTTCACCGTAAGATATAATTATTTATTGCCCACAAAGCAGCCGCTTCATTATTTTGGCATTAGTTGTGAAGCGGACAAAGATTTTAGGGACCGTTAAAATCACTCCATCATGAAATATTTACCACCGCCTAATTATTTGAGGCTTGGCAGCCATTTTCAAAAGCACCTCAGCGGACGAGCCAATTTCCAAATGAAAAAAAAAAAAAAAAAATCCTGTGAAGTTAGCCATGGCCCCTATTAATATTCCTCTATGCAAATGCCAGATGATCTTCCCACACATTTAACGGTTGGGCCTTCCTGCAGTTCACTGGCTGACTCACAGCCCAAAAGGAAGCATCTTTATTTTTTATACAGTATAGAGGAGGAGAGCTGAGGCATGAGAGAACGCGGTTGAAATACATAAACAATAACTGAAGGCTGTGTTCCTGAATAATAAAGAGTCTGATTTAACCGTAAAGACTGATTTTAGTTTAAAACAGATCTTTTGAAGTGATGTGTTTCTTTGACAGAGTGCAGTACGATATCTGCAGAGAGGAAAGTGCTATTTCTTCAGTCCTTTTGTTCTTTTTTGCTTTTGTTGTGTCTGACATGTGAGTGACAGGTAGATAGACCAGTTGATGCTCTAAGGCGTCAAAAATAAATCCACTGACCAAACAGTAGCAATACCGCGGGTAGTTAAGTGACAACGATTGTTGAATCTGACTGAAATTGTTGGTTTTCAAGTGAACTGTTAAACCCCTTTCAGAGCCAAAGCCACTACTTTCAAGTACTTACTAAGCCTTTTCAACTACATAAATACATACTTTTGAATTACCGTTGATGCTAAAAATCAGCAACTGTCATCAAAGAGCACTTGAGGTCAAAAACAAAAACATGTCTTTTCCCTTTAATTCCATTTCATTAACTTCTGATTTGCATATCTGACCAAGAAAGCCTCCCAGTACAGATGCACCAATTTATTGGCCGAACATCATTATTAGCCAATATTCGCCTAGTTGACTGCCACTGGCCTATCAGCAAATAAGAGGACATTCACATTTGATGGCAACAGCTGACATGTTTCTGCTGTGTCACATCAATTTAGCAAAGAATAAAAAGCAGGTCTCCAGACTACGGCCGTCCTGTTGTCTTGGGGACGATAGAAAAGTTGTTTGAAATGATGCCTGGATGCCTTTGGGAGAAAAGGATGCAACCCTTTTTAACCCCTGATAATGTTACATTGTGAACAACAAATTTGTGTTAAAATCGACAGTAGGAGAGCTAGTTACTGTTAGCTGTTAGCAGCCAGAAGTAACAGCTAACGGAGGTTGCACAGAGTGACATTATCATGCATTCAACCTCTATGAAAAAAAATGAGTATTGGGTAAAGGTATTGCAACATTCTCATGATGTTTTCAGTAATCTTGTAAAATTTAGTGTTTGGCAAGAAACTTGAATAAATACAGCTGTTAGAAGGAGAAATCTTTTCACAGCAATATAAAATAGAGATTAGAGAGGCAATTATATTATATTATATATCATTAAAAAGAGAAGCAGTTTTTTCATTTTTTATGTGACAGAGGGTCATATCAAAGGCCGTTTCATTATTTGAATGATTGAATTCGTGCTCACTCAAAGGTAGTGTGATGAAGGGCTTAATGATATTAACTGTTCAATTATGATTATTATTACTATTTGTAATGAATAATTCTTTTTGTCTATGACATAAAAGGGGGAATAAATATTAACAAAAACACAATAAAAATATTGGTATCAGCCCAGATTTCACAATTGGTGTATTCATACTTGTTAGAAAAAAAAAAAAGTAGAAAAAAAATACTTTGAAGTTTAAAGTTTGATAATGATTGTGCAAATTTTGACTGTGGAGAAAAAAAGGAGCATAGTGTTAGTTCAGGCAGAGCCCTGAAGCTGCATCAGTTGATCGGCATCAGCTGTTTCATTCATGTTTCGCCATCATTAACAGCTACTGGCTGATGTCCAATCAAATTCTCTGAGCCATTATACCCTAAAACGTTTCACCATTACTCTGCTAAGATGATTATGCTGACAAGAAACCAAAACTCTTTTGCCACTCAAACAACCTTTCAGGTCAGTGCTACATTTTCATACTGTTGATTTCAAGATTTAATAGTCATTAAAGGGAAATTCAGGAGGAAATTGGTTCCTTGATGTAGGCCTCTCTGACTGAAAACCATGTGATCAAAAACAATCACATAGGTGGCCACTGAAATGAGTATTTGTGTTTTGTCAAAACAAAGTTGTTCTCAGGAATTATCCCAAAAATGTAGGAATAGTCTTTACACAGCGTTCCAGAATTTAATATTTCTTCTTGATGCAAGAAGCACAGCATAACAGTTCTGCTCTCGTCCCCATCAGAAGGGTAGGTTCAGGCCCTCAATGAGCTGTCTACCTTGAGACAGCGTCTAGCCCGAGGCTGAAGAAACTGGCATTCACAAGGCTACTACAGGCATCAAAGAAACAGATGGCAAGCACAGGCAATCGGCCATAAAAACACAGTGCTGATGCTCACCCATATTTTTGAGCTTTTCATGTCTGTACGTGTCACTGCTCATTTATTCCTTATTGGAAACTGCCATTTTATTCCTGCTTCAATGTCTGTTTCCAATGCCAAAACCCTACACTTACCATTTCATAAGTCACAGAATATCCTCCATTTTATTTGCTCAACCAACCTTTCACTCAAGTGTCTGTTGTAGCCAGAGAGACAAGTAGTGCTAAATACAAGGACGTGTTTGAAAGGACACAGGAGGTTTCAGTGATTATGGTCGTGACCCTCTGGTTGTATGATGGACTCCGCAACCGTGACCCTGTGATCTAGCTTATGCAGTTCCACTAGAGTGTTTCAGATTAGTCATCTCAGTAAATGCACCTACTATAGGCCAGAGCTGGGCGATATGGCTTAAAAATAATATTGTTTTATTTTTAGGATTAAGTATTAAGTATTTTCATGTCCAAGAATGAAATTGTTTTCTTCACAACCATCTGTTGCAAGAGAATTATGCAGATTTGTAAATGGGGAAAACACGCTACCATGACCAAAATTAATTAATTAATGCCCATGGTTGAGCAACGTGGTGGCACGCAGTGGCTCTGAGCTCTTGCAGCCGTAGTTTTCTTGCACTTTGTAACCGATTTACACTTGATAACTGTCTTTTTTAAAATTTTCTTTTACTGAAAAAATTACTGTTGTATTTTACCACTTTTCTTTCACTTGTACTACATGCTTAGGAAGGTGCTCTGCTGTTTCCACGTTTTTATGCAATAACAATAAAAATTGTATTGCATTCTCTTCTATTCTATTGTAATAATCAACTGCAAAGAACATAAAAAGCAGGAAAATATACAAAGCGTAGAGCATGGCGAAGCTGCCCCCAACCCCATCCTGGCACCAACTATATACTGGTCTTAGCCCACCCATTGCTTTTTATGAAATAATTCATCATTGTTCTCTTTTCAGTTATATTCAAGTACTTTTTCAAGGAACAAATCACAACACTCTTAAAGGTATTCCACGACTTAAATTTCTAAATGTTGAATTCAGGTAGCACCTCAAGCACACAGTATGAACCCTGTGTTGTACTAAAGTAAGTTGGTGAACAAAGAAAACAGAACCCCATACTTGAAAAAAACTCAGCATGCTATTGTCATTGTGAGCATGTTAGCCTGTGGCTCAAAGCTCCACTTTGCCTACGTAGAGCCACACAGAGCCTTCAGCATGGCTGTAGACTCTTCTTTTGTCTTTTCATTTTTGTTTGTTGCTCCACTGAAGGCGCTAAATCAAAGTGGCTTGACAAGAACAAAAGGGAGGTACACCCCCTTCACACACACAAACCCCCTAAATGCTGATTGGAACAATGACACTGGCAGTGACACAAAAACATAACACAAATCCGATGGTAAGCCCCCAAAGTTGCATGCAGACATGAACAAAGAGAAAAACACATGCCTCTTTTGTCTCTCCTCCTCCGCCAAGAGTCTCCTGAGTACCTCCGAGGCCTTGTTCCCGTGACGACAGGATCTGGCAGCCGCCACTGGTGTCACGCCTGTGATAGAATGCCGGGGGTCGATTGCCAGCCAATGGTAGCGCGGTTCCACGTTGTTCCATACTTTGTGATGTCTCGCTTCACAGCTCTGAGTGAGGATGAGGGTCTCCCTGGCAACTGGACAGATGCTGTGCAGTAGACGTTACTGTTCTGTTCCTCTGACCGACTATCAGCACACACACATATCCGAATATTTGTGATGTTTGCCATCCACTTCAACCCTGGGGAGGATCAGCAGACCAAGGAGGCTTCTGTGTTTCATGCACTGTTACATTGGCTAGGGGCTCTTTATAGCTGACTCCTGTCAGTCCTGCCAAGAGTCCATGAGTGGATAACCCTTCTGGTCCATGGAGAACCCATAGCTTCCCATGGGAACGGGATGGAAAAATGATGCTTACTGATGCATTATCACCAAAGACAGCTGGCTCTCAAAGCAGACTTAATGTGCACATAAGTGAGATTCGAGCAAAGAAAAAAGAGGCGGTGGTGTTAATTCTCTGCTGCTCTCTTTTGTATTTGACATACCTCTTTGGGAACCGAGTTGATGGAGCAGAAAAACAAACAAGTGGTGGAGTTTTTTTGCATTCCGAACACTTGTGTGTCACCAAGCTGACAGCTCGGCTTTGTAGCCCCGGAGTGAAAAAAAAAAATGGCTTTTTGGAAATGAACAGGTCCAGATTGAGATTTCCATTATCTCATGCTTGATCACCTCTCAAATTGCAATATTTCGCCAAGACAAATCTGTTCCTTCATGCTTTGCAGGGTTTTAGGTTGGATTGTTTCATTCTGTGCCTAACCGAAAAAGTCATTTTATGGGTTGTTTTAGCAAATCGTGTTATTCAGAAATGAGCCATTACTTACGCTAATATGACACAAAGCTCATTCTGACCAAAGGCCCCATATTTCCCAGCAGCACTGAAGCAAGTCATATTTACATGAAAAAGACTTCTTCATCTGGCAGATCTACTTATATCCACAGTCCCCTTCAAGACTTATCAGTTAGAATGTAATATTGTGCTGCCGTGCCCCCTCCTCTGTACAATGCTGCTCAGATCCAAGACACTTCTGGCAGGGCACGATCATCTCATTACGCCAAATACTGAATTTTTAATGGGTCATTACGCTCGGCCATTTTCCGGCAGCAGTTCTGTCAGTGCAAACAGGTGGGATAAGGTTCCATCAGGTCACCGTCTGCACAGGCAAAATATCTCCACTGATCCTGATCTATATCCTGTCTGCCAAACGAAAAAAAAAACCCCACAGGGAATAAAAGCTCGCCGCTGCCATATCAGAGCCAGATCTTGACCCCTAATGTCCTTGTGGAGTGGCTGTGAGACAGACGGTACCTTTCAAAAGCCATCAATTTATTTCAGGGTGAGGTTAAAGCTAATTTCAACAGCCCTCAAAGGATTTGCTGATATAACAGATAACGCGGAGCAGTGTTGTAACCCCACTGTGCTCCTGTATGCCATTAGACTTGTTTGTATTGCATTACAGATTCAATCTTATTTAAATGTACTCTGGTAATTAGGCCCTACAGTAATTATAGGGAATGATTGTATTAATACAAACTTGAAGATTGAGAATTGACAAAAGCAGGCTTATTAACTGACTCCCAGATTCACCTCATATTTATTCATGTTTTTTTATGGTGATTTGCTGTACATCAGAGAGACAAGCACCAATGTTCCCGACCAAGCGCCAAGAGCAAGAGACCATTATGCCTTAAGAGACTTGGAGTAGATGTCGGTAAAGGAAGAAGAAGATAGAGAGGGGAAAGGAGAGAGAGAGGGTGAGAGAGAGAGAGAGAGCGCAGAGTCCGATCAATATTCAAACTGCAAAATGAATTTGACTGGAGCGAGAACTTCTCATCAAATGGGAAAAGAAATTGGATATGAAAGATGACCTGCCATAAAATCCGATATCCCACAATGCCATCTGTCAGACAGCGGCTGGGGAATAATGACAACGGCTAATGAAAGTTGAGCCCTGGTTCGGCGGTGGTTTAAATCAGCTCCTTGCTGCGGCCGCCTCGCTGTGCTGACTCAGTGCCCTGTCCTCTATCCAACCCAGCTGGATGCCACTGAACAAAAGAGCGGGAAACCCTCGACATTATCCCAAACTGTTTCTTACATGAACAGAAAAGGGATCGGGTAGTTTGTGATATTACTCATATCCTGGGAGAGGTCTGTAATCACCTCAGACTTCCAGGGAGGTCAGATGTCAGGAGCAGTTACAGGATGGCACCAGTGGAGCTGGGGGAAAAGGAGGTCTCTTCAGCAGGACAGAGGCTCTCTGTCACAGATGCTTAAAATGAGGATATCAAGAAAATGGACAGTCTATCTGCTGCCCAAAAAGTAGCTGATGTGCCAGGTGAAATATTGCGTCTGTTTTATCCTTTAAGGTTCTTCATGTAACTTTCAGTATTGAAATTAATTGAAATAAAGTTAGCATTCTGTTGCTCACATTCACACCAAGTGGCAACCCGTGAGGCTGGAAAATGAAGCCAATACAGCAGTGCCAAAAACTGCATTTCATTGCGTGGCCACTTGAAGCTGGCTCCAAAACAGTCAATCCACATAGACCACCATGTTAAAATGCCCAACTTTACAGCAGAAATAAACAAGTTTACAGCCTAGTAAAAAAAAAAAAAAAAAAAACAGTTTGGGTCTTTATAAATAATTTCAACATTCATGAAAACTGTATGGGGTTGAATTTTTATATAACTTTTATATAACCAACCGGTCGCTGCAGTCTGTTAGACAGATCCCCCCCTTGTTCTTTCACAGCTCTAACCTCTTGTCCAAATATGGTTACTGTGGGCTCCAAAAAAACAACATGGCAACAGCTGAAATCCTGAACTGGAGGCTTAAAAACAGCAGTTCACAAAACAATGGTAGCAACATTCATTATTATATACAGTCTATGGTTTACACTCCATAGGTCTGAGCAAGCACCTGGGCATCAGCCAGTTAAAGTGATGTGACATACACGAGACTGAACGTAGCCTAATTGACTGTCATTGTGTTGTTAAAATGCTGGAAAATAAATAATCATACTAAGTATAACGTTACTATTACGACCACTGGCTTCGAGATATTAACTAGCTCGCCTTTTGCAAATTACTTTATCAGTTGACCTTACAAAGAAACCAATGGCATATTCATGCCACGTATGCAAAGTTACATTAGCTTGAGCTATGGTTAGCTCTTTTTCAGCCCCTGCCTCGCGATGCTCTTGGTTAAGTGAAAGCAAATCATTAATCACCTCTGCTTTTTACCGTTACACCATTTATTGTTAGCTAAATCAATACTGTCATAATACATGCATTTGTTTCCTGGATCACATTAGCTGGTGAAGCAGTTTGACAATAAGCAAGTCAGTAACTTATCCACTTAGATTTCAAATTTCAAATGTCAGTGTTTCCTCAAGGAATTTTTCAGCACCAGCGGACACTGAATTTGATGAATTTACTCTTTACCGGTGATCCCTCTGCCTTGCACTGCATCGCCAGCAACTCAAAAATGCCTGTGGACACCTCGGTGCTAGGGTTTACAGCAGGCTCGTGGCCAGCAACAGTGGGTTTAACCTGTGTGATGGCAGCAACAGAAAGATTTCTGATCCAGCGAGAAGCTGGGGTCTCCCAGCTGTCTGCAAAATGCACGAAACAGAAATACAGCATATGTGTATTCTGTGTTGTGTTGGGGACTGGTCATTTGTTGCCATTGGCAGACGCCATATCCTGGATAATGTTAGTTAGTGTGCAAATGGTTGGGGCTGTAATGGAGCTGAAGAGAGGCAAAGCACTCGGAAGGGTGCATTATGTCAGATCCTTTGGATTTTCCCTAAAAATTCAGCCCAAATCCTTTATACAATAACCAGTCCACGGGCTGTTTAGTTGCTGTTTAGAAAGTTGGAGAAAGTCTCAGTTTTTAAGTTAAATGACAGTCCCTTCACCCAATGGCAATAAAAACTATTAATACATGTATAAAGTTTAGATTCAATACCCAATTTCCCAAAAACCTTATTGCTGCTGCCTCATCTACATGACTCTGAAACACTTGCATTTGTTTTGAACAACAGGGAATATAAGCTATTAAAATCGTTGACAAGAGTAAAAATGGATAAATGAGAAAAATAAGAGTTAAGTTGTGATGGAAAAAGAAAAAGGGTGTGATATTTCTAATAACAATATTTCCATTTTTGTATTTTTCTCCGAGACATATCTGGGTTTTGCATGATATAAAATGCAAAGAAGTGTAGAGGCTTGTAGAGGTTGTCAGTGTCTACAAATGTGCATCTTTCTCTGTCATGTATTTTTCATAGATGCTTTTTCAAACAGGATCTTCTCTTCTCTCTAAGTTATTTGTCTCACCACACAATGCACCAAATAAACACATCAAGGCCAACAAATGACAATAATTAAGACACTGGACTGACTTCTTCCTTGGCTTTGTCTATCCAGTCTATCCTCACCATTTGCAGCATTCATATACATTCTAAGTGATTTACAGTAAGAACTGCTTCCATAAGACCAACATAAAATTCAAAAGGTCATGCTGTCATATGCTCCATATTTCTTTCGGTTCTATTAGCAAAATAACATGAGATAGACAGCGGCTCCAACCTCCCTTTCTTGAATGTTTTCATTAGAAAAGTGTTTGCTTTAATCTGGTATGTTTTCGGCATCGTGGGTGCTTGGAAAAGCCTTGGGGCCTTAAACTGCAACGCAAGTGTCTGTCTTTTCAAAGCAACGTATGTAAAGTTAATGGTCTCTTAAATAAACTGTCAATCGTGCCACCGCTTGGCTTGTTTTTTCTTACCCACGCGAGTGCACAAATCTTCAATTTTTTTCCAAGCCATGAAAGATATTACTCCACTCGGGGAAAGCTTCCCTCGCCCCCCCTCTCCCTGCCCACCCACCACTACTCCATCCTCTGTCAAACAGCGGATTTAATAATTGATCCCATTTGATCCTGTCGATTTCCATTTCAATCTACACCTCCAGCCCCGCGGATGGAGTTGGGGAGAGGCAGCTGTGGCCGGGAAATCACAGGGAGCAATGATGCTGTGTTACGATAGATTGTGGGGGTGCAAGGTGACTAACGTCAGGAGGAGGTCTTATATCTTACTGTCTCATTCAAATATACACTCTGCTGTTGGGCTGTCAGCCTAAATCATGGCGCACTGGTTTGCCTGGGCCAGAAGGGGAATTAGCAATATTGAATCTGCAGTCGAATATTGAACAGCTCATAGAGTTTGGCAACTTTTAAACACCAATAAAATCCAGCACAAAAAAAGTATAGAAAGGGAAAAACAGAGTGGGTTTCAGCTTCTCCATTAAGAATATGAGGAGTGCAGTGATGTAGTACTCGAGTGCTGGATTTGGACTCAAGTCTGATACGTGACTCGACTTGGACTCACACAATGATGACTCGAACTTGGACTCAAGCATTCATGAAGGCACACTTGGAAGTTGGATGAAGACTCAGACGACTTAAATCTATTATAGGTCTTCAAAAAATATGTTATGATATTGATATATATTAAGTCTGTGACAGTAGGCTAAGTTTGTTGCAGTGGCACTGCACTCCTCCACCTGCTACGCTAGTTTATGTTGCACACGACCTGATTATATATGTTCACAATTAAAATATGCTCCCCAGATTGTGTACTTTGCTTTCATGGATCTTGTATCAGATTCTGGAAAAATCGCTGCTAAATTTTCCATTTGCAAATGTACAATTAAGGAGAAGGCTGGGTTGTCAAACTTTGAAAGACACCTGTCACAGTTATACCACAGAAAGGTAAGTGAAATGCCTTTGTTAGTTTGCTAGCCAGAAATGATAGTTTCTAAAATGACTCATATAAGTAAATACATGAGGTTTAGGCCAGATAGTAAGGAAGCATATGGCTACTTCATATGCAGAATGGCGTGAATATTAAGTAGCCATGAGCTTTGTTGTTGTCAGACTTTCGGGAGTGGACAAACAAAGGAAGCTAGCTGTCAGACCTTGCGTTAGGATATTTCTGTGATATTGTGTTGGTGTTAAAAGTTTAATAGCTGTTTGGACTCATTATTATAAGTTGGTATTTCTCTAATCTAGCATGGTTTCCGAAGCATTACTTATAACATTATTTCTCAGCTCTGGAACTCAAATAATTGTCTGATGAACCAAAAGTGTATCTAGTTAAATACATACACATTTCTAGCTGTAAGAAAGATTGCTTGAAAAAAAAAAAACACCTGAACATAAAATACACACTTTTACTGGAATAGTCATCCAAAAATAGACCCAAGAAAAAGAGATCCAAATACAGAGGTATGCCTTCTTTTATAACATAAAAAAAGGCCATTTTGTGTGGCCATTTTGAGACTTTTCATTTGTACTAGCTATCTAGGTTTAAATCAAGCATAGCTAGCTAATAATGCTAGATAATGATGCTATGATAGCTGCTAAGAATTGAAATGTTTATGAATTATCTGAATGTCAAGCCAGTAATTTATACAGTTAATTGCTGCTGCTGGCTGGCTGCTTAGTGCTGCTCTTTCTACCCCGTAAGTACGTTAGACATTGTGCTGAAGTGAGTTGACCAACATGGACAAATAATTACTCATATTGTTGGGCATATATAACTGATTAATCCTCTTATTTTATTAATGAATAATCACAACTAAGAAGTAATTGATGCACTGCAGCAGATGTTTGTCCTACTCTGCAGGTGCATGTGTTTGCTTGTGCAGTAATAGGCTTATGTACTCTATAACTGGCTATATAAAGGGGTGGCTATAAAGGGCACCAAAATGGTTAGAGCCGGCCCTGTGCATGATGATGAGTTGTACACAGGACTGGGACTCAGGTAATGGTGACTCAACTCGGACTGTTCTTTGGTGACTCTGACTTGGACTTGGACTCGGACACTAGGGACTCTTGACACACCTCGGACTCAAGAGTTGGTGACTTGACTACAACACTGGAGGAGTGTATGAAAGATTTATAGCGGGAAGGTGTATGAAGTTCTGAAACAGTAGATAAACCTCGGTGACATAACACTATTTTGCGGTATCTGTTTCTGGATTTCAAAGAGGAGAATATACCTCCAGCACTGTGCTCGATGCCCTGACATACTATTTATTCCGTCAGGGCCAATGAATATCCTGAACACAGCTTTGAGGTGACTCGAGGGCAGCTGAATGCTTGTTCTTTGTCTCAGGCTCATCAGTTAAGGACTTTAAGACCAGCCATGCCCTCTCTTTTTTTTTTTTTTTTTTTTTTGCCTGCGAGTATCTAAAAGCAGTTTCCTTGTTAAATATTCATGCTGCCCTTCTCTTTCAGGCGGGCTAAGATTTTTTTGAAGTGCATAAGTGCTGTATCGGTGTTTCGATGGCGGGGCGTAAATGGAGCGTGAGGACTCTGGCAGATGTGCAGCCCAGGATTCAGCTGATAACAGCCGTGTCCGTTACATGAAGGCAGAACACAGAGGAGCGCATCTGACGACAGAGATGAGACATCTACTTTTTGTTTGTGTGGAGGAGTCGGGGAGAGGGAGGCGAAGGAAAATGAGGAGGTGTGAGAACTCTTGAGGGACCAGCCCTCGATAGAAGAGCTATATAACACAAAATCTTACTCATTTTTTGAGTTCCCCTTTAGTGTCCTTGTACTAACCCACCCAGCAGCTCCTTACTTAAAAGCCAGAACTTGCCTGTCCTTGAGAATAACCTGCTTGTAATGAGCGCTGTCTAATCTTCTGTAGGACTTACTTGTAATTGACAAAAGAACCATCAAAGGCAACTTCATAGCTGGGACTAAGTGTAAATCATGTTTTAATTAAGGAGGATATAAGGATTCCTTTCTTCCCTCAGCGAGAAAGACTTTCCCAATGGACTGCCTTCAAATTCCACAGTAACGTTACTCCAAATAGCTTAACTAGATGCTAATTGGAGGCTGTGCTAGCCAAGAGGAGGCTACATTCTTTTTTAATCAATCTTTTAGAAAAAAGGGCTACAGTAGTGCTTTTCTCTTTTAAAGGAGCCAAGTTGATTGGCCCAAAACAGGTCTTTATTTTTAGGGCGAGGGATTTTGCAAACGTGACAGAACAAGAAAGGTACAGAGCAGGGTGTCAGCAAATTGTTCGTGGTTTTGCCCTTTGATTCATCTCTAAGAACTTTCTATTTAAATAGAATTACAGCCCCATAGTTGTATGCCTCTGTGAACCCGTCAAGTTCCAGCATGCATCTGTGTCTTTGAAAACGTGGATGCTTTACACACATCTTCAAACCGGCAGCACAGAGGATCTATGAAAACAGCACAGTTTCAAGGTAGACACCGAAGATTAGTGTCACCAGTTCAGTATCTGATCAAATTTCTCCCCTTCTGTTCCTAAGATATGACAGTGATGATATGAGTGATGGTCAGAAAAAATGTTTTTGGAGAACATTATGATATATTGCAGTAAAGTTGACCTTTTGGATATAAAATGTAATTACGTCATCATTTTATTCTATTAGACATTTGTTTGAAATGTTGCCATAATTAGCACATTAATTCTTAAGTCATGGCCAAAACATGTTTCATGAGGTCACAGTGACCTTGACTTTTGACCACTAAATCTAATCCAATCATTGTTGAGTCCAAGTGTACTTTTGTTTCAAATTTCATGAAATCCCCTCAAGGCACAGTGACCTTGCCCTTTGACCAAAAAAATCTCATTTGTTTATTCTTTCAATCAGTGGATGTTTGTGCCAAGTTTGGAAATATGGACGGACGGACGGACGTACAGACGTTCGTACATATGTAAGTACGGACGGACTGATAGATGGATACAGACAACCCGAAAACATAATGCCACCTGCTACAGCTGTGAATGGCGCAGAGGCATAAAACCAACCATGAATGTGTGAATGAAAGGTAAGGAAGATGTAAAACGGCCTGACCATGAAAAACAGTTAATATTGCAGCATGTGTCACCAGGATAAAGACAGAAAGCTCCTGAAAGCGACCTCGAAATGTCGGTGACGTAATGAACAAGGTCTAGACAATAAAAAATCCTGTTATTTTGTCCGACAGAAGGAGAGTCTAAAGCAACTCAAAAGCACTTATTGATTTTTGCTGAACAATCACAACTCACATACAGAAGTATGATTCACAGATAACCTTGAGGTATGAATGGAGCCTACAAATCACCACCCACAGAAGCCATTATCAGTGTGCGAGTCATTAACATGTCATTTATGTATATAGGGGTGTGGGGGGGGGGACAATAGGCCATCTGAGGGCCAGGTGGAGGAATTAAACTCACAAATCACTTAGGATCTGCCATTTTCTACCGGCAACACGTTAGCAATAAACACAAACTCATTATTGCAGTGCACTCCTTGGCCTATAAATGTCTCTGAAGCTGAGACAGGTAGTAGTGATGAGTAAAGCCTTATATCACTATTTGGACTGATAGGCCAGAAGGGAACCCACCCGGCATCTGTGTGTGTTCCACCAAAATGGCTGAAATGGCAGCTGCAATGGCCTGCGAGTTATTTGATTAGGGCTCCCTGTGGACCAATCATGTTGCTACAGAAAGAAAGATACAGAGAAACAGAGAGAAGAGAGAATGAAAGAGAGAGAGAGATTTCTGTTGATGGATGACCCACCCATAACAAATCCTATTTTAGGAATAGTTTAAAGTTTTGGAAAAAAAATGACTATGTGCTTCTTGCTTCAAGCTAAATGAGTAGAATGATACCTTATTAATTTCTGTGTATTCAATATGAAGCTGTAGACAAGGGATGATTAGCTTAGCTTGGCATCAAGATAGAAAACAAGGGTAACCAGTTTACCGGGCTCTATCCAAAATCTGCTTATTAGCGCCCTTAAAGCTAACTAATGAACATATTGTATCTTGTAATATATTAATGGCACAATGCGTAAGATATGGCCAGAATTTGGAAAAAAAACATTCAAACAAATGAGAAAACATTATCAGCAGAATGTGAAGAAGTAACAGTTTTGACGTAATGTCAAAGAATCCTATGTTGTATCCTATGTTGTAGAGATATTTACTGAAATGAGCACACCAGGTAGTTCTGGCCCATTCTATCCTCTGTTAACACTTATATCCCGAGAGGTAATAGTTAGGGAGTAGTCTTAAGTCCGTCTACAGTCCAATAAAGAGAGGATGGAGAAGCAGAGCTGCCCAGAGGATACAGCCTCCATTTATTGGCTATGAAAACATGTTCGGCGGCAAAGAAAAGAAGAGATATTAGAGTAAAACAAGAGTAAACATTTGCATGGCTTTCTACCGCTAGAGACAGCTCTTGGTGAGTAAAGGGATAAGCTTTGATAAGGTTTGATGCAATGTTTTTTTTTCTTTTTTTCTAGTTGGAGCACATGGCCAGGCATTCCACAATTTTCCTTGATGGGAATATAACAAATGTTCAAAATGATTAAACAACAGATACACCAGGAGAGGGAGGCTCCAATGCACCTGAAACGTTAGTTAGCATCCACCATTTAACAGCAGACATAACTGCAGACAAAGGACATGAGACCAGCCGCCACTAAGCTAATGCGTAAGGTTACAATATAATGTTACGACGACATTCACCACGCTTAAGTTATTTTTCACAGGAATTGTTTTTATCATGGGCAACAGCACTGATCTTCCCCATGACTGACATTGCCACATAATGTTAGCTACAGTAGCTTTATGGGTTGTTGACTCATCTAATGCTAATGGTTGAGATTGTTAAATTTGTGCTAGCTAATTGACCTGCTGCTATTTCATTAGAATGAAATGACATAACCTGACTTAACAAAACTTGAAAAAACTAGAATAATTAAGTTGACATTTATCGTGACACTTATTGATATCGACAGATATGAACATTTTTATAAAGATAACATTTTTGGCCATATTGCCCAGTCCTACATTAAAGTATTAAAGCATGTTTTTGAAAAACACTTTTCTCAAACTTGTCTTCTAATTTAGGACAAAAAGTGACAGTTTGTTATGGTTCATTCATATCATGCTGGCATGTATCTAACAGTGATATCACAACAAAGCCGATCTTTCCAAATTATGCTTAAAGGAGATAAAACGTTAATTTTCCCTCCTACATAGCTGCAAATGCAAAATGTCCCATCAATTGGCAAACAGTCTCATCTAGTAAGGCCTTTAACCTTGAAAACTGGCATCAGATGCAAAAGGCAAGTTTTATGATTCAAGGCTGGGCACTGGAAGAAAACAGTGAGTCACTGTTCATTTACATCTGTAGCAACTTGCCCTCTGGTATCTAGTCAAATGACTGTCCCCAATTCTACAGTTTTTTTCCTGAACTGTACCTGAGCTTACATACACAAGACCTACATGTACTCACACCTGCTTAAAGCACACTCTCGCCACATCAGAGCAACACTCACATTTCGCCAGCCCACCCAAGCACACATCACACGCAGTCGCTAATGAATGGCACCGCTAATTAGCCTCCTTCCTTTCTTCTGCCTCCCACTCCCTTAACACAGGATCACAGAGTGTGGGTCGGTCGTTCTCAGTGTGGAGGGCAGACTATTCACTAGAGAGCCCTTTACTGCCGAAATCACCAAGATGCCGGTGAGCAGCTTGTCTGATTAGCACTGATTACTCTCTAATTGGAGTTCTCCAAAACACGATGACCTCTGCTTTGTTTACTGATGGGATTAATCACAGTCTGGCAGAATTAGAAATCCCAACTGAATTCATTCCTTCCTCATTATTTGAAGGCTGCGGAGCTCAGCCCCCCGCCCCCCCCCCCCCCCCCCCCCCCCCCTTTCTTGTTAGATGCTGAGTAACCGGCAAATTATTCAAACTGCAACGCATTTTCTGCACAAGCAGTGTGCGAGGACCAGGATAAACCTCAACCCTTTCACGGTGCACCTTATTGATTTTCAGGGTTTGATACAACTGCTGGTCTGCCTCCGTTAACTCTGATACAAGGAAGATGGCTCTGATTCTGCATTTGTGCTCCTGTAAAAGTGCACAACTCAAAAAAAAACAATTGCTTTCATGGAACGACACCTGCTGGAAAAAATAGTAAACGGTAAATGGGCTGCACTAGATATGCATAAATGTATGGCACTTTTCTGGTCTTTTTTCTTGTCCACTCAAAGTGCTTTTACACTACATGTCACATTCACCCATTCACACACACATTCACACACTGGTGGCCAAGGCTACCATGCAAGGTGCCACCTGCTACTCAGTTACCATTCATACGCATTCACATTCCGATAAAGCAGCATCAGGAGCAATTTGGGTTCAGTATCTTGCCCAGGGATACTTCGACATGTTGACTGGAGGAGCGAGGGATCAAACTGCTGACCTTCCGATTAGAGGACGACCCGCTCTACCCCTGAACCACACACAAAAGCAACAAGTCACTTTAAAAACCAAATTTTTGGGCCTAGAAAGCTAGAAACACAACATGACTCACTAAAACACAACCGGTTTCATTGTTTGTGGGTCTTGAACAGTGGTCTGCAGCTCGACTGGCGTCTCACCAAGGCAGACGTTGGACTAAGTCATTGTTGTGCAAGTCACAAGTAAGTCTTAAGTCTTTGCACTCAAATTCCAATCCCAGTCCCAAGACAAGTCAGAGAAGTCACAAGTCAAGTCCAAGGTCAAGGCAGACCAATGTCCAGTCAAGTCCCAAGTCTTAAACTTGGAGTTTTTAAGTCCTGAAGAAGTCATATTGCATTCTCTCGCCAATGTAACCCCTTTTTACCTACAATTTATAATATATTATAAGTACATTCATTTTGTATGTTTCTTTCCTGTCTTGCATTAAACTCATCTCATTTTGGAAAATTTCCATAACTTGCTTGTCCCAAATTGGCTTGATGGAAGGTATCAAGTATTTTCAAGTCAAAAGGCTGAAGTCCAAGTACAGTTACAAGGCAATGGTTTTTAAGTCCAAGTTGAGATGCAAATCTTTGATGATTTTGTCAAGTCGAGTCTAAAGTCATCAAATTTGTGACTCAAGTTTGACTTGAGGATAAAGAAAAGGGTATATGAGGTATATCCACCTCCTTTTCTGTCTGTTTACAGTATACACATCTATCAGCCAAAAAAGTTGTTTAAATACATATAAGAGACCATACCCATTTCCTCCCCAGAAAAACCTACCTATCTACCGAGCGGTACACCCACCTCATCAATTATGACTAGGCCAGTTGTAGTAAGGCAGTTACACATAATAATACAATCAAGGATCATCAGTTAATGCTAATCTCAATTATTTTTTATGCAATATAGTATGGTAAAAATAACACCATTTATGACAGATATGAGAGTGATTTCATCACAAACATGAAAGGCCCTCTGATGCTTTCGTGTTTTGAGTCCTGCCAAACTTGTAAGTTACTTGACATGTAATTTACCAATTTAATCAACATTGTCAGATAATTAATATATCGGTGAGTAGCCATATAATAAGCAGTAACATGAACAAAAAAACAAACAAACCTGTAATTATTGCAAAATTGGGTCTTTTTTAATGTGATTGAGACCCTCAACTTCTCACCAGGGCCTGCCTGGCAATAATGACAGCTCTCTTAACAAAACCAGTGATTTATTATCTGCTGCAAACACCCAATTACAGGGAGATTTTCTCAAATGACTACTTTACTGATTTTCAATCTTATCTTAATGTTCTTGTTTATATACACCATTACACCTATCAATACTCTTTGTATAGCTTAGGCAGGCTCTGTTCACCACCCCTAAACTTGGCGCAGTCACAGGATGAGCAAGAAAAACTGCAGTTTTTCAGAATCTTTTGCAGTCTCTCTGTTGTATCTGGTGAAAACGATAATGACAGATCTTTGGGTGGATATTGAGTTGTTCTTGCTACTACTCACCCCATGGCTGCATCATCAGATGAGGGATTTGAGAATGAGCTTTTTACAACATTGTTATACTGTAGTAGTGACTTGTTGAATACAGGCATGTAAGGCTATGACAGAGATGTGCAGGAGAGGCTGAAATGGGCAAAATGGATGTTAGAAGTAGTGGCAGTACAGCTGATGACAAAGAGCAGCACTAAGAGTGCAAACAAAGGATGACAAAGTGTTGAAAACAACAACCCTTAAGTTTGAGTGACCACTTCAGACAAGGAAGTTAACCGATGACATAACGAGAATCCTCCAGAGAGCCCAAAAGACAGCCACAGTTACATATGTAGACAGGTGCAAAGACAGAAACACAAACGCATAAGGATAGATCTGGTGTGACAGGCAAAAAACCAGCCAGCAAGTGAGAGGACAGAACAGATGCTCTGGGACGAGGCCTGGGCTCGCAGCCGTCACAACCACAGTGTGTGTTGTCAGTGCAGAGAGGTTGATGGCAACATCACAGATCCCACTTAAGAGCCTGCTCGGGAGCGTCTGCCGATCCGTGGGGACCGAGTCAGGCAGCCGGTGTTGCCGTGTGGCTGGCATTGGCAGGAAGTGACCAGGTTTCAAACCATCTCACTGACATCTGTCACCCTCTGAATACGCAAGGCCATATCAGTCAGTTGATGCTATAAAAAAATATCTATCCTACAGCTGTGAGTCATTAAGTCACACATTATTGAGACCTTTTTTTTCCTTTGTGGAAAGTGTTCACAGAATTATTTGACAGAATGCATAATCACTTTTTTTTGCTGAGAATTAGATGAGAGGTTTGATACCACTCTTATTTCTATCCATCTATTTATGAAGCTAGAGCCATGAGGCGATTAGCTTAGCTTAGCATAAAGACTGACAGCAGGGGGAAAACAGCTCAGCTGGCTCTTTTTTTAAAGTTTAAAGTGTGTGTGTTTTCTTTTTCTCTTCTTGTACAACTTTGTTTTATCATGTCATCATGGTGTACCTTTATTCTGACCTGCCGAGGGACTACAGACGCAAATTACCTCTAAGCTACAATCTGGTACAGTGCATCAAAAGGTAACATTTATGTTTTAAACTGTATATGGTCCCTATTAAATAAGATAAATGAATAGATAAATTGTTATTGTTATTGAACAACCAGGCTTCAGTTAGCCAATCAAATCGTAAACTTAAAGTTAACATAACAAAAATCAGCAAACTTTTTGTTGCTATCAACACACAGGTTAGACACACCGCTCTGGTGAATGGACAGTTCAATGTCATTCCTGCGCGAATAAGCTAAGACAGCAACAATGGCTAAAACTCAACAAGCCATTAAACGTCTTCCAACAAACTCACACTGACACTGACACAGCTCGGCTCTGTCATTAAATCTGTTAATAACTGTTAAGTAATGTTGGCCATGTCAAGCTAACAGTTAGCCCTGTCACTGTATGTGTGTGTGCAGGTGAACTCTTGCCAACTATTCCCTACAAGAAGCTCACATTTAAGCAGCAATAAAGGGAACAATGAAATACATTTTGATCCAATTTTCAATAGTAAAAAAAAAAAAAAGTCATGTTCATATGTAGAAGGATGGGCACTGATTGCTCTATACACTGAATAAATACAGATGTCCAAATCGAGTACTCGAGTATCTTGTCCATCCCAAATGCCTAGTAACACCGCTACAGCTCAATCATTTTGTAGTTTAACAAGAAGATGTGAGGCCATATGCACTGACTTCCATGGAGTCTTATTGACACTGTGAGTTGGTAAATAGCAGAGACTCCAAGAAGTCCCTGCTCTCAGATGCTGTTTGTCATGAATTATCGACAGCACGCAACTTACTGTAAAACTACAACTTGTCATTTATGTTTGTGAATGGAACTAACAACTTGTAATTCATGAGCTGAGAGGTGCTGGTACAGTGTACTTTAGAGCTTGAAAGAGGCCAGCTGTTTCCCCCTGCTTCAAGTCTTCACACTAAGCTATGCTAATTATCCCCTGGCTCCAGGTCAACACTTAAAACACAGACACAAGAGTGGTATTGACAGAGGTGGGATCAACCTATTGTTTTGCAAGTCACAGGTAAGTCTCAAGTCCTTGCACTATGGTCCTAAGGTTAAACTTTGAGTTTAAAGTCCTCAAATAGTCATAATGTGCTATCATCACATGTAATACCATTTTAACAACAGCGTAATAACAGAATAAATGTCCAAACATCATGAATTTTTTTTTTCTAAATTTTGATTAATTTATTAAAACAAGCTTGCTGGAAGCTGTTGAGTCTCCATCTGCAATATTTAACCTGCACATTTTGCATGCCACAGTAAGTTTTCTGTTGACCATGATATAGTTTTTGAATGGGAATAAAACTATAAGTGTTGACTTCCTGGGAATGAAGTGTTAATGTTAGCTGATTCTGGAAATGTTTCAATCTTTGGGCTTGGGGAAAAGAAGTATTTGCAAATAAAAAGGTTCAAGTCCAACTGAAGTCACAGGTCACTGGTGTTGCAGCTAGTCAAGTTGCAGGTCTCTCTGATTTTGTGAAGTCGAGTCTTAAGTCATCAAATTTCTGATTTGAGGCTGATTCAAGTCCAAGTCACGAGACTTAGAGTCCAAGTCCCTGGGAATGATACTCTTATCTGACTCAGGGCACTTCCAAAAATAAATCATTTTGTCTAAGGTAATTCTTTGTATAATATCACTTGTATTTTTTTCTGTATCTTGAGAGAAAAGCCTATTGGGTCACTTCAGTTGTTTTATTTCATTATTTTTTGTAGTATTATTAGTCAGACCTACATCATCATTATGACCAAATATTCAGTCAGTTCCCATCCATTTGAGCAGTTTCAGGAGTACCAGTACTCCATTAACATGGACAGATTTAAACAAGTGAGAGAACCTGCGTGCCACAACCAGCTGATATAAATACATTATGGAGAGCTTAACTGAACACGTTGTTCTTTCTCCCTAATCAGAAGACATTTTCCATTAGGCTAATTTGAAAAAAGCAAATTTCCGAATGCCACAGAATCATTAATGGCTATGAGTCTTTACCCCTAAAAGTTAAGTTCCCACCATCTGAAAAGTGTTGTCCTCTGTTGACACTTGTGTGCAACCCAAAACACTTTGGGATCCATTAAGGGTACTAAGCACATAACCCCACAGATGCATCCAAGGACATTGTTGCCAAACGTTTGCTCGCCTGTATTCAACCTAGAAAAAACAACTTTAACATGCAAGAATAAGGAGCGGCACTGAGAGAAACATACAGTTCAAAGGGTTCTTACATGACTTGATGTGCAAATCATTCCTCATCTCTCTCCATGCTGTCTGGGATCCTGGGGTTCAAAAGATCCCCCATCAATAAAAGTGAGCCTGACAGTTTATGATGAGCGAACAGTGCGCTGTCATTTGAACATCATCAAAGATACATCCGCTGTGAATGGCTAAAGAGAGAACAGCTCGCTCACATCACACAAGGCCCTGCTGAGCACACTTTTTAGCCCCTCGCAGCCTGAACCAAATTGCCTTATCTTGTGTAGAAAACGATAGAGCTGCTATTACCAACGGGGATACTAAAACATTTAACTGACAGCTTCCAATTACACACCTATTGATTACAGTAGATTTCTCCATCGCCCTCTCGCCTCTGCTATACCTATCATCTGTATCTTTCTTTGCCCTTCTTCAGATGACAAGATACTGAGGATGAATTGCCCTGCAGATCAAAATTTCAAGCCCTGTTTTTGGAGAGTTAAAAAAAAAAGAAAAATTACCCAGAACAGCAGAGCAAAGCAGAGTGTAGAACCCAAAGAGCTTGGCTGACAATAATTGCAGCAAAGAGTAGTAATGGCTCACAATTGCACTTGTACGCTTTGTACCCTGTGATAAAAAAGCCTGTGAACGCTTTTACAGTAACGTTTAACTGAGAAATGGCACATACACAGGCCTTTTGTGTAGCTTTTGGAAGGTTGCAGCAATGTATAAGGTTACATGTCAATGTTTTTTTTATTTTTCACATGGCTTTAACAACCATGCTGCTTTCTTATTTCCCTCATTATAAAATTAAAGTGAAACAAAAAGAAATAATTGTTCACTCTGGTATGCTCTCTCCAAGTGACCCTGATATTTTACAACCGTAAATATACTGCAGCCTAGCCGGCCGACTGCGCTCCCCCTGACAGAACTGTGCTTACAAGCGTTATGTAAAGGACATAATTGGCTATGTAAAACTCTTGCTCTATTAGACGAGGAGAGCATGGTGCCTGATAGCCTTCATCACCACTAAAGCTCTTCATTAATCTCCATCCACAAGGTCAAGGAGTTGCCCCATACAAGACAAATGAATTAAGGCTCCACCATCAAGGAATGAACCTTGTGTGACCGAACGACAAGGGCGGAACGCAGATTTGGGAGACTGTTATCGTAGTGAGCTGCCCCCTGAAAGTCCAGGATTCGAATCATCAGTAGAACCCTCAGTCAACTAGAGATTCTTCAAGCTGTACAATTCTTTATATTTTCTTTTTTTTTTTGTCACTGAGTGTTCAGGGCACTTTTGGGGACGTTTTGATCCCCAGATCAGATCAGGGTCAGGGTTTTTTAAAACCAGTCTCAACCAGCCCAGTTAGGAGAAACAATCCTTTTCATTCAAACTATCAATAAAAAAACGTGTCAAACAAACAGTGACCCGAAACCAACCTGTAACCCTGTAAACCGCAGCTGAAGGCTGACCATTGCTAATAACAACCTACTTGATGTTGGCTCTATTGTATATCATTTCCAGTTATTATGAAAATACAAAACGTGTTTTCTGTTTATAAAGTGATAACATATTGAAAGACAGCAAGTACACACCCAATTTTTAAGTAGTTAAGTAATACGTCTTAAGTATGATCTCGAGCACACAGTGACGGATTCAGTGTGGACAGAGAGACGCCTGCTTGCCTGCTGTTATGACACAGTGTTTGGCATGCAAGTCTAACTAAACAAGCTTACACAAAGCTCTTAATATTGGACTGTGCGCTGACCTGTGCATCATTTCTGCAGAGTGAGCACTCCTTGCTTTCACGCTGCCACACAGGGCCTGGCCCAGGGTGAAAACCATTTTTTCACAGAAATCGTGTGACCCCTTCATCACACTGCCTTTGCTTTTTTTACACAGAACCAACCAATGCTGACACCGTGCTGCCCTCATGTGATTTTCAATAGCATGCCGGCGTTCCAAAATCAGAAGAGGCTTGACGGGTGTGACTCATAGCACAACGGTATCCACCTCTAGTCAGCCGAAACACGATAGCAATAGTTAAACATGGCATTAACAGTCATTCACTGTACCTGTTACATGGCGGTTGATCTCGTTCTGTGCGAGGAGTTGCTAAATGTAATCGTCAGTTAAAAGTGTGTATGTTTTAAGCTGCTGTTCTTCTTCTTTGAGTTCTACTTTTTAATTCTGCTGGCAATGGGTCACGCACATATGTTGTCAAAATGTCACACCTGTCCTCTTCAGCTGGCTTTCCCCTTTGTAACTTTATCTTCTGTCTTCTGCTTAGAAGTGGTGAACTTACTGCTCACAGCAACTCAATACAATATGGTCTGTGGCTTTTGTATGATATACAGTCTGCGAAAAATGTTGCTGCATATTTTCTATTCCTCGTTAGCTCAGTTAGCCCGTATTAGCTTGGAGGGCTAACCTGGCTTGTTTATTCTTTTTCACATCGCTGTCACTGTGAACATCAAAGCTGTACCCTGTTCAAACTCTCAAACTTTAAATAGAAAAAAGGATCAATTAGTAGAGTATTTATACTGAAAAGACAAATCAAATTCAACTGACAAAACTCTGAGTCAGACACAGCCCAAGTATGCTGCAATGTACTTTTATCCTACCTACAAAAAAGACTGTTATTTTGTTGGAAAAGTTGTGATCATGAAATCAGTGCATGTCTCTTATGTCCTCATGTTGCGTGCTGAGGTCTTACTCTGCTGTTCCTGCTTTGAAGATCCCTAAAGCTTTAAACCCCCAAGAAAACTCAACTGCTTCTTCCCAATGCAGTAAACAACAACTCTGGGCCTTACCAGAGCTTTTTTGTACACAGCGTCTGACCCTGAAATAATTCCCGCTTCCACCAAACCAGACTTACACTCAGTGGTAAAGGTTACCCTCCGAGCCAGCATTTAATGTGGAAGAAAAATATTGCGCGCCTACACAAATAAATCAAAATGCATTTAGGACAGGTCTGCACCAGGAGCACACTGCATCTCTCTGCTATGAGTATTGTAAGCAGCCAACGCAAAAGCTGCATTGATCACACTAGAAATTTGTCCTTTTATTACCTCTCATATCCTTGGAGGTCCCTGAGTGTGTATGTGGCCGTGGAAGTGCAAGAGTGTGCCCATTTCCTACCATTTTTTTTAATCAAGTTTGGCTAATGGCAGACGACATGAGCACATTTCAATGGCCAACTCTTCCAGTGTATCAATAGGTCCAGGTCAGCTGCAGGGCACTCACCCTTCTGAAAGAAACTCACTTATTAAGGCCTGTGATCGAAAGTGCTTTGGCTGATGATAAGACGGGGTTATATTCATGAAAAACGCCTCTTTAATAAATCCTCTCCCATCTGCCTAAATAGATGCTTTTGAGCTATTACATCCTGTCCTCGGAGGACAAGGGGAATCGAAATCTTAATGGGGCTGGATTACCGCCGTCGTTGTCGGGAGGTTTTAATGACGGACATTTTGCTGGAAAAATGACCGGAGAAAAATTGGGGAGACTCGACTGGAGAACAAGGCCGAGAGGCAAGTGGTCTAACCTCAATTATATGTGCGCCCCCCCGAGCAGTGGCTTTGCTCGAGTTTGTACAGCACCTCTTACACACACACACACACACACACACACACACACACACACACACACACACACACGACACACACTCAGGGCCTCACTCTATGCATGTTTTTGCACATATACTAGTCAGACACTTGCACATGCACACACTTGCAAAGCAGATATTATCACATTGGGAAATATCAGATCAGCTTTGTCTGTATAAATTGGTTATTTTATCTCTTTTGTTTTGCTTTTGCTTTATTTTTCAAACCCAACTGACTTAACACATTTATATTAGTTTACTACACAGATGGATTACTGAATGAGCCCACACGGCACAGGCTCAAGGGCCCAATGTGCTCAGGGACCCCTGGCCCTCACTTGCAAATTGTCACACAAATGAACAAATATCGACAAGTAAAAGTCTCCAACTAACCCCAAAGAGATGCAAAGTAACTGCAAAAGAAACACAAAATCTTTGATGACATCATCAGGATTGTCTTGTTTCTTTTTTGTTGTTGGTAGTTTTTTTTTTTTTAACAGAAAGCATGTGTTACAAAGCTTGTAGTTTGATACATCTAAGATTGGACAGGGTGGTTCAAGCAAAAAATATATCAAGTTGTGTTATGGGAGATGTAGGATCCAGGCTGCCTATTTTGGACCCCATATATAAGGGACAAAAATTCAGTATATCTTGGTCTCTGCAGCTTCAGTTTTCTTCTAATCTTCCTTTCATAAGTCATCTAACTTTATAAAAATGCAATACTTACACACTTGATCAAGGTGTTCTAGAGAGATTGCATTCACGAGAATGGGACGCACATGAGGATAACTCAGGCATAAAAAAGGGTGAAAACATAGCTGTAAATATGCCACGGTGTGTGGTAGGAACCAGACTAAGACTACATTTTTACAATACACTGGCAGCCATTCCATCTTACATGCATTACATTCCTCTCGGGGTCGCACAGGAGCGAACACATACTACATACTGTACTCACTCATGCTCACATATATAAAAAGGCAGGAGCAATAATGGGAGGTGAAAAACTGGTCAAGGTCAGCTGGGCAACTTCTCTACATCACAGGCATGAATAGAGGGGCCATGATGTTCGCTCCCTGCATCAGTATCAGCAAGATCACATCATATGCTTAAAAATACACTCAAAAGTGCACACAAAACAGGCTTGAAGCACTTACACACACTCCGCTGTGATAATTTAAGCTCTGTGTAGTACTTGCTGTGTCAATATGCCACCTCTCGTGCTCTCGAGAAGAGTAACATCATTTGTTCTGTTACGACTGCTGGTGGTGCATGTGAAACTTGGCTCCCCATAGCTAAAAATCATTACTGGTCTATGTATGTGTATGTATGTGTGTGTGTGTGTTTGTGTGTTCTACCGAGTGGGAGGGACAAGGCTATTTGCCCCAAGCACTTATAAGACAAGTGGCTGTTATATTATCATGTCGACATCAAAGACAGAAACCATCAGGAGTGGAACCGTAAGGCAACAACGCTGGGTTGCAAAAAGGTTCAATTTTCATCACATAGGTCAGACATTCACACAGGGAAATATGCTGTATAATGATAGATGTTGTGTTAAAAACTCACTTTCTTTGCACATGCTATATACACTGTTCGTACACAAGTCTGTATCTGTTTCTCCATTTGACCTACCACCAACGCATAAGACAACTACAAAAAAAAAAAAAAGCCCAAGGGTGAGCAGAGGGCCACCAGGAGCACTTACAACGCTCCAAAGCAGAGCTGAGGAGCTAAAGGCTCATTAAGCATGTTGTGTAGGATCTACAAATTATGCAAGACCCCGCTTCCCCCTTGTGTCACAGCTGGTGTCAGTGTTTACAACCTTGAGGAGAAGATGTAACAGAATTATCCTTTCGGTCACGAAAACAGAAAAAACTAGAATTACTCACAATTGTATGCCTCCCATTTACAGTTTACATCCATGTCGGTGAAAACATGGACGCTATACACACACCCTCCCTGTGGCAACACAGTGTCAGCAATTCAGTATCTGATCAAATGTCTCCCCTTCTCTCACTGAGTATTATTGAGAATGGCCAGAAAGTTGTTTTTGGAGAACATTATGATGTCACAGTTGACCTTTAACCACCAAATTCTCATCAGTTCCTTGTTGAGTCCAAGTGGATGTTTGTGCCAAATTTGACAAAATCCCTTCAGGTGTTCCTGAGATATTGCATTAATGAGAATGAGACGGTCAAAGTCGCAGTGACCTATGTCCACCATATTTAAATCGGTTCATTCTTGACTCAAAGTGAATTTGTGCCAAATTTAAAGAAATTCCCTCATCATGTCGTCATGATATCATGTTCCCAAGAATGGGAAGGAGAGATGAACAACCCAAAAACAAAATGACAAAAAAAATGAACAAAGCATTTAATTAAATTTTGCCCTTAACTTGGACAAATTTACATTAATAATTTTTTTAAACACCGCTCCTTTTGTCCTTCTTCCTCAACTTATCACTGTACCAGACTTTGCAACTTTTTTCAACTTTGCAAAATAGTTTTAGGTAATTTTAATAAATGTACGCCTTGTGCTTCATATCTCTTAAGGTGTGACATATCCTTCATCTTGCCATCATACACATGAAGACTTAATTCAGCCCTATCCAATGAGACTCTAACGCTAAAATATGGATCAAACTTTAAGGAGATCAAGAAAAAGGCCCAGAGAGGGATGATTTGTGAGGTTGGGGGCAAATAATGTATTTACTGTAGCCTATTTACAGATAGTGTCGCTGCAAAAAGGTCCCACTTGAGTCTTTACACGTAGCTTTTTGTACATTATGTGCGCTTAACACACGTTAGTTTATTGCCATGTGAAGTGGCAACATGATAAAATAAGTGGGACACCCAAACCAAACCCGCTTAAGGACCCTAAAAATCTAGGCTGAGCTCTGCCTTAAATCTACATAATAGTGTTTTGTTTTTGTTTTTTAAACACATTACTTCCTTGAGCTTCGGCACAATAACTCACCTACACATTATTGGACTGAATAAGTTCTACGCTTAACACAAAACATATTGAAAATTCATCATTTTGATTAAAATGACTGCAAAGTTGCTAAATATTGACTCACAACTCAAACTGAATAATTCTCTGCCCCTTATTTTTATTACCTTTTAAATTACGGCTCTGCTTTCTTGGCCGCCTGCTACAGGAGATGCGAAGCTTGGCCACACCAAAGCACCACTTAACAGCTGCCGCCCAGCAAAGTCATTTCAGATAAGTTGAGCTCAGTGGGTGAAAGCTCCCATGGAGCACCTGGCAACCCTGGTTTATTGTCCCAACAACCAGCGGTAATGTCACACCTCAATGTGGAACTTAGCCTTGACACCTCACACACTGGCTTGATGCCCTGTGGTGGTTTGAGAACACCACTGGGTCTAGTTACCGTGTCCTGGCGAATGACACTCACTAGCAAGGTGACTCAGTGCTTGCCCTGCTGTAAATGGCACTATTTCACATCAGATTGGTATTGTGTGTATTGTGTGTTTGTGTGAGTGTGTGCATCCTTACCTGTAACAGGCGCTTTCTCTCTCTTTCTCTCTCTCTCTGGCTAATTGGCTAATGGGATGCATGACATCAGCCTGAGGACAAGAGCAGTGACAATAAGATGGCAGAACTGAATTGATGGCTTGTCACAATAATGAGAGCTTTGGTGAAGTTGATCGCATGGGAAAATGAAACTATGCTCTCTCAAGTATACATAAGTTCCATTTTTATTAGTGTGACGCATAAACAGGATCAGCAGTCAACTGAATTAGCATCTTATGTTAAAATTTGCATGTCATTTAAAAACAAACTAAATGCAACAACACAAATATAAGGTAAAATTGCACTCGGCTGAAACGTTGCTCTTACAAGGTGAGTTCAGCAAACGGCTTCAGGCAACCACCTCCGTTCTGTCGCTTCACTGACATAACGTACTCCCTCTGGTCAGCTGAGAGCTACTGTATGCTGTTGCTACAGCTTTCATTGTTGTAGCATTTCAAAAGCCTCCCACCTCCACCCCAGCATCCACCTGAAGGCCATCAGCATGTCGGAAACCAAACTGCATACAAATGCTAAGCATTATTTTTTTGTATATAAATGTAGTGGTTCACACTGGAAAAGTACATGTACAACATCAAACGGATTGGATACTACATATACTTGTTTTTTTGAGTGTGCTGTTGATGGATACTATTATCCCTCAATGCAATGCAAGCCTTTCAAAAAACTTTGAAAAAACAAAAAAGCATAACATCTCCAGCAAAGAAAAAGGTTTATCAATTACCTTTTTTTTTCTATTACTAAGACGAGACACTGACGAGCCAGAAATACATTTTTTATAAAAACAAAAGGGGAAAGGTGTTTTCATTGACGAGACATGATGTGACTGAAATGGTAGTGGTACGCTATCAGACATTAAAAATGCATATTTTCTCCCAATTATGCATTTAGTCTGTCTGCACGCATCCTTCAAACAATTCAGCCAGTGGCATTGGTTACATTTTGACAGCCAGCCAGAATTCCAGCTATACAAGATGATATCACAAACTAACAAGTAAATGGTAACAACATGATGGTTTAAAAAAGAGGTTGGTTGGAAAAAAAGAATAGATCTATGGACACATGATATCATTCAGCAGAAAGGAAAAAACAATCCACTGAGGTAACTGGAGACCAGAAGATACCCTGCTGTGGCAAATTGAGTACAAAGAATAGGATTAAACTTAACCCAATAACTAGGTAAAGCATTCTGATATTATAGCAGTAAAAGTGTTGAGTGAAATGTTTAATGAAGCTCAGCACTTGATAGAAACAGTTACCTTGATTCCAAATTCCCATACATGCATTAACCTGATTGAATTAGTTTAAAGAAAGAAAACATTTTGGCAAAAAGTT
Organism: Plectropomus leopardus; assembly: GCF_008729295.1. NCBI lineage: Eukaryota > Metazoa > Chordata > Actinopteri > Perciformes > Serranidae > Plectropomus > Plectropomus leopardus. The sequence continues at coordinate 17,251,975 of NC_056484.1, forward strand.
GACAAAAATGTACTGACTCTTTGTCAACTAAAACTGTCCTTTATTGACGCAACTAAAGGATAAGTATTACTAAATTGTCACTAAACCTGATAAGCATTTTTTCCCCAAAGACTATGAGTAAAATGATATAAATGTCCTTCATTCATATGACTGGGAGAATAAACATTTAGAACCAGTGTTCAGTAGTAATGTTTGCTTGGTTAAATGAGCTGATTTCTATCTGTTGGACTGCTGGCTTTTTTTTTTAAAGGCACACCAACACCACCACATTGTTCAGTTATTGCAACCATCAGGAATCTTTGTTAGAGCTAGCTAAAGATAATAAACTATTGACAAGCCCCATTTTACAATTCACTGCCACACTCCTTTAAATTAGCTAACATAGCCTTACACTTGCAAAACCAATTTACAAACACAATGCTAGAATATGTCTTCCCGCAAGTGGTTAATCCTACACACAGTTTAACATTAAGCTAACATTACATACAATAAACACTGACTTCAACTACAATAGCATTACAGGGTTAACATTACTCCTCTCATATGTAATATTTGGCAAATGTAGACATGTATGCAATAAGCTAACGTTACTATGATTATTTTAGTACTTAGCTCTAAACTTTACCTCTAATTATGGAGGCTAACTTTGCTAGCAGCAACTTCACCGGTGTAGCCAGGAGCCAAATGCAGTCAGGTTGTTGGCGTTTGTGGACTTGCATCGTGTTCTGGGTTCAAATCCACCCGTCCAAAACCCCAGTTCATAATCCAGTGGGTAGCGCCACAGTGGGTTCACACTTGTTCAAAACACACCTAAAACACAAATAAAACATGGTTTAATAGTGACAATATTAAAGAAAACTACACAAATTGGCTTTATTATGACTCATGAGTCACAAACAACATTTGTCTTTTACTAGACACATTTTACCCACATATGCACCATGCTACTGTTTTTAGCACAAGCCTAAAGCCTTTTACATTGTAGCCTATGAATTAGTCTTGCAGCTAGAAATATTCTCTTCTACTATTATGATGTCAGAAATGACAATGACATTGGACAAAGGTAACTTTACAAAATTCATCTCAATTACAACTCACAAAGGTTCATAACAATTAGTTGTCTTATATCAGACATGCACTCAAATACAACATGCTAACGCTATTAGCACAAACCTGAAGCACTTTACATTGTACAAATAAGCCTAGCGGCTAACGGAGATTTTCTCTACTCACATGAAGCCAGGATAAATCACACACAGGATTTAAAATGCAAGTCTACTGTCAATTTACACTAATTTAGCAAATGCTGTAGTTAGTTTCTTCAATTTAGTTTCATCCACAGGTCTGTGGTGATTAACAAAGCCTGCTTTAAAATAGTGCTTTGTGGTTCTCCCCAGTAATCAGTCTGATTAGTTGCACCTGTGCGCTCAGCTCTGAGGTGGGACCTCAAAGTACCTCAGTGATATTTTAACTGTTTGACACCAGACACATATTACAGGGTTCCCACACATTTTTACCAATACATATTTTCAAGACATTTTCAGATCTTTTCCGTAACATTTTATGCCCTTTTCCATTAATTTATTTAAGTATTTAAGTACAGCAATACCCAAAAACAATATATATTTAAAACTTTTTCAAAACTTTCTTTTAATTGCAAAACATTTCCAGGCCTGGGAAGCAGTTTTTCTAATTTCATAATTTTTCCAGGAATTTAATGACAATGGGAACACTGATATTACATTTGACTTGTCAACTGAACCAACTGTGAGTTTTTCAAAGTGAAAGGAGCTATTAAAAAGCAAAGTGGTGTATTTTTTTTTCTTCCCTGCAGCGGCTTGTCTGTAAGTAAGTCAAAGAGACAAAATAGCAGCATGCGATTATTGCGATTAAAAAAATAATGCTTCGTGTGGCCCTAATCACATTGGGACCAATGCATTAACGCTGACAGCCCTAATATGTAGTATTTATGTGGGGCACAAATGAGTTATCATCATCATTCCCCACTCCCTGCTCTGCAGAGCTTGTTTTTTCCCTAATGGGGAGTGATGAAGCCAGAACCTTGATGCCAAACATCATCCATTCATATAATTATAAATTCTGCACGAGTATGGCTTAAACTTTCCCTTCCAGGTAGATTTTCTCCAGTTCTGCCTGCAACAAAATATTAACGGTGCTGTGACAAACGTCTCGCAACAGTTGATGTTGTTTGAGAAAGTCCATGAAATGAACCCACATATCGGCATTCTGGACCTACTTAGCAGTCAAATAAGAACACTTGTTGTTATTAATAGATGCACAACACAAAAGGTGCACATGTAGCCTACAGGCATTGACAGCAGGTAGTTTAACTATTTACATGATGGAAAACTCAAACAGCTGTTGATCTGCAACAGCCTCGGTCTCTGTGGATTTCATGACTAAAATCATGAGAGCCTTTTGACAGTGAGTCTGGGCTAGTCTCTCCTGTCCATGGGCACCAGTTATTACTACTTGCCGGAAGAGGCCCACTGAATATCACAGTGTTTCCATTCCAGTTCCAACAAAGTCATAAGTACAGCTATCATTTTGCCCATTGTTGTGGAGCAAATCTTTATTGAAATAACTCAGAGAATGTCTTTCATTTGTGTTGTGTTGAAAGGATATACTTGTGATGATTGAGTTTGAGAAAGCTGAATTCAAAAGCAAAATTTCCAGGCATTTTTTCATGTTTTGATGACAAACAGGTGTCCTTTGTAGCCCTGAATTCAAGATCAACTCAAGGACAGACAAACAAAATAACTGTGGACCTTGCAAAAAGAAAGGCTGTAAATGTGAGCATTCCTTCTAAATCGATGGTTCTCAAACATTTTTTTTTCTTTAAGAATATTTTTACAGCCACGTACCACCTGACCAGTGCAAAACATTTTTGGTATAAAAACAGTAAAAGATGGTATAAAGAGGTACAATAAAATGAGGTAAATCCAATTAAAACATATTCTTCCTCATACTGACGGCATTTCCTTGGTTCTGTCTTCCTTTTTCACTTCTGTCTGCATGCTAATCACAAATCTATTTCCTTTAATATCGAAACTAGCTTTCCAGTCACATAGGCATTTCACACTGTACTTAGCCCCGGGCTAGGGGAGCCGTTACACCATGTTCTAACAGCAAATGAGCGTCCTGCACATCACGATACATTGGATGGGCCAAAATATGACACTCCATCAAGTCATGTACACAAACCACTTACAATGGGTATGTATTTACTCCCTTATTCTTCATACTCACTATATTCTTACTCACATTTCTATCACCCCGCCATCTCCACTTTGCAATGCGCTGCGTCACTCTCAGGCAGATTGGACAGTCCAATACAAAAACAGTACAATCAAACCTGATTTAGTCTCTGTCACTTGCTTGTGTATAATCCAGTTAGGATGTGGTGTTAGAGTAGGGCCAAGAAAACGTTCACACTGGCACAATCCTGACACATTCAGATTGGGCTAATCCCTCTACTACTGGGTTGCTGGCCCTGCTCCAGGGCAGGGTTTTCCCCGAAAGTGGACTTTACCTAGGGCTAAAAGTGGCCAGTGAGAATCTGTGCCAGGTGAACAAAATTTTAGAATCTTAAAATGAGTTCTGTCTTTTAACTGACATTTCACCCAGAGTTAGTAGAAGTGCAGTGTGAATTTTATAGCACTTAGGTTAACTCTTGGTTAACAATTTTGGTGTGAAAAGAGGCTTAGCTACCCCAGGGCCAAGAAAATGCAGTGAGCAATTGTAGATGTGAACATGATGGCGCTTGTTGCAACAGTTTGAGAACCTGAAAAAAAAGGAATATTAAATACATAATATTTTTTATTGAGCTTACATAAAAACATTTTTTTACTTAACTCATTACAAGATTTTTTTCATTCAATTTTTTTTTGTTTCTTTAATTTTACATGAAAAATCTCCCATAGCCTTGCAGTACTCCAATGTATCGCCAAGGATATACTTCAAACCCCCATTTGGGGACACTGTTATAGTGCACATCTACTAAAGGGCACATAAGTACACAAAAGAGCACAGCCTTTACCTCGCAGCTAAAAACAGCTCTATTTGGGCACTGGCTCCGAGCACTAGAAGAAAACACTGGAAATTAGAGTGTACAAAAGCTTCCTCACTGGGAATGCCGTCACCGGTTTTACTGGCAAATTTCACACAGTGTGTGTGTACTCGTGTGTGTACAGGCGTGATTATACTGTATGCATGTGTTTTGCATACAGAATGCACTTGTTGTGCGCTTGAACAGGTGCGCATGTGATGTGCAAGTGTGTGTGGCTTGCGTCTAAGTAGGAGAGTGGAAGCATCTGGAGATTTTATCTTGAACCCTCTCCCCATTCCTCTCTACGTCTCTCTTCTTCTCACTCCTGCTCGCTCCCTGTCGCTCTTTCTCATGGTTTGATTTGAGGCAGAACTCAATTCCTCAATTCCACACCCTGAGTGCTGTTGATAAGGGTCCCGCTCGCTGCAGTCGGGCCCCAGAGAGGGACACAGCGTGCACTCAGAATGGCAGAAAATCGAATTCCTCAAGACAATGAGGTCCATTTGTAGAGTTAAGCCGGATGAAAGGCCCATATTTAGCCAGCCAATGTTTCAGTCACCATCTCCCTGTTTCCCATTGTCGGCCAGAGAAAAATAAAAGCTTATTTAAGAGAAAGAAAAGTTGTGAAAAAGTGTTTTTTGCTCCAATAATTAGCAGTTAAGCCAGCTCGACTGCTGGTATTTTAATCTACATGCTTTCTCCTCCTATTTTTAAACATTTATGCATTTTATTCTATGGATGATTGACAGATACTGCCTTTTCTCTATAGTGCATTGACAGAAAATAACAAAAAACCTAATTATCATAAATGGATTACTGTTTTAAGGAGGCTTAATGCATCTGTTGAGTGGAAAATAAATTGTCGAAAATTTAATGAGAAATAATGGTTGTTTGTTTCTTTTTGATTGTTTTTTTTTTTTTTAACAAAAGATGACAAAAGAGGCATATTTTGTATTAGTGTCAATCTTAACTGCTTATTTATTTAAATTTTGACATTTTGTTAGCCACAACTATTCAGCTTTTAATGACTGAAAATATAGTATACCTGGCACGGCCAAATGTATTACAGTCGTGCCATCTCTAATAAGCAATGTGATGAATTTCGACAAAATATACTGTAAATACAATAAATGTGCAAAGTTGCTAATTGATCATATGTGCAGCTTAATGCAAAATAACAAGCGTAAATGGGATGCTACACTCCGGCCCGTAAGTGTTCACTGAAGCAGACGACCATTAGTTCCAGTTATTCCTCATTAACTATATGTCCCATTGATTCCTCCAATGGTGCGGTAAATGGAACAGACCTCGGTCAATGATCTGCCTGCAAACAATCTCTTTGATTGGGAAGTGACATCATCCAACAAATAACACAGTGCCAGCTCATGAATTCAGTTTGGTTTCACACAGGTGTTAGCTTCTGGGGCTATATAGGTCTTTGCGTACAATGGTGAGACATGGTCATTATTGAGGCTGACTTAAAAGGTCATTTTTTGTGGTTTTAAAGTTGGAGTAGTAAAGTGGCAGGAGCTGCTGGTTCTGGAAATGCTTTCTGTAATCTGTATTTCAACTTCAATACCCCAGCTTGTGCCCTTGATCCAAAAAGGCTAATATTTCTACTAAGCTGTGGACATGGCTATTGAAGATAAATATTCCCTTGATATTAAAAATAACTTTATCGCAAGACTAACACCTTTTATCTTGTGGCCTTCATCAGGATCAACCGATCCAGTGAAACCATGGACTATAAAGACTAATGACATAACAGCTCCCCCAAAGTAAGGCCAAAATATCTCGATTGCTCCCTGGTGGCTGGCTGCAGCACAGGTCACAAACCCAACCCTCTCCATGTCAGTGAATGGTACATGGGCCATACTAAAAACTCAAGGAACACATCAAATACATTTTTCCAAAAGATGATTGCTGTCATTTAAGGTAGCTTTTATCACCCTGCTGTTTAAGAATTTGTTTTTCTGATAAGTTTGGATTTAATGAGTTATTTAATTCTATAAAACTGGGATTTCGCATCATGATTGGCATCTTTATGTGCCAATGGGTGTGCTTGTGATCAGGGGCGCTGCTCATGATTGGTCAAATGGGTGTTTGGGCTGGAACTCCGACAACAGCCAAGATGGGGGCGATATTTTAGTTTCACAAATGCATAGCAGAGGTAAGTAGAAACTTGTCATCCATCTTTATGTAAAGTCTAAGGCTGAAATGCATTAGTCTTACCATTAAGTTGTTCTAAATACAACAAGTTTTGACCCCTTTTGAACTTATTCTCCTTTCCCATGCACCTTGGAAGTAGGTGAAGTAGTGCCAGAAAATACGAAACCACGTTAATGTTCTCAAATGTTGTTTATCATGCCTAAATTTGATAAAGTAGAACTGTCGACGGGGCCAGGATTTGGTAAAGTTTACCACCCATGGCAGACGTGTCGTACTACGTGAAAAGCCTTTTTTTCATTACTTAAATCACCTGAAAAGGTTGGTGTTGCAACATTTGTGCATATCCAAAAAACCTGATGATATCTAACACTTTCATAATGTTTAAAAAAAGGTATGTTTCTTCTTCCAACCAGAAATGTGGGCTTTTCTTTTAGTGTGTTACAAACTGTTTCTCCTAACTCTTTAATTACATCGGAATATCCCACATCTCAATTGTAAAATGCTTCATACAGAAGAAGGCCACATTTGGAATACTAAAAAAGAATATGTTGTTTACACAACCTGTGCCAAATTCAGAATATTGTCATGTTCAGAATAACTGCTGAACAATGGTGTGCATGTGAATGTACCCAATGTTGCTTAACATAGAAAGATGAGCCCCGTTATTTCTTAAAGCAGACAACTCTAAATACAACAAAACCTATGAGCCTGCTTGGCTGCTGTTGGCTATGGAGAAGTAAAAGAAGTGTTTACAGATCATAACAAAACACGGTCCCACAGAAGCTGCATTCATCCGGACTGACTCGGAAATGAAAAGTGAATTGATTTAAACTGCAGATTGCAAAAACAAAGTAATTTCCCACCTGCTGTTAGCAGCCCAAGTGACAAAATTTTAAAACCTGTGATTGGATTTTTCTACCTAAAATGCACTGTGGGAGTTGATTTCATCTCAAAACAACCAGATTTTCTCTAATGCAGTTGTTAATAATCTTTTGGACTGATGATTCAACATGGAGACAATCATGCCAACCAAAGCTGTGGAAGTGCTCCAACTGTCAGTCACATGATATTGTCTATAGGAAAAATCAATAGCACTTTCCTTCCAGAATCAGGGGGGCTTGAAATAGACCACCCTGCTTCAAAAGTCTTTTATAGAATAGAGCTGTTGATCTGAATATTATATCATAACATCATCACGATTGCTTCTATGTCTAGCTTCTAACATAATAAATACAAGTTTAAATTGGCTGTGTTGACAGCATTGCCTGATATCAGACAAACCTGTCAACTCGTTACACTCGGTTTCCATCTTCAGTCTGACATTTCATCCACTCTAACTGATTTCTATTGGGGAGGGGGATTCAATTCCAAAATGATGCGCAGCCATGCCAGCGGACTAGTTTTACTGAGGTTTCAAGAGTAGAGCTGAGTAAAAGTAAGCTACGACATTGGACGATATTGACAAGATATAGTGACTTAGAAGAGCCCTGATAGCGGCATCTCTCTTGTCTGTAGGCCTCACGCTCACCAGTCTTGTCATTACTCCTCATTGGTTCTGGTGCATTGTTTGACAACAGCTTGACAATGGCATTAGTCCCCCCTGTTGCCTCTCCAGTCTCTGTGGTGCCTATTGGCTGTTTTGTATATCCACCAAGCACAATTTCATGTCATAATGCCAGAGGAATAAGTCAGCTCGAATTTGGTCTAGATGGATACCAAAATCTGGATCATTACAATTTATAGCAATTAGACAGATTGAATATGTGGAGGGGTAGAAATAAATTGAGGGTATGGTACTGACATGTAAGCTGAGAAAAGAGAGAAAAAACGTTTCTTTTCTCTCCTCTGAACTGATGAAAATGATCAGAAACAGAAGTGATCCCAATTTTCACCTCAAACTAATAAAAAATTACCAGGGAACAAAATGTGCCCCAAAAAAGGTTATTATTGTAGCACTGATTTCTTTGCTTTGCAGAAAAAATGTTGATATGATGCAGAGAGAAAAGAAAACTTTAGCAAAAATAACCAACTGTAGAAGGCTGACTGAGAAACAGAAAGAACCTCTAATTGCCTTGCCAATGTGCTGAAGGGTTCCCTACAGTGTGAAGCTCGGGCCAGGCAAGGCAGATGACCACCAATTGCCTCAACTCTTCACCTCTGTCCAATAAGCTCCTCCTCCTCCTCCCTCTTTTCCACTTGCTTGCATGAGAACTGCAGCTGAGACAGTCTTATAATGATGACTTTTAATGGCCCTTAGACCTACTGCGATTTGCGCGGGCTTCTACATGCACCGCTGCCATTTCCACATGATGCACGCTCGCTGCCTCTCTGACAGCCTTCCATAGACCGAAGGGAGGAGAGGGAGAAGAGACGGACGCAGTAAAATATAGAGGTACTAGCTGTCTTTACATGAAAGCAGAGACAACAGAGAAATGTTTGTTTTATATGCGAATCGTGGTGTCACTTCCTCTCTTTTTTCCTCCGCATGTCTTTGTTGTTTATGTGCTTCCAGATGAAACAGAGGGAGGTGAGGAGGAGCAGACTTGATGACTTGTGTGTTTTTGTTGTGGCCAGTAGGAGGACGGGGTGCAGTTTTATTGGCATTGATTGGAGCATTATACTGTGCATTGTTGCAAGATTATTGCATTAACTGGCCTGACTTAATCACATTAGGAATGTGAGAGAAGAGAATGGAGTATGTCAGACCCTCGCAGATACACACATCATAACTTCAGCCTTTCTGCTCATTTGGTTTATTTGGCGGCACGCCAGGCTGATACAAGAACTGTGGGAAGTTTGCTGACTTCACTGACAAATGGACTTTTATTTCTTGGAAGGGGGAACTTTTCAGGGTGATGATTTATGTTGTGTTTCTGTCCTCAATGACTGTGGCGATCTACCCCAAACTGAAGTCCCTCGGATTTCAGATGCAACCTATTGTTTGGATCGCTGGGGGATGACATGCCTTTGTCCTCGAAAACAATGAAAATAGATCAATTGAAAATACAATTTCTGTGTTGAACTAACTTTTTTGCTGCAAGCGAAATTCCCCCAAAAGTTCTCCTGGCACCTGACCCCACTAGAGGAAGTGTTCCTGAGAGGAAGTGACATGGCAGGCCAAAGTGAGGAGTGTTTTTTTAGCCTTGCCCTGTGACCTGCTTTATGCAAGCACCCTCGCAGTTCGAAGAGACAAATTGTGCCTCGTCAGTATCTATAAAAACCAGTGTTCCTTAGAGCCCAGATCGGGCTGCTCTAGAGGTTAATTGACCCCAGGCAGTCTACATCCCTTCACCCCAGTCAGGGGGCCACTGAGCTTGAGTACTAAAGCTCTCAAAGCTATGCTCTCATGTGGGAGTCTGCGCCTATTCCCATTTCCTCCTGAACCGCAGGCTTTTAACTGTGTTGTCTCTCTTTCCCCTCTTACTCTATTTGTCTGTCTCGGCCTGTGTTTCTCTCACTTTATCTGTGTATACCTCTCCACGTATAATGAGACACTTCTCTCCACGGAGAGACGTGCCGAGGTCTGCTGCCAGGACCCCACCTGTTCACCGCAGGCCCCCGCACCTCCTGGCTGCCCTCATTAGTGCCTGGGTGAATACTGATGCTCTGCATGTGTCTGTCTCAATGCTGATCATAGCCAGAGTACATCAAGTGTCAATTACGGATGCAGGCAGGTAATAAAAGATGGACTCAACCTGGAAATAAGTGATGGGCAGGCACTGCAACCAGCACTTATGTATCCAAGTGATGAAACAGCTGGATAAAAATGTGTTTTGCTGGGATAAAATAAACAACTTTGCAACACAATCACAACAGATTTAAAATCCACCAAATTCACAATTGAATTTTCTGTCCAGATGGAGTAATTCTACATAGGATAAAAAAAAATTTCACAATGCATAAATCTCACAAAACCGTCAACAGGTTTGGTAAGAATCACCATGGCTGCAATCTAGAAGTCCCTAACACGCTCAAACTGATAAATACATACTCTCACACACACCAAAAAGCCATGGTTTTCTCTTCAGCAGTCAGAGAATTTCAAAAAGCCTCATTCTCTGGTGTGATAATTACCCATGCTGCTCTCCGATGGAACATTTGCATAATCATCATCAGCCATTCACAGAGGACACACAAAGGATTATAATGAGGCAACAGAGAAACAAGAAGCATTTCAGGGAGCCATTGAAGAGCCGCGCTGAGAGGCCAGTCATTGTCGCCACGATATTGCGCACAGAACGCCACCAAAAACAGGAAGAGAGATGTAATGATCGTCTGTTTAGGGGAAAAGAAATCACAAGAAAATGCTTCAGTCCATGTGTCCCTAAGTGTTCATGTTGTGTAAGCTGGCATGGCCCCCTTAGGTTGCCGAGATGCTGTATTTGTGCAGAGTTGGTGGAGAGGTGAACCAGAGAGTGGGAAGTAAAAAAAATCCTCTTATCCTTAATAAACTTGCTGTTGCAACAATCACAGTAGGTGGAAGCAGCGGGAGCTGTCAGATACACCTGCCTTTAAATCCACAGTTATTTCTCCAAACTTTGTTCTACTTGCTGAAGCACGAGTTCTTGTACACAGCAGCAGATATCAGATGAACTTTACTGCACAATGAAGATTAGCACAAGCTCTGCATGAAATGTTTAACAGACATACTGTGATTTTACCAGGCTGTTCTTATGAACTGTTTGTACATATACCTATGAAAGGTAGTGGACCAGAGTTCATGCATAAACTACATAATCATGAGCCAGTATTTTGAAACTAGCCCATAGGAAGACTGCAATTATGCGACCAATGTGCTGATGGGAGTAAAGAAGGAGGAAGTATAGAGTGAAAGTCCAACCAAGTATTCCTTGAGTTATTTTAAGGTACGTCATCACCATGTTTCTTTTTCCTCCTAAACCTAAGTAATTTATGTACGTAATGTCGTCACACCCAATCGTGCTTCTTTTCCTAAACCTAACCTATGTAACTTTTCTTTCCTGAACCTAACCTAGGTTTCTTTACTTTTTCAAGTATGTCATGATAAGTGACTTTAGCTTAAGTACTTAATGTGACTACGTCCAACTATTGTTTCTTTTCCTAAATCTTACTCACAAAACTTTACTTTCTACTTTAATACACATATCCTATGTAACTTCACATTAAGAATGTGACCTGACCAAGCCCAACCGTTTTTCTTTTCCTAAAGCTAAGTAACTTAACCTAATCTATACAACTTTGCATCATGTACATTACAATAAGTATGAAACTTTAAATTAAGAACGGAAAGTGACTACGCCCAATTATTTTTATTTTCCTAAACTTAACTTATGTAACTTTAGTTTAATAAACCTAACCTACTGAAATTAATGCTTTCAATGTAAGGTAAGATCATTTTAACCCCTTAACAGGCAATGACACCGCACGGTAGACATTTTTTTGCAATCAAATTGTTCACTAAAAACTTAGTAAAATCCAATTAAATTTTATACAAATGTTTATATACAATGCATTTTATTATTGTGATTATACTGTAATGCTGTTCAGTACTATTTTTATTATATTAAACGGACTATTTGTTTTTTTATATCATATATTTGTGTTGTTTTTGATACTAGATATTTATTATATGTATTCATTTTTATATTAATTTTGTTTGTTTGTTTATTTGACTGAATGAATTGTATTTTCAGATTTTTATCATATAACACTGCCAATTTTATTTAACCTGAAATTCTTCACAGATGTGTTTACACGGGATTTATTTTTATTTATTTTTTGTAATTTTTTATTATATGTTTATAGTATGATGTTAGCATTGTAGAATGTATTCTACAAGGAAAATGTTTTTTTTCTTACCAAATTTATGCATTTTGTTAATATAGTCTATGGTGTATAATGTCGTATCATTTTTTGCAAAGGTATTTCTTAGTGTGACTGTATGTAACAAGACAACACCCAATCATGTTAACCTACATTAAATTAAATTAAGTACATTGTGATAAGTATGAAACTTTAAGTGCATAACGAGAACATGGCCAACCCTGTTTATTCCCCTAATCCTAAGCAATGTAACCTTACATTAAGTCCATAACTTGACCATGCTATTTCGGAGGTTTTAATTCCTTACATATCATACAAACTGTTTTTATGTGCATTTTTGTAAGATACCATACAAAAGGTTGTATGAGGATATGTTGGATTTTAGACACTGACTACAATACCTGTGTCCTATGTTAATTTTTTTTTTTTGCAGCCCTTAAAAGATAACAAAAATAACCACATTTCCTATTCAAGGAAATGAAAGTGAGAAATAAACCACTTAACTAAGATATACTGTTCATGAGTCAATTCCAGGTTGTGAGAGATGTGAGCATTTTTTTTTATAAAGACAATTTTCTTCCACGACAGCTGTGTGCAGGGGCTCAGGTGTGTTTTGATGTCTCTGGAGGCTACTGGATCTTATACAGCCTTTTCATGAAAGGTGAAACACTACAGCTTTATAGTCTTGTCAATGTATTTATAAGAAACTGAAAGGTACTGCAACGCATGCAAGAGCATTAACAACATGAACAATTCAGTTGCTGTTAAGAACACGATTTTCAGGTCAGACTTTGCTGATCGCTTCTGGAAGCTTTTATGAGGACCGACGGAGCACACAACACAGTCTGTATATGTCAGCCAGATGGTGCATCATCCTGCATCAACCCTTTTAATGCTGGGATCAGGATGATAGAGAGAGTGACTGTGTTAGAAAAGGCAATCATAAAGTCATACATTCTTGCTGGGACTTGGCCGAGATAACATGGTGGACTAAACGTTGGATGCAGATCAATCCTAGCTTTCTGTGTTTCAAGGCCTGCATGGGGTACAAAGGTAAGCAATGTCTTTGTTACCCTGGCAGCACAAACATTTTTCTTTCGCTTTATCTCGTTTACTGTTGTATTTGAAGGACAGTGGAAGACTGCATGAAACAAGCCATAGAATAAAAATTCTAACGCGGTAGTTAGATACATAGATTTCTTTTCACAGGATACGATAGGCAACAATTGTCATGCCCAATGCGGATATTTGGTCCCCTCACCCCATGTCTTTTTCGTTGAGCCATTATTTTTACTTTTTACCAAGTCTGGGTATGAATGCATCAAAAGTAATGCAATGAAAGGTTGGGGTTTTTTTTGGACTTTTCATGATCTTTTTTCTCAAACTGTACCTCTTTTCTTTACCCAAGTATATTTTTTGACCCAGTAATGTACTTTCTACTTTGCTGCACTTGCCATTTATACCATCATCACAGCTAGTCTGCTCTAAATTGTAGGGGGGGAAGAGTGGGCAAGGAGCAGCTCTACTGCAGATGCAGAGTTACCACCTGCCTAGAAGAAAAAGAAACGCCACCTGTCCTCTGACCACTATATGATGATGATGACTGAGCAAAAACCCAGAACAAGAGCCAGCTTCACATGACAGCTCTCCCCACATCTAGCTCACTTTTTATACCAAAATATCAAAAAAGACAACAGTTACATGATGAAGTGCCAGCTAAAAATCGTAAAAAAACACTGACATCTCCACTTTACAAACTCCTCTTCTAACCTCCGCAAGCACATTAAAGTAAGTTGCATAATCTGTTGGTGAATATGCAGTCAGCTAGCAAATGGTAGCTATGGTAATTCTGATGTTATGATCATGACATTAACTTTTGTTGTAGCTCGGAGTTTGTTGAGCTTCGAAACCTGAAGCAAAATCACTTTTCTTGTGTTGCTTTCTGACACCTTTCACAAGTATTTGAATCTTTGAACACCAATGAAATTGGTGCCATTGTTAAAAACATAAGGAAAAAGACATTGAGCAACTTGGTAAGAAATGTTCCACAACCCGCAAGAAATTTCAAGATTTAGAATTCATTTTTAAAAAAGCTAGGGAAAATGTCTTGGGGAAAAAAAAACTGTATTATAATGATCATAACATACTGAAAATTATGTTACATAATTTCTATTCATTTTTTAAAAACTAAATCTTGATAATTTTTGAGTCATTTCTTTTTTTGATCCTCATTGCCCTCTTCCCATGTTTTTAAAAAGCAGTGAAGCTAACATGTTGTCAATTATTACATTAACATTACTTTCATTTAAAAAAAATCATTATTATTATCATTTCTTTTGTAAAACTTTGCCAACCTTCGAGGGAGCTGTATGTGAAATTTATAACACAGGAGTTGTCTGGACATGGTTCTAAAGGTGAGCCAGCAGCTAGCAGCTAATGGTGCTAACTCCATAAACTGTGCTATAAACAGCAACAGTGTTTACAGATCTAACAGTGTTAATCAGGGGGAAACTGGAGGCTAGGTGCTATGTTTCTGTCACCATCTTGATGAGGCTATGAACTAGCCAATGGGATACACACATACACTAAAATGCACATGTGGCCGGACCGGCTTACCACAACAAACTACAGAGAAGCTCAGATTACAACAGAAGTAGTGTGTTCATTCTCTCAGGATGTCATTACTCTACTATATCTTTACATGAAAAAACAGTTTTCTGCTATATTGATGCTCTAAATGTCACTACACAACCTTAAAACAATGTTTATATGTGAATAATTTGTATTTAGAGTATTTATTAACCAAAAACATTTTTTCTAACTTTTACTTGATTCATTTTTACGAAAATAATTGTACTTTTTCTTGAGTATTGATTCACCCACTTCTGCTTTTTACACTGACGTGTTTGTTGCCCAGTGGGTCCTCGTAGTGTTATTTAGAGAAATACTACTGTAGTGTTGCAGCTCTCCAAATTTTCAGGTCAAATTGTCTCAAAAGAGCAATGTTACTTCTGTTGGTCTCCATAGAGGAATAAAAAGTAATTGATCTTTTTGCACAGTGTCTTTGGGACAAACATAAATCATCCGCAGAGCTTTTTTGTCCACAGTTCGGGGTTATTCAACTAGAAAACTTATGTGTGCACATCAAAGAGAATGGCATGAGCAGTGATCACCAGGCCTTACATTCTCCCATGTGGAATTGTTCAAAATAAATGCATTTGCACTTTAAAGTGAAAGAGCTTTTATTGATCGGATGTTGGGACAGCGAACTGAGAGTCTGCAGAAGTGGGTATGGCAGATCAAGGGGGTGCAAATGTTTTATCATCAAATCCAGGGAATGACTGAAGGTTCCATACTGTGCCGGCTTAAACATTAATGCTAAACTAACGACAGAGCACTGTGAATCAATAATTCAGGTGAAGACGATCATGTATGCTCGATGGGTTTGACATATCAAAACATTAGCTTTACATGGCTACACCATACGTGAACAAAATAGGGTGAACGCTGACACACGAAGCAGAAGCACACAGCTCTGTGAAAGCCGCCTTTATCTACCTGATTCAATAAACTCATGTTGCATGCCCTTCAACTGACGGGCGAGATGTGGTTTATGTAAACAACAAGCAAATTATGCATTCAGCCATCGAGCTAGATGTGAGCAACATCTGCCCACTGCACTGTGCAGTCGGCTATTCGCTTTCAGAAGAACAGCCAACCTGTGGGGAGAAGTGCACAAGTGCCGTCCCTGAGCTGTTTTTCCTCAAAAAAACATCCTGCATGCCTGCTGGTGTCCCCCTCCCGTGCCTCCCATCTCTCTCTTTCTCCCTTTCTGCAGCTCCCTCACTTCACAAAACTCCCCCATGAAGGGACTTGTCATCTGTACACCTCCTTCTTGTCATGTTTTTGCTACCCCACCCCTCCTCTCCCTCATCTCTGTAACTTTTACTTGCTCTGGATCGTCTTCCTCGCAGCCAGTCCATAGTGACAGCGCTGTCTCTTCCTCTGGATGCTGCTGGCTTGACAGGGAGAGGGGAGGCCCAGAAAGCACAGAGACCTGCTTGCACTCTTGCCAAGATAGGAAAGGAGGGAGAGAAAAAAACAGAAAAAAACAGTGAAGGAGAAGCATGCATGGAGACAGAAAGGAGGGAGTTATAAGAAAAGAGGGGGAAAAGAGGCAGGTTAGGCTCAGAGAGAAAAAGGGAGAGATATGGTAAGATCGAGCGAAAAAGACGAGTGATTAAGAAGAAGAGATAAAGGAGGGAGCAGAGAGCAGAGAGTGTGCAGTCAGGGCTGTGGGGATATGAAACATCCTCAGGCAATATTCCTCAGCCTCAGCTCTCTCACGGTGAAAAGACAAAAACTTAGCTTTTATGCCATAAACTTTGCTTGCGTTGTAGACAGGGCTTAGGAGTAAGTGCAGCGCGGCGAGGATGATGAGGAATACAAATGTTAGCTCTCCTTTGACTGCATAACATAGCAAGTATGGTAGGGCATTAAGTTGTTACTTGCGAGGTGTGATCTTTTTGACAAGGGCATCGGAGCAACCACCTTGGGCTGCCGGAGAGGTTGAGCAGAATGAACCCGTGGCCGAGCTGACCCGCTGACAAAGGCTTCATCTTTTATTATAGTATACACCCCCCTTGGGAATATATCTCTTGTTTTTTTGCTTCTCAATTTTTAACAGAGGAAAGCTTTTTTTTTTTGGCAAGATGAATTGACCGTTCGCTAAACCTCGCCTGAACAGCATTTGTCCAATCATAGCTTAGCAACTGTAACTAGGCACAGTAGTTCCTGTCAAGCTTTAGTTGAATGTTGAAGCTGTGTGCTCGGGGCTATAGTGAGAGTGATACTATTTAAAGTTTGGAGGCCTCTCTAAAACCAGAAACACTAGAGCAAAAGTGTCAGGAATGTATTAAAAAAGTGTGATTTTTCTCCTCTATCATAAGCTTCCAACAGGCTGTCTATCATAAGCATGTCCAGCCAACTAGCTAACTTCCTAACCTTGGAAACAGCCACACATCTCATCAAGCCAGAGTAACAATATCCAAAACTAATTTACAATACAGTCTATTTCACAATGTGCACATCCAATGCGTGAAAGCTGGTCGTGGATGCCACTCTATCAGATGTTGGCCAACATAAGCAGCTGTGTCCTGCCTGTTAGTGGGTTTAGGGGAGTTTACACTCTGGTTAACCTAGATAATGCTGGTGTTACATTTGCCAAACACATCGGTTTGTGTTCTTGCCCCATGGTCTTTTCTCTTGTCACATCACCAGTAAAAACATAAAGTATGAATGTAATCTAAGCAGATGTAGCCTCTGTTTATTCCTATGAAAGTTGGTAGATGTATACTACCATAAAACTGTAGGAGTGGTTCGCCTAGTCTCACCCTACTGTGCTGTGATTGGCTGAGTAGTCATGTGTCAACACACTGAGGTCTAAGGCAGCAAGGGATCGAGAAAACAGGCCATGGTCACACACAGCAGGGCAGGACTAGATGAAACACTAACATTCAGTGGGTACAATTAATCATTAAATCAATCATTTATTTGTCACATTGAATTATCTCAGGTACAACTCCACTGAAATGTGATCCCGTCTGCTCCTTTAACTCCTGTACTGTAATTTAGTCCTTTTTTGCATCTTTTTACATTGTTGGCTTTATATTTGTCCATGTTTTCAAATAGCTCTGATAGTCCATGGTTGCTGGTTTGATTTAACTGTCCACACATCCTGACCCCAACAGGATCACTATAAAGTTGCTTTTTCTGAACATGATAGTGTCTCACTGCAGCTGCCTCTGTATGGCATATAGCAGTGATCCACAGCAGGAATGGGACTGCATCTCACATTTCTACATTCACACCAGTCCTTATTCAATGTAAAGCACACGCCTCCTTTCCTTCTATTACCCGAGTCCTCTGTCAGTTACTCAGAGTCACTTGGTTGAACGGCGCTGTGCAGGATTTGTCAGTGAATGAAAGGATAATCCAGTTCCTGATATTCTGTTGGAAACTGATGCCACACAGAGGTCATCCAGGTTATTTTCCAGCGCCTAATGAATGAAAAAATTAGAAAACTTCTTTGTCTCCCTTCATCTGAAATCAAAGACCCATTATTTTAAAAATTACAAAGAACTCTGAGTTGTTCACTGTTATCACTGCAAACTGAATATTTGCCGTGTCAGAAAAAAGACAGGCATAACCTTAACTATGGGGATGCAGGGCTTAGTGAATGGTCAATTAGCCGAAAAAACTGACCACATAAGTGAGTTTTTGAAGAAGCTTTTTCTCTTCATTTTAAAAAAATCTTCTGCATATTGATTAGCACTTGAAGTACTCTCCGGGCCTTTTTTTTTTTTTTGACCACACTAGGAGATCGTGCCTTGGGCTGTGAAGTGTATGTGCATCTGTGTGTGTGCATGTGTGTGTGGGAGGTTCAGAGAGGTGTGTGGGCGCAACTGAAGCATTATGACTGCTTTAGAAGAACAAGGTCTGTGGAAGCTAACATGACAAGTCTCTCACTCTCTCCCTCGTTCTCTTGCTCCCTGTCACTCTCTCTTCCTCTGTCATCATTATGAGGTAAATTGGCCTGCCGCACAACAGCCAGATAGTCTTTTAATGTGAAGTAGGTCATCACATACTGTGGCATAATGACTCACTCAGGATCCAGCGTGCGGACTCCAAGTATTTGTCCATTTTATCATTAAAGATGACTTGTATTATGAAAGTAATGCAAATTGATAAACTGTAAGTGGTGTTTTTTTGTTTCATCACTGCAGGAGGTGAAGCAAATAGGCTTATTTTCTATCTATACAGCTCATTATGTTATGTATTTATTTACATACAATAGTAGGATATATTTTTAAAATTTCTAACATGAAACAGATTATGTGTAATATTGCAGATAGCATGCTGTTTCTGAACCCATTCAGGGCCATTACTTGTGGGGTTATTCTTATATCATCCATCATAGAAGTATGATCATCATGAAGAAAATACAGTTTCCCTCAGTTGTTTATGAAGGGCAGTAAGTTTAATTCAATCAGACACAGCATGATACGGAAAATGAGCAGAAGAACAAAAAAGGGCCTGAGATATATCTGTGTTTCTTTCTCCTTTTATTCTCTTCACATGCGAGGCAAATGCCAGGAGAATAAAGAGCGTAATTGGAATTTTGAGACCTGAGTTTTAGAGTCTGCCGACGTCCAGGTTTGTCATTTCTTCGGGGCTTTAAGCAAAGCTGCCTGTTCTGTCTTACACAGATAGACGCTGTGAGCCCAAACCTACCCTGTGAGTCTTAACTATTATTTAAAGAAGCACCCACGAGGGCTAATGCTTGACGTCACTCCCATTGTAGTGGGTGTGATTAGCTAGAAATAGATTTGGAATCAGAGCTAAGAATGGCATCTTGGAGGGAACGTGATTGGTGTGATCCTGAAAGGCCTCCAGCAGAATATTGATGAATAACAACTTAGTGGTGCAATATTTTCACTTCCGCTACCGATTGAATATCTCAGTAGACAGAGGTGAGTCAATGTACATCGAGTTTTTGCATTTGCTCTTCTTAACAAGCAGGTTTTTCTTTCCGCTGCACAGAAAATGGTTTGCTTAAAATAAAAAAATATGACTTAGGTATAGAATGCAAGCAGCAACAGCCACAATAATAAAATAAATAAAGGAAATAGTGACACTGACAAAGCCTCATTAAGAGAAAATACAAGCCAAGCGTGTTCCCACACAGGTGATCTCTGTCAGGTTCAGTAAAAATATAAGAAAACACTGACTGCTTGTAGCCCTGAAGATTTGATTAAATGTTAAAGAAAACCTTGAAAATTAAGCTTAATGAGCGAGAGGTTGCAGAGGGCAAATCTTAGAGTAGACTAGTTTATTACATCTGTATGGTTATATGAGCTGTGTCTCTACATTTCATATATTAGGTATGTTTGGCTGATAATATGCCTTTACCTTTGCTGTAGTGCCATTTATGAGTCTAGATTATTTCGGTGCGAGTTGCCAAGCGTCGGAAATATCAGCCGTAGAGATGTCTGCCTCCTCTCCAACCATCTAACAGAACTAGATGACACTTGTCTTTTGGTGTTCAAAGCGCCAAAAATTTCCAGAAATCATGAAAATTCTAGATGACCCACAGACCTTGTTGTGAGCAGTTTCATGTAGAAACTATTTTCTTTCTGTGACACTACACCCATCAAACTTAACAGACGCCTCTATGGCTGATATCTCCAACACTCACACCAAAACAATCTATATTGATAAATAGCTAGAAGGAAAAAAAATATGCACGTTTGCCTTGGGGGTGAACTGTCCCTTTAAGAAAAGTATCAAAATTCCTCTTCTATCACCATTTTTTGGTAGAACATCTGCCATTCAGGCGACACAAAATCTCCTCCTTCCTGTGAAAAGTAACCTGCCTCTCTGAATTCTCTTCCATGATTTGACTTCTCTTTGAAGAAAAGCAATCTTTCTCATTCAAAGATACCGTCACTTTAGACTGTCTCCCCTCTGTACCAACAAGGTGTTTATTTGCTATAATAAGTCTTGCGTCTAAGTCTTAAGTTTGCGGAAAACTAAAATTTTAAGATAAAAAAATTGCTCGATTTCTAAAGAGTGCATTTTTGCAGTGTGCAATGCTGCTGTATTTTTCAGAGCACAGCAGTCTGAGGAAAGACATTAAAGCCTTGGGGTGGTTTTGTGAGGGATATGTATTGTTTGAGTAACACTGTGCAGCGAGACAGTGGTCTCTTTGTATACAGCTTTTCTCTAGAGACGATTATTCTTCTTGAAATCTCCCCATAGACTGTCTTCAGTGCAGAACGGGAGCCTTAAGTTTTTACAAAACATATAAGACAATGAAAGTGAACATAGCTGCAGCTACATGCAAAAATGCAAATGTAGGCATACAGTGTTGAAGGAGAATGGACATATTGCATATTGAGAGAATATATGCAACGGCTAAGGGTTTCTGTGAAAAAAACTATTCAGGTGCTTTAAATACTTTGCCTTCTTCTTTCAATTCTATGCACAATATTTATCAAACGCAAACTTATAGTCTACTGAATGAAACTTTATTTAATATGAGTGCCATGACTGCTGGCAGTACACAGAACAAGTTTACAGATCTCTACCGCCTGAGTAGAGAACAGATCATTTTCTTTATGTCACTTGTAAAAGACCCATTTATAACTGTGAAATTCAGTCAATAAATTCTACTGCCCTCTGCGGCCTTTTCTCCCCTGCGGAACACATCACAAAATGTCACCATGAAACGCCGTCAGAATATTCCCCAAACCGTGCAATAAACAAGAATGAGCGAGAATATAACTCACACTGTAAACACCTCGGGCCTT
Source organism: Plectropomus leopardus (assembly GCF_008729295.1). Lineage (NCBI taxonomy): Eukaryota > Metazoa > Chordata > Actinopteri > Perciformes > Serranidae > Plectropomus > Plectropomus leopardus. Next base: position 17,273,386 of record NC_056484.1, read on the forward strand.
TTTTCTTTCACAGGAAGCTCCCTCCCCCTCCAAAATAATGTTTCATTGCAGTAAATGTGATGCAGATTCTTCACAGCGGGGTGATATCCTGCTTTCTGTCTATGTGAGATCCTAACTCCTTCTTGACACTGCCAAGCTGTGTTGGAGGGGTTTTATGTGCACCCTTGACTGGCTTCATGAGGTGTGAAGTCAGCGCGGTCAACTTATAAAATAAAGGTTCAAGGCGAAAATGCAGAATCAGCTCTGGGTCTGGTGCCATGACTGCCCCGGTCATCCTGAACATCCAAAAGAAGCTTTGTTCGTTGTTAGTTTGGATAAGTAGATGCAAAGATATGATGATTTATTATTCTGCTGCATTTTATCATTATATACTGTATATATAAGGGTTATAAAATCATTTTTTCGTTCCAGAACAATAAACAAGACTTAGATACTTTAAATATTCAGTCTATTTTTCAAGCATTGCAGAGTCTTGTGTAAGACAGGATTGGCTGCGCTGAAGGTTAAATACACAGACAGCCCACGTGCTGGAGTGTTTTTCCATGTCTCTGTCAGCAGCTATATTCCACACTTGAATAAAATGAAGCAATGTCCAGGTGTGGCCATGACTTGTTCTAATGTTCTTATGTGCATATTGGTGCTATGCCATTGTTCAGACGGCCCAAAATTCCAGAGCTCTATTAGTCTCAAAAATGTCCCGACTTAAAATACAATTCTCTGGTGGATCATTTCTCTGAAAATACAACACATTGTAGCGGGGTCTTATCGCTAACCCATTAAAGGACTAGTCGGGAACCAGTAGACTCCAGGGACTTAACAGTGGGAACTTAGCACTGATGGTCAGAACTGAACGAAGACTCAGCACCCAGGAAGCGTGATGACAAGGTGCACTGTATTAGTGATGACACAGAATAACAATGACAAGAAAACAAAAGTAACTGAGCTCAAAGTATAATAAGTATGGCCATGCACTAGACCCAGCCGTTGCTTCAGTCGCATGAAAGTCGCTTAAGCCCTTGCCACATATCCGTATATCTCATTCATGGATAACATCATGACATTTCACATCACATTTCTTCAGTTCAACTTCCCCTACATTTGGCGTAAACAGCCATCTAAGTCCAGGGGTAAACAGTCTAAAAATAAAGAAATCTGCAAAAAAAGAGGGGCAAGAAGTTGGGCTGGGGGGGGGGGTGTGTGTGGGTGGATGGGCCAAATGAGGGCACAGACCCTCAGCTGGGCTGCCTCCTCAAGACAGGTAGAAGCAGAATTGCAGCTGGCTCTGTTCAACAGTTCATCCAGTTCCTCTAGCTCGCCGTCTTGGTTCATCATTCAACAAAGAGAAAAAAACAGGCCAATTCCAAAAGTCATGTTTTCCTCTGCAATGGCACCACGCCCAGGGACACAACAGTAGCAGCACCGCGCTTCTGCGTCACCGTCAGCATGCCAGCCTGTCATCAACGGGTCTGAGGCTGCTACTACCAGTTAAAGCCCTGTGGTTGCTCTGAGTGGTTACCCTAATCTCGCAATACTTCCATACAAGATCTGCCGGGTAAAGGCACATGAAAACACTGTAAATCTGACCTGGGTTAAAACATTCTCACCCCAAATCGTCACATGTTGCTGCTTTGCAGTGGACTTCCGCGTCTACATATTATGTTTTAGGTATCCTTCTGTGTCTGCTGTTTGCATTCTGCGATGGCGCTATCGTGATGTCAATACGAGTTTATATTTAGCCAACACAAGCACACAGACATCAACAAACACTCATACTGACACGTATGGTTAGGTTTTAGCAAAAAAGGCCCATGGTAAGGTGTAGAAAAAAAACATCACACCGAGACAGGAAGTAAACACCGGACTCGAGCATGAAAGTCTGATGTTTGTTTGAACGTCCCACCCTACAGGGACCCAAGCACGCCTTATATTATATTGTTTCAACATAATTCTGTCCACCAGCATATCATGAAAGCATGAACATTTCCCACCATAACCAGGTGGTTTTGTGGCCAAACCTAACCACACACTCACCAAAGCATTGTTAACTTATCTGGTTTGCAGAAATGTAAACATTTTTTCTGGCAACTGGGTTGTCTAACTGCATCTAACTGCAGGGACTGTGTATTCTTGGGAGCAATGGCCATTTGTTTTTGGGATAACAGGCTGTCAGAGAAATGGGTTCTCAGTCCAATGGGACAGTTTTTGGACTTACAGAGCTTTGGAATTTTAGGTCATCAAAGCAATATGCAGTCCCCTGCATACATTTACCGTCTTTGACAGCAAACAAAACAAAAGAAACATAAGAACTGACTTAAAAGCCTTAAACTGCAAGAAGGTTTAAGACTTTAAACAACCTAAAACTCATTATCCAACTCAAACAACTACAGAACTTTCTTTTTGGTAAAAGGTTGAGTTCTGTCATCACTTTCTCCTCATTAACAACAAACTTACAATAACAGGAATGAAAAACAAGACAGAAGGTTGTTACAGAACTGTTAATGGATCCTCTTATTGTACTAACCTGACAACGGATCAAAGAATTAACTGATGCAACAGAGACGTCAGTTCGGGAAAAATGTTTAGGTTAAGAAAATATCTCGCATTTTTCCTCATAAATCTAAACAAATCATATATCCCTTTTGCTTTTCAAAGGGGTAATTCATAAAAAAGAGGTGCTTCATTCTGAGTACTTAGTAGTGTGTCACTTGGTGAAAGCTTCCCCTCCCTGTTTGAAAATAACTGTGGAGCCTTGTTACCTTTTTAGATTGGCTCATATTGGTACTGTGCTGACAGAAATGTTCAGTTATCATGGCAAATATACTGTACATGCTGACTGAACATTTCAGAAGGAAAAAGCATTTAAAGCTGGCAGCACACTTGGTTTTTGAGTATAACTTTGCCCTTAGTGTCTATATTATGATGCATCTCATGTCCAAAACGGCCAAAGTTTGTGGAATAAAAAACAATAGAAAAACAATTCATGATTAAATGTAGACGTTGGCATAAAAATGTTTCATACGTCAGTAGCATTCTACACATATTAGCATACTAATGTGCTGTTATTAAAATAAGTTGACTTTGGTTAACTTCAGGATGTGAACACTGGGCATCTAGGTAAAGTCCTGTTTGTTTGATCCATTTACCACTTCACTATTTAAAAAACTATGCTTGTTATGGACAGGGCAGCCTAGTTAGATTACTACTTGGTTAGGTTTAGAAAAAAATTGTGTTTTCAGTTAAATTACAATGCTTGTGGGCCCAGTGGCTCAGTTGGTAGAGCGGGCACCCCATATACAGAGGCTATGTCCTTGCCGTAGGTTCAATTCTGGCCTCGGCTCTAGTGTTCCCTTGTCTCTCTCTCTTTGACACTTATACTGTGCTGTCCCACCACGACAGAGGATCCTAACCGACTTTCCATCTGCATTGTTTTTGTTGTGTTGGCATGTAATTCAAACACATTAGGAGCCACCAACACACAGGCGGTGTTATAAGGTCGACGCTATTTTTTTGGAGACTTTGTTAACTATGAATTAGACTGTGCCATTTGAAGCAACCCATTCTCAAGGATAAATCTTGGCATTGTATGTTTCTGCAAGCCATGGGTATGTATAGTTTTCTGTCATTATGTAATAATTATGTGTAGTCACAAAAACACTTGGTTATGATTGGAAAAAGATGCTTTGGTTTTACATTATTTGGTTTTGTGGCACAATTACGGCTGCAAATGACTCCTTTTTGCTAAAAAACAAATGTTTTTTTACTGTTTGTTAGTCTCAAACAGTGGTCTGCAGCTTGACAGCTGTCTTGCCAGGTGTCACGCACGCCACAAGCTGCCATCCGCCATCCACTTCCCACTATCCGCCATCCATAATCCACCATCCCCTCCACCTTCCAATGACAAATTCAGCTTATATACATGTATAAAGAACTACAACACTTTAGAAATGTTTTCCTCTGGCCACTGAGGTGTTCAAGGACTCAAAGAAAAACAATAAAGATGAAGTAGAAATGGTATTAAAAGCACCTGACAATTTTAAAAGAAGAAAGGAAAAGGGAACTTAGTTCTTACAGTTTTAAATCTGGATTTACAATAAATTTGACAACTGTAAAATTTGTGTTTGTTCAGTCTATTTATAATGTACATGCTAATGAAAACAACAAATGTGTCACCCTGTCAGGTAGCCTGTCATCCTGTTAGTGAAGCTGGCAGGCAGGCGCTACAATAAAAGGCTGAAAATCGGACAATTTTAGCTGAAATCTGCTTCTTAATTATGGAGCACAATAATGGACTGACTTTTAATGACTACCCCTTCTTTCTAGGCTCACCAGGTTTTTCCACAATCATTAAGCAAAGCCAGGTTCTCTTGAAAGGCCATATATGCTATTATCATAAACAGAGTGTGGTTTCCACATTCACAGACAACACATAACGTAAGTAGCATTATGGAAAATGCAGAATACGCAAAGGAAGGGGAACATATGGAGAGTATCTAAAAAATTGCATAATTACTTAAGTTTGAGCGAGCAGCACCTGGGGCACAGCAAAATCCTCTGCATCCAATTAAAGAAAACTGTCTAAATAGTCTCATGGCATTATATTTATTCATAAAGGTCATCCAGTTATGAGTAAACCTTTAAAATAGATTATTTCGTGCAATTTACATGAAATCTGAATAATATCTACTGGAGATTCAAAGGGGAACTTACGAGGGCACTGACCCGGCAAAAGTCCCACATCTCCCTGAGGCTTTACAGAAATGTGAATGACACCAAACTGATAGAACACCGTCACATGCGCTAAGGTTGTATATATTAAGACTTCCAACCAGCCTAGCAGCTTCAGGTAAGTACAGTCTTTGGATCAGAACCCTTTGGGCTGTCAGATGAGCTACGTCTCTTTCTCCGAGGCTGTGGATAACCCTGCTCGACCTCCAGGAACATCAGTTTGTAGAACATTGTGTTAGAAATCCTCCTGGGATCTGAGACGGTAGCTCCGGAGCTAATAGGTACAGATATCCATTTTCTTCCCTGCCTGCGCCTTCTTCCTCATTCCCCCTGCACTGCAAAAAATGTCCATCTCGAATGCACTTGCACACAGAAACGGCTGGCCAGGCAGCCACGGTTTGCCATGATTCAACTGCAACTGCTGCAGCAGGAGATGCAGCAGCAGCGGAGTGGTGGCAAATCAAAACATAATATTCAGTTACTTTGACATTTCTTGTTTAACTGGTTAAATATGATAAGTCAAACTGCTCAATATAATATAAATGGCTCAAACACTTTTATCTTATATCAAAAACTACAATTACTGCCTAACAGTTGCATGCTTCCACGAACCAGTCAGTTTGCATTAACATGTAATGCACTTATGTCATTTATTTATTTAACCTTTATTTAACCCGGTTGGTTATTAAGAATCTCCTTTTCAAGGGAGACCTGGCCGAGACTGTGAGCAGTGAAAAACACAAAATTGCAGACAGAGAGTCGAAAGGAGACAAAATACAATTCATAAGCATTAAAAAAAGCATTAAAAGAGAGCTACCTATCAGTCAGAAGGGAATTCTCCGAGGGTAATTTGAACAACCTGACTGGCTAAAGACAACGACATTCTATAAAATCCGCTTCTAACTCCTTCACTTTAGATTTAAAGACATTTAGTGACACCAGCTCCTTGAGTTTCAAGTCATGTTGCAACAAATTCCAGGCTGAGGGTGCAGAATACCCAAAAGCCCTTTTTCCAATTTCTGTCTGAACATTTGGGAGCGAGAGCATAAAGAGATCCTGAGAACGCATTGAGTACTGTCCAGTGCTTTTCTGCGTGATAAAAACACAAAGATGAAGTGCAGGAGCAGACCAAGAATTGCCTTATATATGAAAATGTATGTATGTATCTAATGATGTCACAGTGAAGTTGACCTTTGACCTTTTGGATATAAAACATCAGCACTTCATCATTACATCCTATTAGACATTTGTGTAAAATCTGGTCATTATTACACTATGAATGAGTTATATTCAAAAACTTGTGACCTTGACTACCAAATTCTACTTAGTTCATTCTTGAGTCCAAGTGGAGGTTTGTGCCAAATTTTAAAGACATTTTCTCAAGGTGCTCTTGACATATCGCCTCCACAAAAATGAGATAGATGAGATCACAGTGACCTCTAACTTTGACCTTTGACAAACAAAAATCTAATCATTTCATCCTCCGTCCAAGTGAATTACACTCAAAACATGAGGGGATGTGCAGAAAAACTCTGTAGGCATAACAAAATGTGCAATAAGCAATTACATTTAATGGATAGTGAAAAGCAAACAGATGGCGTTCGAGGAGGGAGACAAAGTGAAGAAGAAATGTTTGATTTAAGAGACGCTGGATTATTTACACAATATTATAATGTGTGTTTTATTAAACATATCAATATTTAATTTTTAAATGTCCTGGTTATTTTCAATACTGGTCTATTCAGACAGTCCTAGTTTGAAACAAAAAAAAAAACATATTCATAGATTCTGGATTTGTCAGTAAGAGAGGAGTGGCTGTCATTCTGAGAATTTATAATGGAGGAAATGCGACTTGTTTTGTGGAAGTGTAACAAATCACAAAAATGATCATTTGAAGCACAGTATTTGTAAATGTCTTAAAACATGCCTGGAGGAGGGTTTTAGTTCTAAATGGCCACAATTCTTTGTTTTATTATTTTGCATTTGAATTGACGTGTTGTCAATACTCAGAGATCAACAGAGTCAGCGCCCTGGCTGCAGAAGATGCCATATTTTAACATTGGACAGCAGTACCAAAAGCAAAAAGGTAGTGTGGCCACATTTTCAAATCAAGTTATGTCCCTCTCACGCCAAACTGTATGATTACTTGGTAAATTGCTTTCAACTCTACATTCAAGTACACAAAGGCAATATCTGCCTTTACAAGGCATTCATAATTACAGCTTACATGGAATGTAACTAAGTATATTTACCCAAACACTGTAGTCAAAGCACACATTTTAGGGACTTTAAAATACTTAACTTGCGTATTTCCATTTCCAGTTCTGGGCTGTACTATTTAATCCAATAAATATTTGAGTTATTAGCTCTTTTGTTAATTCAGGTTCCAGCAAAGCATATCATGAGATTACAAAATACTCATTTAACAGTATATAAAATAGTCTAATAGTCTGCCACTGCTGCCACCCTGACCAGCTACAACAGTAAAATGCTACTTACACATGAATGCACCCGTTATAATAATCTAATGTATGATAGGCTATATATAGTCGGATATAGCACTGCCAGGGGCAATATCTGATACTGTAAGTACCATTTGCTAATAATACCTGCTTAAATATTACAATGCATGACTTTTACTTTTATCCAAATATTTTTACAGTGTGGCACTGCTACTTTTAATTAAGTAAAGGACTCATTATCAATTAGTAACTATAATCTCATATGAAAAGGGCTATATATAGTAAGACATAAAACTCAAATGAACAATTTTTGATACTGTGAGTACATTTTGTTAATATTACTTGCTAATAAATGAAATGCATGACATTCACTTGTACTCAGATTTCCCAGTATGTGATTGCTACTTTAGTAAATGACACATTAATGCATCAGTCTTAATATTCTCACCTGTAATAGTCAATTTAAATTAATATATAACACTCAGTGGTGGGGTTTTTGATACTTTAAGTACATTTTACTGAGAATACTTACTAAAAAAATTCAATGCATTACTTTTACTTGTAGTCAAATATTTTTGTGTGGTAATGGACGCAATAATGCAATAAGATTAATAAGCTCATGTATACTGGGCTATATATAGTGAAATTTCTGACTCACAGGTGCAGTTTTTGATACTGTTAGTACATTTTGCTAACAATACATGCTTTAAAACCTAAATGCATGACTTTCATTTGTATCTCAAATACTTTACAGTATGCTACTTGTTTTACTTGAGAGAAATACACATTTATGCATTAGTAACAGTAATCAAATGTAAAAAAAAATGTGATATATATGTAGTACAACACTAACAGGGGCATTCTTTGATACAAGTTACATTATACATTTTATTAAAAATAGTTGCTAAAAAAATTGCTAAGAAAATTTTAATGCATGACTTTTTCTTGTTGTTAAATATAGTATGTTAGTTCTTTATTAACGTAGGAAAAGGATCTTAAAAATATTTGCTCAGAGGGTGATTGGCCTCTTGACCTGGTCACTTTTTAATAGATTGTCACTGACTGGTGATTTAATAAGAACTAATAATCTTTACATAAAGGAAGATCCCTTCACTTGGTTATGACTTATAAATATTTGGTACAACCTCATTTTCTCTTTGGTCTCATATAAGGATGGCCATCAAAGTGGAGTTTCCACACTGAATAGTTTATGAAGGGGTCTCACTGCCCTTTCTGCAAATTACAAACCACTTAAATAGCTCATATCTCACGTGCTTTTTCCAACTCATGAGCATAATGTTGTGAATATGGATATTTTTTGCAGCGTACTTCACCTCCAACAGAAGAAGACATAGATGAGAACAGGCTTCTGGGATATGACTGACGGCTGCTCTTAGCCAACCAGAGCGGGGATGCTGCGAGCACCTCGCCTGCTTCTCTGACGCTATTGGCTGTCCTCTGGAGAGCCGGGGTTTGTTCTGATATTAATGACTGCTGAGGAGACGGCGGCGCATCTATGTGGTCCGCCTGACACTTGATCGAGGGGAGAGATGCGCCCTTAACAGCCGCTGTGAAGACTGGAAGGGAAGGGCACCGGGAACACATGAATCTGTCTCCACACTCTCTCCAACCTCATTTTGGACTTCGCCGTTTTTTTTTGTTTTTTGTTTTTTTTGTTTCCATCTTGTGCAGACGCGTTGACGCTGTGGAAGAACTGATTTCTCATCAGCTGCGTAAAAAGACCACACATTGTTGACTGGCTTTATGTTACGCGCTGGGGCTCGCTCGGCATTGGAGCGGCGCACTTGATGGGAATATAGACACATACTGCTTCGAGGGCTACCATGGTTAAATCGGGTAAGTTAACAATGTTCAGCAATGTTGTGTTTTTCTGTCTTTTGATTGCCTAACATGTCGCACGGTCGCAGCTGCGCAACGCATTTTCCCAAGTTAACGAAAAACGCCTGAATCCAGTGATTTCGGCGGTGTTTAAGCGGACATGTCTTCTTGTGTTAGAGATCATCACGCACCCGAAACACAGATTAATCATGCGTGATTGCATAAATTTAAGGAAACATTGCAGGATAATTATGCTGATGACTGGCCTCGAACCTTCACTTGACGTGGAGACGCGCTTTTGCGCAACTCTGAAGGATGCGCCTTCACCAGACAGGCTATATGATGGACTCTGTTAAGGCTAAAACAGACAAAGAATTAAGGGAAATTGTGTTTGTGTGCGTGCGCGTGCACAGAGTGATGGACTGGCAGTTTTCATGTCCCCGGGTCCTGCTTAGTGAGCGCACACCAGACACGTCTCGAAGAAATCCACAGAATGGTGGCCACCCCCCCATCACCCCCCTCCACTCTCTCCTTTTTCTCTCCATTCTTGTTGCAAACACAGAAGTCGATGCCACATGCCAGGAAAGAAAGTACGGCTTCTTTTTTTAAACACACTCCAACTGGTGCTCAGAAAAGAATCGTTTGCTTTTACCGCCACCTTGGCACATTGCATCCAGGGCTTTTTTTTTTTTGTGTGTGTGTAATTAACACACAACCACTGAGAGGCATCTTCGAGTGCATTCACCACCATCACTTCACCTGCTTGTGCCAGTACACCCACACATCCAGGGATCCGGCTAAAGAGAGAGAGAGCGAGAGGGAAGGTATTCACTAATCCCTTAACTGCATTGGGGCGACTCTCTCTCCTCTCTCTATCTATCACCCCCCTCCCCATCCCAATTTTATCCCTCACACCCTCCTTTCTGTCCAAAATGTATGCCATCCAGCAGATTTATTACTCATGCATATTTCAAAGGCAGATAAACAGATAATGGCCGATAATGACAAATGTGATTTGCACCAAGGGGGCTGCTGAATCTGATTGCCATAATTTTCGATGTGTGTGTGAGTGTGTGTGTGTGTGTGCTCATTCCCCAGTGATGGATACAATAGATTGTGGCCTCCACGGTGCGAATGACTCACCCAGAAGCAGCTGCTCGATATGAAACACCGAGTCAAATGCCACATGAAAGCCATGATGCCCTCACATCACACGCATCGTGCCATGCTGAGCAAAAAACCTCGGCCCACACACCAAGCATTGTTTCCACTTCCAATGATGTGGCTACCTGCTGGTGGAGCCGAGGCCGCTCGCAGCTTATATTGCCGTGTTCAGCCATCAGCTTCTCACAAGTGATCCTTGAGAGCAAATGTGTATGTTGTGCTTTAATGTTCTACAAAAATATAGTCCCCAACAGTAAGAATGTGCTCATGTTTGAGCGTTGTAACCACCCGTCCTCCCCCGTGGTGATAAAAACAGTAAAGCAAAGCAGTAATGGGTTGCTTTATTAATTTGGTCACATTTGTTCAAAACAAATCAATATTACATGTCCTCACTAAGTCATACACTTAAAGCGAGCGCCTTTGCGAATTGCCTATTGATCTGTGTGTGAACAGTGAGTCGAGGATGTGTGTGTGTGTGTGCGTGTGTAAAAAGGTATTGTGCTCACAGTGGCCTTTAGGAGGCTCGGGGAGCATGATAGGCAGCCCCTCGTGGTTGTTCCATATTCATTTCTCTATAGGCAGAGGGCAGCAGGTTCCTGTGAGGTGAGAGGCTGTATGGGTGCCAAACGCTACAACCGCTTCAGAGTCAAAGTGGAGTTCAGGAAGGCTACGCTATCGCGCCCATCGAAATCAAATTAATCTCGAGATCTTTTTTCCATAATGGCGGTAACAAGATGCCCCAGAATCTATCGAGGCTCCTGAGTGAAATGCATGTAAACATATTCACAAGACGGCTGCAGGGGATCAGCCTGTGCAGCCAAGCATAGGCTCTCTGATAGCATCCTGTTCCCAAACAAACACAGGCACCCATTAAAATGGAATAAGCACAGACAGAGGGCAAAAGGAACAGGGGGGAAGACAGTGATGTGCAAGGTTTTATTTTCATTCTTGGATCTGGTGGATGGACTGTATCAGGACTGTAAAATGCCTTAATAGGCATCGAATTTGCTGTTAAAAAAAGGCCTTATTCGGTATTAAAATATCTTAAATCAATCTTTCAAAACAGACTGTTGTTATCCATCATTCGTACGTTTCCCCACAAAAAGTAATGCAACAAAATTTGTACATATCCAACAAAATAATAAGCCAGTTATTCGTTTGTAAGCCATATTTAGGAAAGCTGTGATCACCTGAACAATGACAGGAGGAAAGAGGGAGCGTTCCCTGGAAAGTGGGAGGTTGGGCAGGTGGAGGGGTCACAAAACATGAGACTTTCTCTATGAGAACAGTGTTAGTGAGCGCTGAAAGAATTTTGAGTCATTTAAAGGTACACTGTTACCATGTGTCTTGTCCCAAACTTGACCACAGTAACTTTACTTGCCTATAAACCTATCCTACATAACTGTACGTCAAGTATGTAACTTAATGTAAAGTTATGTAACCTCATTCATGGGGTTCTATTTTGTAGGATATCACTCAAACCATTATGCGAGGATATGTTGTTCAAAAGTCTAAAAATTCTCAGACATTTGAAGTAGGATTTTTATTTTTATTTTTTTCCTGGCGCTGTGTTGTAAAATCTCAAAATAAGTCAGTTTCTCCCATATACTCATTCCCTGCACTTAGACAACACAATCGCTGCATAAAATGTTGGCATTTTATAAGATTGTTTTACGCCACTAGGAAATAAGTTTAAGACCAATTTTTTAATTACCAAAATTGCAGAAGGACAATTTTATTTTGTCCAAATGTTTATTGTAACATAAAATATGACTTTTTTTTTACCATGACCTTTTAAGGATCCGCAGGAACGCAGCAAAATGTGCAGAGCATGCTCTGGGTACAGATGGAGCAGAGGAACGTCAGGCACAGTGAAAGTGAAACCTAACACTTCATTGCGCTGGTTCTAAAAAAGATTGACAAATCAATGATCTCCCCACAACTCCAATTCCTTAAACTCCTGCTGAGGGAAAAAAGAACTCACAAAGTTCACAAAAACACACACATCCAGACAATAAAAAACTCAGGGCTCGACATGAGATAACACAAGAGATGGAAAAAAAAAACAAAGTCCGCACTCTAGACTATGCAACCATAAATAATGAATATAATTACCACTGAGGTGATGTTTGAGCTACATGCTGTTCATCACTTTCATCTCTTGAAAGCATAAAAGGCAATGCATTAGAAGCTATTTCATGCAAAAAAAAATTAAAATTAAAATTTCAAAAATAAAACTCAGCACAATAAGAACTGAGGCAAAAACCTCACCCATAAACACAAGGCATTTCACAATTCTGTTCTACCCTTGTCTTCACTACGGCACCACAAGGTCATGTTTTATGTTACAATAAACACTTGGGCAACATTGCCCCACACCCTGTAATTTTGTCAGTAATAATACTAGTAATCCTCGTAATTGATGTTTTTTGTTTCATTTGGTCTTAAAAAGTCTTAAATCTAAATTGCCTTAAGGTGAAGACAGTAAGAAAGAAAGGAAGGAAACAAAGAAAAAATCTGAGGATCAAAACATGCTTTGATGGCGGCATCCATGACATTTTGGTGTTCAGTCCATATCAAAGGTCAGAATGGGATGTGACACCTCCTTTGTATCCAATGACATTTGCTTTTACATTAGCATTTTAGCTATTTACGTTTCTGGAGTGTATGTGTGTGTACAGTGTTGTGCAAGCTGCTCTAACTAAAAGGTGTTCAGAAAAACAATCACGTTTCACAGATTAATGTCAGGTGTTTGGAAAACAACAACTGAGACTGATGCTCACAAAGAAAAATCAAAGCTATTAACCACTAATTAGGCTGCTATTCTGCAGATTCATATCAGAGTTGGACATGATAGGAACATATGTCCATATTGCAGTTTCAAACATGAGCAGAGAAGAAGGACATCTAAGGGCTACTGCTGTGCCGTCCATCTGTTCCACATTCAGATAGATACATATAGGCCCTCAGTGCACTAATGAAAAGCTTGCTTGAAGCTGGAGACCGAACCAAGTGTTCGTGTATTGGTAAAGCTGTATTAACGTGTGCATAAAGATATGCATGCATGTGCAGAAATATGGACATAAATGCTGATATACAAAGCAATCCAAATCAGCCAGTCATTGGGCCGCTAAGCCTTTGAATTGACAGAAGGCCACAGTGCCATTTAAAAGGGCTGTATCTTTCATCTGTCTGAAGAAGAGTAGCTGAGAATGAAAACAGAAAGAGAAAGCCCATATCAGACCCCATGAAATCATAATAAAGAGGTCCAAGCCAGCGATAAATGCATTTCAGTGGCATATAATGATTGATTCCGTCTGCCGTAGGAACTTATTCCCCGCAGGCTTGTGGCCCCTTGACCAGCCATATATTATTCATATAAATATAGATAGCTGCGCATCTTAGAGGCAGCACACATGCCACATTTGCACCTGCAGATTCAATTTGGCTCTGACTTTGAGGGATATGCCGCTGGCTCCATTCCCCCTGCCAGTCTCCCCCCTCCCTCCCTCACACCTCCCTCTTTCATTTTGGCTAGCAGCTATACATGGAACATTATGCAGATTTTTGTCGAGAGTGAGTACGATTATGTTGGGGGAGAAATGAGTGTTGGAATGTTCGCTACGCCTTTGACCTTATCAGCGGCAGCCTTAAGCTGGATACCTTGGCTTAATTTTAATAGATGCAGCACTATGCGAATTAGACAAGGGGACCTAGCGGTCCTCTCCAATGCGCGGTGCGTTATGCATGCATTATGCCAATGAGCTCGGGTATGTTTGTCTTTTTTTTTTTTTTTTGACGTTCACTGTGAGGACACAGTTGCCTAAATTATGTGTGCTCACTCTGTCTGCAAATGTATCTTTCTATGTGTGTGTTCCTGTCTGTGCAGGTGGGCGTGTGACAGCGTTCGATACTGAACTATGTGTGTTCTCCCTCACTCAGCCCAAGGGCACGTCGTGTCCAGAAAAGAGCTGAAAAACCAGAGACTAGGGTCCTGTGGTTAATTTGGAACATTGATTTTACATTAACAGTCGACTTGCCGCTGATTCATGGCCGCACAAGTGCAGATGTAAGGGGAAAGGTTTCCATCCGCTTCCCCACGCACGCGCATACAGATACGTACATACAGGAAGCTTCATTATGCACGCACACTGCATAGAAGGTTCCCTTTAATGGACTCTCCCTTACCTTGGAGAAAGTATAATAGTAAATCGATGAGGTGAAGGGCAGAGGGAGGGACAGTAAAGCCGTCCAGAGGCACCCACCCACTAGTGGGCTTACCCAGAATGTCTGTCAGAATTGGCTTGGTGGCTTCACGGCTGCGCTACATGTCCGCCGTGAAGTCCAGTGTCACCGGAAGTGTGAGAGAAGAACTGTGTGTTCGAGCATCTTCTCTCACTTTCTTATAGGGGATATAGAGAAAATAAACTCACCATATTATTTCTCAAAAAGCTTGATATTGCAAAGATAATGTAGGGTGGACTATTGCTTTTTTTATTTACACAATGAGATTTTTGATAAATAATCATCAGTAATGCTGATATAATGACTGAGTTGGTAAATGCAAATATTAAAAAAGGTTGGTGAGCTCAGAAAATGACATCACCTCAATGTAATGCAGCCTTAAAAACCACTAAAAGGCAACACTAACAATATACAATATCCAAAATCTAAAATGATATGTATTCACATGATACATGGCTCTGGGCAATACATAGATAATATATTGTTATTGTGATCTGAGATGAGATATTGTCTTACATTTTAGATATTGTACGTGTTGTCTTTACCTGGTTTCAAAGGCTGTGTGTTGTCCAGCTCTACTTTCTTTCCCTTGCTTTAACATTATTATCTGTCATTAAGACTTTAAATTGAAATACAAAATCTACAAAAAGGTTAGCAACACAAAAAATGATTTGTATTTAAAGTGAGAAAGATTACAATGTCCTATCAAAACCATACATTTTCAAAATTTCAACTGTTTTAAGCTTTGTCAGTATGAATTTATTTATCAAAGAACCCAATGTCCCGTTGTCCTGAATTAACTTTTTGACTCACTGGCTAAGAGGACTGGTAGATGAAAAAAAATCCACTCTCTAGCATTTGTTTAACCTGCCAAATGAATAAACTCCCTTTTTGTGTGCAATATACATTTGTTTCAAGACATCTCATTGAGATATTAAGGTAATATGCTCAGTAGATGGCAAACCGGATTGATAAACCTATTGATTGTGAAAGTTAAAAACTGAAGGACTGGAGCTGCGATGAGTTGTTATTTACCTTGTGGGAGGCAATAAAGAGTTTGCATGTGCGCGTAATTGATGCCAAAACTAGATAGGGACTCTAAGAATAGTTTTTCATCACAGAACTATTTTGGTACAAACATTTTCCCAGCACTATGGAGGAAATCCACTAAGATTTACTCACCAAATAGAAAATCTAGCAGCATTTGGTGCTTGGCAGGTGTTCAATTTGGACCCTGCCCATAGGTTTTAAATGGCTTTATCTATATTAAGAGTTTAGCTATCAGTCAGATAGTTTTCCTTAAATTAATATTTTTTAAAAATCGCAAAATTGCATTTATATGGTTTTGTTTGGACACCTATGATTCTGCATTATTGCTACAGACTGATTACCCAGGGCACCATTGGTAGGGGGCCATTCATGCCTGTTTTTTCTTTTGCAATTGTTTGTTATTTCTAGGTAGTTAGTGCCCTAACTACATTTAAGTTGGCTGAATAGATTGTTTTAAAGGACTGAACATTAAAAAAAAAGTGAAGGGTTTAGGAGGGCCCTCTCATTCCTCTAAATGGTTTAGTCCACCCCTACAGTAGGATTTGTCTTTAAACACATCTAGAGACAAGTGACTGTTTATGCTGCTGGAGCACCAATGGAAATTGTCGTATCTTTCCTCAAGAAAGGAAAATTGGGGTTCCAAAAGAGAAAAGGAAGTAAAAAAAGAAATGCAAAGAAAGCAAACTGACTTAAAAAATACAAATAAAAATGTGTTTGAGAGAGACATTGATCAAGAGGAGGGGCTGGGGGGCCCACAGACACTGCATATGCACAGGTCCCAGTGACGCACTGGGTAGAAACCGATGAGCTCTGACAGTAACAGTGCAACAGAACTGGACTTCCGGGTTTCAAAAAACCCATGCAGCACAGGCCAAAAGACACTCACAGAGACACGGACAATGGTAATTAGGAAGTAGCAGCTCCTGAGACAAACAGTCACACAGTATGCAGATAGAATAGATTTGGCACAGTGGGGGTGACAAGTATTGAGAAGGCAATTAGGCCGACAGCAAAGGAGCAACGAGACAGTAGGATACCCAGAAAGAAAGACGAGAATCGGGACATGCAGGGTGACTAAATTAAATGCCGACTTTCTAAATAGTCCGTGGCTCGGGTGGATCGTGATGCAAGTGGGGAACATTGGGAGAAATGTTCACTATGAGGTTTATAAAAAGAGATGTGGGGGTTGCAAATTCATGAGGAAAAATGGAGGAAGAAGAAAGACAGAGAGCGGGTGACTGGAAGAAGAAAGCCTTATGAGGCTTATTACCAGTGGATCAAAATTCCCAGCGAGCCATTTCTACAACACACAGGCTATTCTGAAAGAGGAGGCAATTCGCCTGCGCCCTACTTTCTACTTAGGTCTGACCTTTATGTCTTCCACCCAGTTCTACCACAGAGAGTGTAATATCTACATCTCAGCAGATGCGATCCTGCCTTGTTACAACTTAAACCGCGCAGGCCTTCATAATCATCTCCCCAAGGGCCAATATGCTCCCCACACAGTCCTACATCTACACCGCTCAGATCTCACAAATGTTCGCTTTCATGCCTGTGCCATAACCCTCGCACAACTTGTGTTTTGTATAATAAGTGATTTTATTTTTACACGAACTGTAGGTCAATCGCCGCACAGGGCATTCACAAGCACCCAACCCGCGACAAAGCAATCATCTTTACTTCCCCGCTCTGCTAAACCTCATCCGAGCCCCGTGAAGCGAGGGGGAGGATTTATAACTCATTTCAATAAACAGCATAAAACAAACAGTTCTGCCCGGGTGTTTGGCGGCGGCAGCTGACCTGAGTCAGGCTTGCCTGAATTAGCACCGCAGAGCCACCAGGACCAATGCTTTCTGCCCCCGCTGTGAACACTCATTAATTTAAAGTGGTCATATCTCACTGGTCTCTAATCAAACTGTATTTGTGCCATTACTGTCCGGAACAGCCACAGTGTTAGTATAATGGAGGTGGTCCGGTGGGAGAGTAAGTGCGAGGTGTTGCCAAGATCTGAATGGAAAGGCTTTTCACCTTGACAGCAGCTGAACCTCTTAAATGTAGCCCGGTCCCAAATCAGGTATATCATGATTAGTCTGGCGCCATTTCCAGATGAGAGCAAATGGTCTCAGAATGGTGCATTTTGGGCATGAAATTCACTTAACACAAAAGTATGTGCCTGTGTCAAATTTACATTTCCAGACAAAAAATGGGGAGTTTTCTTTTTTTTTTTTTTACCATGACAACAACAATACGGCAACTTAAATGTGTGGAATTTTAATAAGGTGGGATTCCAAGTTTTCAGCATGTCAAATGTCACGCTAATTAAGAGTGAAATTTGTGACTAATGAGGACTTAAGACATGCCTGCTGTTTATAATGGTGATGCAATGACACTGTCATTTCTCAACAGCTTCTCAGTTGGAATGTCAATAAATATTCAGATACAGCAGCTCCCAACTCCTAAAGCTACAGTAAGTAATTTTTTTTTAGAAAATATGATTAAAAGAAAGTTTTTTATAAGGTAATATATCAATATTTGTGCCAAAAAAATAGAATATTGCATGGTGTATAATCAGAGGTGGCAAAGAAACCTTTACTGTAAGTCTCTCAGTTCCTGCAACAAGGCCAATACCAGGAGCTTGTTTGCTATAATGTTCACAGTCAGATTAACACTGGTGAAAGTGAAAAGCCCATGGGCTAGACTGTCAGCCAGCTACTGTAATGGAGGTGCTTTGGAGACCATGGCTTGAATGATTGTACCCCCCTTCCCTCCCTTCCTTAGTCTGACACCTGGGAACTCGTGTTAGCTCCATGAGTGAACACCTTAACCTGACCTCTAAAAGGTTTCTATTGGCTGCCTTAACAAATGTCAAAGCGCAGGCTTAAATGTGTAAGCGCAGATAGACATTAGTTTACAGGAGATCTCATTTCGAGTCCTCGAGGTTATATTACCAGCTGTTGATTATGCAACTCCCTACACAAGATTTCTAAAGGCTTTTCCACGGCACAGATTACAAACATCTGTCTTTTAATTCTATTTGCCCTAGCTATATTAACCACATTACTCTTTGTGTAGTTAATGCCACTTAATGCCAAATGCACCTCAACATTTGTTTTTTGCATGGCGGTCGTTGTTTTCTCCGAATCTTTGACTCGCTAATTTGTCTGCTTCATGGTTTTGCTGAGGTTAATATTTCCTGCAATGGCAGCATTCTCTGGGTCGCCAGAGGTTAATACACCACCACTGATACTATGACAAGTTCCTCCTCCAGCAAGTCATTTTGTCCTCCAGATCTCTCTCCCCTCTCACTCTACCTCAATTACAGGCAACTCAGCAGTGGATTGTGGGAAATTAGCTAGCAGTGGGGTGTGTGTGGGCGAGCTCCGGCTCGGTAGCTTGACTGGACCTTTTAGTAATAGGTTAGTACAAGTGTGTGGACTCCGTAGTCGCAGCAGTCACGGTGCAACGCCCCAAGAATATAGACTTGCTCTTCACCGAGCTTCCCATAATGCACTTGAACAGTACCAATTTACCTGTTCAACTGCCTGTGCATGATTAGGATAGTTCACTTAAGATGATGCAGTTTGTTGCAATATTTCAGCTTCATAACAGCGTAATGAAATGCAGTTTCTGTGTCCTTAACAAGCACAATTTCTTCAGCCAAACAAGCGTTCTTAATGGAGCCACTGTTGTTGAAAGCTTTTCAATTCTGCTGATGTGTGAACACATCTTGATTAAGTACACTGAGCTCTCAGGATGTTCCACTTGCCATTAACGTTCAGCTAATCTGAAAGCATGCATTGTATAAACATTTTCTTAGTTGTATTACACAGCCATCTTGCCTCAATTGCCTTTATTCTAAACTGTTTTGTACATAAAGAAGTCAATGAGCAGCAAGTCTGTGTGTCTGAAGACACATTGCCACACAAGATGCCACCTCAGATTCACTCAGCTTCCTCTTACAAATGACTCCCGATGATTCCTTCAGCAGCCCGTCACTGGGACCTCAGCTGACATGCAGGAGATTGTAAATTAAGCCTGATTTACATAAATTTGTCTACAGCAGGCATGTAATATTTAATCTGGTCTTGCTCCCAGAGTCAAGTATATACAGTGAGAAGTGGCATAAAAGAGCAGCATTAATAAGGACCATTATATACCCACATTGCTGCATATAATGAAAAAAACAACAACAAAATGAGTTATTTTAATATTAATTACATATCTTGAAATTTAGTTCGTTATGATGACCGTGTTCAACGATTTATTGACACAAGTGACATTATATGCAGCAATATGTCAGCTTTCTTACACATTGTATTACTTTAAAGGTCTAGTGATTTAGTGCCATCAAGTGGCAAGGTTGCAAGTTAATTGCAAAGACTGCAATCAACTGAAACCTGTCCCATTTGCAAGTGTGTAGGACAACTACAGTAGCCAATGAAAACATGCGAAAATGCAAATGGCCCTATCTAGAGCCAGTATTTGGTTTCTTGGCTACTGTAGAAACATGGTAGAATCCATGGCTCATTCAAAGGTCAGGAAAACACAATAACTTTATTTTTCGTGGTACATTGATGAAACATAGTTATATTTTATAGTTAAGTTTCTGCCAACTTCTTATTTTCGGACTAGGACTGTTAGTCAGCTGAAACAAGATGAATATATCAGGTTGAGGTCTGAAAAAGGTACCATGCCATTGTTCCCATTATTCCCAGATAGTCCGAAAATGTCCCACTGGACCATAAGCCCATTTGTCCAACAGCCCATTTTCTCAAAAAATGCCCCAAAGGCCCATTATTCCAAAAATACTTGCTCTTGTTGTAGATAGAAAGATTCATAATCTGTTATCAGTTGACCCTGCTGCAATTTCTTTTTTTCCTACTATGGCAAAGGCATGACCGCCCTAATGTGCCTCTGATTGGTGCATCCTGATATTCTTATTCTAACCCACTCAACCCAATTAACCAACCAAAAAAGGGAACGAGCACTAGCCATTCAGAGGCAGATTGGAGTGCCTATGCCTTTGCCAACATAGAAAAAAACAATTGGCACCTGGAAAGGTCTGGTGATTTGTTTAGTAGAGTGAGCATTTCTCTGAGCAATGGGCGTTTGTTTTTGGGATAATGAGCTTGCAGACAACTGGGCTTTAGGTCCAAAGGGATGTTTTTTTGGACTATTGGGGTTCTGCAATAATAAGCTGTCAGAGCAGTGTGCAATCGTTTGGGAGGAACTGTGATAGGCATTTTTCTCTATTTTCATTTTATAAAAATCTCACAGATTTTCCTTTTTTCTTACATTTAATGGACCAGATGATTAAAGTGGAGAAAATAATCTGCCCCAATAGCAATCCAAACATTGGCAGTAATATAATTTTGCTGTCAATAATACACGCACATGTGGCCACAACAAGGCTGACAACCTAGATCGCCATGAACCAAGTGTTGGATTTCATCAACAGAATTTTATTCTAATTAATTAGCAGGGAAATATGTTGTTTGCTGGCCACTCTATGTTCCAAATTGTCCAGTAAAGCCTCCTTAATCCCATCCTAGATATTTGCCAATGTGGCTCAACAAAAATTCACATTAAACTAAAGACAATAATTAATTCTCTTGCTAAGGCTGTTTCTTTCTGCCCCTCTTCACCATCAGTGATGATCCTTTCAGATCTGTCATCAAACCTTATGAAAATAAAATAAGGTATCATTATTTCTTATTCCACACCACACTTTATTGACTTTAATTTTGAGTGCCGCAAAGCCTCTAACAGAAAATATTGATCATATAACAGGAGCCGAAGCCTAAAATGCCCCCAAAGACGCAATTAACATCATTGGTAAAACAAATAACAGTACACAATTGCAGCCACCTGCAGTGATTGCACAATAAAGCGACGCAATAATAGTTAACCTGAGCGTATTACACTGCTGGTAATTGTGATTACTAAGGAGAGAAGCCAGACAAGCAGAGGTGAGACCCAAACGCTGTAGGCTGAATTACAGATTCTGGCCCGTGTTTCCAGGGCACGGATCAACTGCATAGCCCACAATGAAGAGCCGGTGCTGAGGGAGAGAAGCTAAACCCTGTTTATCAGAATGCTCTGGGTGTTGCAGCTTATTAAAGTGCCAGGTGCTTTTGAAAAATAATACCGTCCTTTCTCTTTCTGTCTCACTCTCCTTCCTCGAGCGCCACGTCTGCTGTCCCTCCTCCCTCCCCGCTCTAAAACCAGACTCCGGCCAACGCCAGAGCACAGGTTGAGGAATGAACCCTTGGCTTGGCTTCGCCAGCGGGGCAAACTGCAGCATTTCTGCTGCCTTCTCAAGTTTTTATTTATTTATATTATTTTATTTTTTCCCCCAACATCTCCCCCGTGGCCACTGAGGTGGAGACGGCGAGGGTGATGAAATGAAACCATTTCTCTCTTTTCTTGTTCTCACTTCCCTGCCGCCGTCACACTTCTTCTCTTGATTCTTTCCATTTCATCCCCTGTCTCTCTTGACTTTTCCCATGATGTGCCGCGCGCTCTTATAGGCCTGAAATATCACAAGCACCATCAAACCCATTTGTTCAGTAAGAGGCAGTTACATACGACAAATTACATGGTACACTTCAACTGTGAGGTATCTGCCATAGCAGGAGAGGATGGAACATGAATAATATGGTAGTAAAAGAGACACTACAAAAAAAGAGATATCTGACTCGCATGCAAGAGGATGCATTATTGTTCCATTTGTGATCTACAGCATGTGATTATTTCCTTACATAATTTCATGCTTCATGAAGATATTTATGGACACTTCACAATCATCATCACCTCTGAAAAACCATAACTGGCAGCTAATCAAAGGACCTTTTCTCATCACTTTGATGATTTGTTTATTTTGTAATGTTTGTTTTAGCTATTTCTGTTAAATTTGCCTTATTTTATAACAGGGCCAATAAGTGTGGGCTAAAAAACAGGTCTTAAATTCCCACAAAACCACACTAGGTGCTATCGTGAACGGTTTTTGGTTATTTGTCAGTTTTCAGTGACATTAACATGCACACTAATATTTCACTTTTATTCTGAATGTGACAATATTACGAATTTCATACGGGTCTGTAACATTTTCTAGACAAGATGGAAAATGCTGGTGTTATTTGGATTTTTAATAACATTCTTTGGACAGCAGCACATTTAGAATATGCGCCTTGATTGGGGTTTTTTACTGCAGTTTGTGACGCATAGCTTCTTTTCTGTTTACCGTCAGCTCTGTGCGTTGTCATGGATGCATTGAACACAAACCAACTGACCAACTGTTTCCAAATCTTTGTTAGAGATACATGCCCTGAGGAAAAGCCCACATTTCTGGTTGGATGAAGATACTCAAATACTTTCAAACATTTATGAAAGACTTGGATATCAACAGGTTTTTGGATATACAGTATAATATCAAATAATGCAACGATGGCCTTTTCAAGAAGGTGGTTGAAGGAATGAAAGAGGGAGGCTGATTTTGCATGGTTGAAAAAGACCACGCTGATAGGAAAACTGTGAAAAAAATCCTGTTTCGATGCAAAGAAGCAAAAATGCAAAAGCCATTCTACTTCTTCCATATTTTGACATGATAAACAACATATTAAGGCATGTTAATCATAGTATGCACGGCTGCGTGTCAACAGGAATATTAATGGAATAATCAACATGATTAGCCTTGTGACAGCTACTAACCAGATACACACAGTATACAAACCAATATTATTACCTAAAAAATAATAAAATACATAAAATTTGTTTAGCTTTGAACTTTATGTTGCGTCCAAAATAAATCACTTTTCACTTGATACTGGAGTTAATTCACCACCTGCCATTTTATTTGTGTCCAAATTCTGAGTAGAGAATTGTAAACACTAAAGTCGATTTTCCACTGGACAAAAAACCCCACTACCACTCAGGAAAAATGGCTCTACAGTAGTATCAGGTTTTTATTGGCGCTATCGTTATTGGCTACAATTGACGGTGATGGAAAAATGACAACCAACACGTTAATTTTTGCCTGTTTTTTTGGCGCAATGCAATGTTATGCTGCCACAAAGTATAATTTCTGTCCAAGTACCACTCAAATGTCTTTCCAAATTAGTCTGCACAGAGTTTGAAAGACAGACTGAAAGAGTAGGACAAATAATAAAGTAAACATTTTTGCTGACCATCATGCTACTTTTTTATTGTTTAGTAACTCTGTTTTCTAGTGTGTTTGTGATGCCAAACATGTCTGGAAGAAAAAACACACACAAAAAAAAAACAAAAAGCCATAATCATCTACTGCAGTTCTATACACGGTTCTGGTACATTGGCAATGGGGAAAGAAGTCATTGCCTATTTTTAATGGGTTTTCACCCACATATAAGAGCTAATTTTGGTGGATAAAGGGTTTTATATATTTCCCTCAAAAATGATCACAATAGATTAAAAAAGTCAATGGCACTTACACTGCTTTCTGCTAACAATCCTATTAATTTTTGCTGTAACAGACGTGAAAATGACTGCAGCACACCTCTGAGTGATGATACAAAATGTCGATGATGAATAAGTGTTGAAAGTAATGAACAGGGGAGACATTTCAGACAGTGAAGGCGTCACTTAGTCTTTCAATGTGTCATTCTGAAGCAGTCTGTAAATGTCATTCAACAAAGCCACAGACAGGACTTGTGGTTCTCTTTTTGAGCTTTAATTATTGATATTTGTCAACATTTGTGTCCATAATTATGTTTTTGTTTATTTTTGCCTTTAGGCCTCTGTGTGTTAACATTGCCTTCCGCAAAATGACGCCACTGATAAACTGCATGGCCTGTGTTTTCTAAAAATGTTAAATCCTATTAGCGTGCAGATTTGTTGATTGCACAGATTAATTATGTCAACACGTTCATGCATTTTAATTTCCATGGCTGCCAGTTGCTGCTGATTCTAACAAACAGGTGCAAACTGCATCTGTGTCAAATGCTTCTTTTGCATGTGCAGCCCAACTGTCTCACTGTGGTGTGTTATTGGCTGCCTGTTTACTTGTTGCCATAGCGACTGACATATTCCAGTGTCTTTAAGCAGCTTGCCCTAAAGGCTAATACTTAAGCTGTAGGATGTGTGCCATTTAAGAGTCTTAATAAAGCCTTTTCTTTAACCAATAATGGACTCTCACTGCTAACATCAGTATTGAATGTCATATTGTTGGGCCACAACTGAACGCACCCAAAATGAAGTCTAGAAGGTCAAGCGGGTTTAAATCCTCAGTGCTATATCTTGAAGGAAGCGTGTACAAATGTCAACATGCATCATTGTGCTTATAACAAATGTCAATACGTCCAAATCCATTTCTTAGAAAAAAAATCTTTGACCTCGCCCTGTATCATACTCACACTGCTTCCTCTCTGTCTTGTTTGTCTTAGGTAGGAATGGACTGGGCTGTGGACTCTGGAAGCTAGTGATGACAATCAATGAGGACATCCATCTTTAAAGAAAAAGCTGTATGGATACCTATGAATGTGCTTTACACAAATCCTTTGAGGTGTAATATCAGTCCATCTTTTTTTTCTTTTTCCCCCCCTCCCACCTTCTTGGATCTGCCTGACTGCAGCCTTGGCCCCGAACCCTGATACCCGCAGGCAGCATTGAGTGATTGGCCATTACATCCAAGGGCGTCTACACAGCAAGACAAAAAAAACCCCAGGGAGCCCTGCTGCAGTTGGTGGTGGCAGTGGCAGGGGTTGTGAGTCAATCGCCGCAGCAGCTGCAGCAAATGATTCATTATTTGTGAAGTTAACAGCTCAGACCACTTAATCTACAAGGACCAATTTCTTACTGGAGGGAATCGGTCCAATATGAAGGACGTGTCATTTGTGGATCGTCTCTTCGTCGGCTTGGCCATGGCCTCTTTTGTTGTGGCCACAGAGGAGAGGCCGGATTGCCCGAAGCTCTGTGTATGTGAGATTAGACCCTGGTTTTCTCCAAGTTCGGTGTACATGGAGGCGCAGACGGTTGACTGTAACGACCTGGGACTCTTTAGCCTTCCAGAACAATTACCAGCGGGCACACAAGTACTATTACTGCAAACAAACAATGTTGCCAAGATTGACAAACCCTTGGATTACCTGGCCAACATCACAGAGATTGATTTATCGCAAAACAACTTATCCTCCATCAGCGACGTTCACCTGGGGATTCTTCCTCAGCTGCTGTCCCTTCATATGGAGGAAAACTGGATACGAGAGTTGCCTGAGCGGAGTCTTGCAGAGATGGCGAACCTTCAAGAGCTCTACATGAATCACAACCTCATCTCCTCCATTTCTCCAATGGCTTTCCAGGGTCTCAGCAACCTCATTCGGCTTCACCTTAATTCTAACAAGCTGAAGGACATTAAAAGAGAGTGGTTCGATCCCATGCCAAATCTGGAGATCCTGATGATTGGAGAGAATCCTGTTCTTTCTATCGATGATATGAACTTCAAACCTCTCAGCAACCTTCGCAGTCTTGTTCTCACCAGAATGAACCTGTCTCAGCTTCCTGACGATGCACTGGCTGGTCTTGATAACTTAGAGAGCATCTCGTTCTATGATAACATTTTCCCAGAGGTGCCTCACTCTGCCCTGAGAAATGCAAAAAACCTGAAGTTTTTGGACCTAAATAAAAACCCGATTGCAAGGATACAGAGAGGGGACTTTGTGGATATGCTCCATCTGAAAGAACTGGGAATTAATAGCATGCCAGAGCTAGTTTCCATTGACAGCTTTGCCCTCAATAACCTCCCTGAGTTGACCAAAATAGAAGCCACCAACAATCCTAAACTCTCCTATATCCATCCTAATGCTTTCTACAAACTGCCACGCCTGGAAACGCTAATGCTAAATGGCAACGCACTCAGTGCCCTCCACAGGATTACTGTTGAATCTCTCCCGAATCTCAGAGAGGTAAGCATGCACAGCAACCCCATCCGCTGTGACTGTGTGGTCCGCTGGATGAACATGAACAAGACCAACCTTCGCTTCATGGAGCCTGACTCGCTGTACTGTGTGGAGCCACCAGAGTATGAGGGCCAGCATGTCCGACAGGTGCACTTTAGGGAGATGATGGAGATTTGTCTGCCACTCATCTCTCCCGAAAGCATGCCCAGGCATATTAAAGCACAGAACGGAAGCTCTGTGTCACTCCACTGTCGGGCCTTCGCTGAACCAGAGCCGGACATCTACTGGATCACCCCATCTGGTACCAGGGTGCTGCCTAACACCGTGTCCGACAAGTTCTACATGCACCCAGAGGGAACTTTTGACATCTATGATATAACAGAAAATGAAGCCGGTCTTTACACTTGTGTCGCTCACAATCTGGTCGGAGCTGATCTTAAATCTGTGTCTGTAGAGGTGAATGGATATTTCCCTCAACCTACAAATGGGTCTCTGCAAGTTGCAATTAAATCCGTGGAGACAAACTCCATCCTGGTTTCTTGGAAGGCTGGTCACGGCACACTAGCTCCCAACATTAAATGGTACACAGGATCAGATGCTAATCGTCCAACCACTGCATTTACCACCAGAGTTCCTTCTGACGTCCAGGTGTACAATCTCACCCATCTCACCCCCGCCACTGTGTATAAAGTCTGTGTGGATGTCGGCAGCATTCACTACAACCATGACACCAAATGTGTCAATGTCACTACTAAGGGATTAGAGCTGGCAGCCAAGGACACGGAAAAATGGGACGCAGCAGTAATCACCGTCTTTGGTGTGCTCTTGGCTGTGATTTCAGTGGCATGTCTGCTTATTTATGTGTCTCTGAGGAACCACCACCTTTATGGGGATATAAGGAAATGCGACTCCAAAGCTTCACTGACACCAGTGGAAGCTACCGGTATGCACTCTCCTTTCTTTACAAAGCTGTGGGTTTCGGGTAAGGGACTGCCAAGTGGAGTCAAAGTGAAAGCCACAGTCATAAATGTATCTGACAATGCCTTTTAAGAAGTGCAGCTTTGTAGAGCACCACACACCAACTACACTGAATGGACAAGGCCATGGGCGGGGATGGACAAATCTGTAGTACTGTTTCAAAGGCATACCCATTGCTGGTCCCCGGCTCAGATGCACTGGCAAATCTATTATTGGACTGGGATGGAACAGTTTAAAATAGACTACATGCTCTCCCGGTTTTGACCCTAGCCGAAGTGGTGGCTTTGTAACCGTTACATCAAACCAAGCTCACATCCACAGAAAGGGGCATTTACTGCAAAACGATATATTTCAGTACCATTCATACAGAGATGCAGGCAGTGAAAAGGAAGATGATGATGATGATGATGATGATGGTCAACTCTCTTGTAATTGACTGTTAAATGTGTTCAGAGTTGTGGAACTGTCCGTGTGGTCCCAAGCAATACCGTCTGTGCTTTGTCGAAACATCCATAGACGAGTTAGAGATACAGTAATAACACCTGTCTATTATGGGAAGGGAGATATAGTAGAGTAGACAAATTACAGTGACTATGGTGTAAGCCTTTTGATGAAATATAAACCCCCCTTTTCTATTTAAAATGAATTCTTGATTTTTCATGGAAATATTGTTATATATTCTATTATGTTGATGTAATGACAAATCCTCTGTATCTGAACAGTTTGAATGGGTTTTAAATTAAGGCAAGGAGCGGACTACTTTTGATTACAACGTCACATTAAGCTTAATGAAATTCAGCTACAAAATCCAGAGAGGACGTTTGCCAAATGGCTGTTTATGCTGTGTAGTTCTCATTGCAACGGTGACTAGGAGAAAAAAAAGGCGTCGGACTAAAACAAATTTAACAGATTGATTAAAAAGGAGGTGATTGATGTGTTGTCTCCTCACGAAAGCGGTCTGTTATGCCCTGGTAAGTGCCTACAACAAGAACTACATGAGGTAAACAGAGAAGAGATAGAAGAAACATGGCCATGTCATCATTGCAGAATCACAAGCTATTCTCCGGTACTTTTAGTGCAA
Source organism: Plectropomus leopardus (assembly GCF_008729295.1). Lineage (NCBI taxonomy): Eukaryota > Metazoa > Chordata > Actinopteri > Perciformes > Serranidae > Plectropomus > Plectropomus leopardus. Next base: position 17,301,861 of record NC_056484.1, read on the forward strand.
ATACTTTCTCAGTATTTTTAGCATACATATTTTAAGAAACATTTCGTTGTTGCTTTGGGTGTAAAGTTAAAAAGCCATTTTTATATTAACTGTACTATATGTGATCAATGGGCACAACAGACTAATTAAGAAAAGTGCTAAGAAAAAAATAAATGTCATTGTTTCTTTTCCAAACAAATTTTCTCCTTTGCTTTCTTCTGATATACTACTTTTCTTTTTGTCTTCATCCAACCATGGGGTAATGCAAACTGTGTAATGACTTTTATATGTGACATTTCAACTGCAAGTATGTGAAACAAAATATTGATAATGACCAAGTAGCACAGAGGGAGTCTTTTGAGTCAGACCATGGGGGAAAAGTCAGCTGAATGGTTGAATGGTCGTCCTAACCCTGGGAAGAAGGAAAAAAAAAACAGCAACAAAAGAACAGAACTCATTAGCCGCCTCATTAAGAACATGTTCGTCCTTCAGCTGGTCTGAATATAGTTGCTGTGCTACGGCTACAGCAGCTGCCTGTGCTCAGACAGGGACACAGCGTCCCTACGACAGAGAGATAAAGTACAGTACTGAAAAGTCAACGCAGGGTGGGACGAAGCCCAGTCGAAGCTCTAGAACTCACATTTTTATTTGTCTTACTGAATTATCTGGCGCGCAGAACATTTCACATGAGAAAGCCAAGCATGATGAATGGCTGTCAGAGGCAGAGTGACATGGTGGATTTATCAAACAGGGCCTAACGCTCATACATCAGGCCAGCCTTCAGCGCCACGGACAGAGGCTTTTAGAGCCGAGCCATCTGTCAAAGACACAGGGAGTTAAAATATGACGCGCTGTGCTCCTCAGGTAACGCTCAGGTCAGACTGAGACTGACTCTTAGCAAATGCAGACACAAAATGTGGATACACAAGCAAGCCCAGCAGAGCTGAGATCTCAGCTATACTGACAAATACAAAGTAAACACATACAAAGGCACGTGCAAACATAAATTCATGGTAGGAATCCCAGTGGTTAACTCATAATCAGTTAACCACAAAGAATATGTTTGACTGATTATCCATGCTCCTGTTAAATAGAGTGACACAGGGGAAAATAAGCTCTGTGGGAAACAAATGTTTATGATACTTACATGTTTTGTTCAGAGAGACAACCTTTACAAATTAATACCCTTTATAAGATTTTTTGAGGCCTAAATGCAATTGCCAGCAATGATAAGCTAATGTTAGGCTATAAATGAACTATTTGCCACGAACCACTTGTTAGCAACCTCCTTTTGTAAGACACATGAAAGTATCAAAATTTACGATTTGGGTATTTTCTGATCTGATTTATATCCGAGAACAAAACATGGAAGTCTCTTAAGCTTTTGTTGACCAAAGACCTTATTTCAGACATCTAACCAAAAGAATATTCAAATAACCATTAACCATTAACACAGAGATTGAGGGAACTATGAGTGCTGAAATGCTAACTTATTTCCGGGTTTTAAGACTCATTGCTGCACCTCTCTATTGAGAAAGTGTGTATAGTTAGCAAGCAAGCGCTGAAGCCTAGCCTAAATAATTAGCTAAAAATAATAATATGGATAGTTTAAATAGTTATCTCAAAGTCTTTTACTAACAGATTGAACAGTAAGCTATTTACTACACTTCACAGATACCAGGTCTGGTGGGAGCTAGCGAGTGATGCTGCTAATTTGGTGATTGCTGCTAGTAACAATGTCCAGACCCAACAGCTATAATGTGGAAAAATTGTGCCCACTCTCCAGTCTCCCCTATGGTCCCCCAGTTTTTAACCACAAACCCCGTTTAGCATAGTTAACTACTGTTAGCTGAGTTAGCATCATTAGCAGTGTCAGTATGGCTCACAGTTCTAACATAGTTAACAATGCTAAAGGCTTTTGGCTGGTAAGCTGCTTATTCAGTAGAGCTTTAAGAGGGACTTAGAGGGACAATGTTTCCACAGCAATGCCTTCCCAGTGGCAAGGATGGACAGTGGTAATCACCCAATGAGCGGCAATGTAAGCTAACCCCCACCCGACCCAGGTGGTGTGCAGGGCGATGTTAGCTAACCATTGGGGATCTGAGGGTTTGCAATGGGCACTATGTTTCTGCATGTTAACGCAGCTAGCCAACAGAAAATAAATTAAAGGCAAGACTTTACAACACAAAATATTAAAACTTCACCACCTCTAAAAAAAAAAATTGTGCTTTAAAATTTGTGTGAAGCTCCCAGAGTCAATGGAGCTCCGGAATAAAAGGAAATGCGTCATTTTGCTACTTTTTAACCCTTAATTATCAAGTAGTAAGTCACAGTATAATGGGAGTTTAAAAAGAAAGAATTATCAAAATGGACATCCCTAATTCAAGGCCACTAACACAACACAAAAAGATTTCTAGCAGAAGACAAACGTGAATGTAGACAAGCACACACACGAGCGCCAAATCAGCCAACCATTCATATTCAGAGGTGCCGCAGCTTTAGTCTCCCTCAGTCTGCATGCCGGGAGAAACACAACATGACAGCCAAAGAAGCCACTAAATGAGTCCATCAACCAAACATGTTCTTTGAGATTAAAGCAGCTCATGGATATTAGCCATATTGTTCTTCCTATTTTTGTTTTACAACTCATGATTACATACTTGAGTGAGTAAGCTGAATGTTATCCTGAAACCCATCTCTCCTGCTGTCTCTCCCAATCTTGTGCATTTCCACGATGATGTTTTTTTCTCTTTTCCTCTCTCTCCCCTTGTCATTGATGCTCTTCCTCCACAGACAGGCATTTTCAGTTCGGTCGATTTTTTTTCTTTTTTTGTTCGAATGCGTACATTCAAAGCAACCTATATTAGAAAAAAAGCCCCCTCTGGATTTGACTTAAATCCCACATGAAAAGAACCAGTGAGCTGTCACCATTTAATCCGCAGTGAGGAAGGAAAAATTATGTTTCTCGCTGAATCTTCAAATATTTCAAATATTAAAAGCACCTTGTTCTATTCAAAAAAGCCATCTGCTCTGAGGCAGATATTAAAGCACGCTCTGTGAAGGCTTATAGATGGGTGTTCCTGCTGGTTACATATTCATTTTAATTTTGCGGGGATCATTGTCAGGAGGCCTGAGATTTGTAGGTGCAATCCACCAGTGGGAGGTGCAAGTTCAATAGTGTATTTATTTATTTAATTTTCAACCAAAGGCAGTCATTACATCAGTGGCTGGTGGGCATTTTTTTTCTTTTCCATTACTGGTTGAAAAAGTATAACAGAAAATATAAATTTATGAGTCTGCTTAAATTTGATATTTTTTGCTGAGTTGATTCTTCTAATTTTCTAGAGCACGTGGGAAGGTATTATTTACACACTTTGTGTTTGAGGGTTCTCCAGATAGCTCATATTATAACAGATGTATTCCGCAAAAAGCCTAATTGAATAATATATTCCTTTTCTCACTCTGTAAAGCCGAAATTAAATGTTTAATTTCCACTCTATCTGAGATAAGATCCTATCCTATAGCAGTGCACTGCAAGGGCTGCAGAAAGCAAACAATGTTCAAGCTGCTACAGGCACTTTTATATGTTTGAATTATCAGCTTATTAAAGTTACAAACTTCCACGTAGGTCAGCCAGTGTAGCTACAGGCAGCTACATTTAAATGAAAAATGAAATGTCAACATGCATTTACAATCCTGCTGCTAGCACTATGTTTAATGCCGTTGCTTGCTTTTAAGAGGCCTTTATAGCCGGCTATTGAAGGAACAACAGGATGACCTATGGACGGCAATAACAAAGCAGAGAGTGCGTTCATGACAGAATACAAAATGGAATTATATCTTGAAGTCATGTGACAGAAAAAAAGACCAGAGGCCATATTACGATGGGATCACTCAAGACGTGATACAGTGATCGACGGCTTAAAACAGCAAAATATGTTTTGAGGGACCCGTAATGCAGAACAAATTATATTTTCTATTAACATAATGAGGAATGAAAATGAGCACATCAATAAATGGACAATGCATTTTTTTTTCCAGTTTTTCCCCTTGCACACACGCAATGACACACATAAGCATGGGTATAATATTTGACAAATTTTACCAAATTTAACTGCTCTTGTAATTAGAATGATTCTGACTATTATTTTAGCTTTTTTGGTTGTTGTTGCTTGTTATGTTTTATACTTGTGCATCATGTCATTAGATGATTTTTTTTTGGCTGTTCATGCCATGGTTGTACCTGTTAATCCACTACTATTAACATTTACTTTCTGTTTTGTCTTTTTCACCACGTAAGGCAGTCTTAAACCCCAGCAATTTGTTTTCAAATTACCTTTTTAATTAACATTTAATAGAAATTAGGATTTTTCCCTTACCTTAACCGAAGTGCATTCACTACAATAGGTGTCACATTTTGCCATTACACACACAGACTCAGAAAGTGAAAAGAACACCAGCCGCCAAGACAACAATAACATATTATCATGTTACTTGAGTCACAATACAATATTATTGTGATTTTAAATGTGTTGCGATATGCTGAGTATTGCGATTACACATATTGTGATATACTGCCATTTATTATCTTTTTTTTTAAAACTGCAAATTGTGTTCCCAAAAGAAAACTTTGTCAGCATCTATTTTATCTAATAGGATAAACGTTTTCAGGCAGTTTCTATCAGTTAAATATTTTTTATTGCAGCAAAATGTATATAGCGGGCTGTAAAAGCAATTGATTTTATTATTCTAGTAGGCTACCTAAAGCTTGTATTTGCAATATTAGAAATGTATATAATTAAATTAAATTAATGGAAACTTGGCATCTAAGTATTGGTAGAATACTGCAATATCCTGATGCCATGGTGTATCGATTTTTTTTACCCACCCCTAGTTATTACATATTATCATGATGGTAAACCTTAATTATTTTATCAGTATTTTGCTGCAGCAGTGTAGGTCGTTGCGTCTTATTAGCTTCTGATACATTTACACTCGAGCTGATGTTACTTCTGATGACTGGTGAATTTTTCATACCCAGCGTGTATCATCAGCGAGCCAGAGTTTGGCCAGCGCATCGTCATTCTGAACATGCATTGCTGTGTATTTCCTGAAAAGTAGAGACAGATTGTCACAGCAGATTTGCTACGGCTTGTCAAAGAGCGACCAGTCAAAAGCCATTTGTATATGTGCATTTCTGCTCCGCCTGGCCTCTTCCTGTCTCCAATTCCATAGCCATCACTCCCAAGGCGTCTCCAACGTGCTGCTAAAAATGACATACTTTTTTTCCCCCGAAGTCAGTGCACTTTTCAGTGCATAGAAATAACCACAAGAGAATGCACACACAGTCGCATGCATGCAAATCCATTAACATGCAGAGAAAGCGTCCCACCATAACAGCAGCTATTAGTCACTTCTATTTCGAACTAACCCCATGTGAACCGATGGAGCGCTGCCTTCACATTTACATATTTCCTCTGATTCACAACTTGCATGACATCATATAAAAGAGGAAGTTGATTCATGGCAACATTCTGATGAATACGAGTCCATAAGTCAGAAACTACAGTGAAAAATCCACTTGAATTGAACATGGAAATAATATAACACCACCGACGGCTTTTCCGCTAATTAGAAGACCCATTCTCAAGTAGTTGACTGGTTTCTGGGGTTACTGATTGATTACTGCCTGCCTTTGTCTGTTTCCTCTATGAAGTGGGCATGCAGCTGGTCGATGCAGGGACTAATGAGTAATTCACATGCATGTGCTCACGGTAATGATGGATTGGGAAAAAAATGAGGAAGCACGCGCCTAACAAGCAAGGACACAGACGAACACCCTTTCCTTAGCAGGTTTCCTAAAGCATTGTCAACCTGACACAGATGCACCATCGCTCCCATCACAATCATTAGGGCCACAGGGGCTATCGATATTCATGGCAGCCCGTATTAATCATCAGCAAACATTAAGGTCTTGTTGTGAGATGGTAGAAGAGCCACCTACAGTTAGAGTCCCTGTGTAAGTACCATTTTTTTTGCTGCAGGCGAATGCTTTACTCGGATCCATCTGTACAAAGAGCTGCTGCAGGCAGATGGATGGTTTGAAGAGGAGTTGGGTAATACTTGCTAGTTACAACTTTGAGGTCAGTCTCCAGGGCACTTTTATTGAAGTAATACATGCCGATATAACAAATATTAGCTAAATTACGCATAAATGCTAATTTACTCACTGGTAATTATGCTCTGACCAAACTGATAAAGCATCTTAGCCAACGGTCACATTGTTCATATAATGAGAGTAAAGTTTTGAGATTTTAACCTCAATGACTTTATCTAACATGTGCAAGTACATATAGAAATGTTTTTGTTTCTTACAAATTCTCAGAATTTTACCTTTTGCAGCACTTACAAAGCCATACGTTGCAGCTTTTCAGAGAGCGGAAAACTCAATTAAGCAATGAGGTTGTATTAATAAGCAGCACCAAGAAAACATTCAGGGTGCAGCACACAACAGAATGACAGGAAAAAACAGCAAGCATAAAGGACCCTCAGACCAAAGGCGAGAGGGAGGTGGCCCTGATTTTTTTTTAGGTTTTAAAATAGCTTTATCTTTCTGTCATTGAGATACTAATACATGCCAAAAATGGTGTTTATCCAACTGATATTCCCTAAAGACATCTAATATGAGGTATTATGGACAACATTTACTTGTAATTGTTTAGAATTTGCAATTAGAGCAGCCTAGATTACGATGGCGTGGATTTAAATCTAGCAGATTTGTCAGCTCAACATTCATTCTGTGAACTCTGCTCCACCATAGTGTAAAAAAATAGGTTTCAAGATTAGTAATGCTGTGTACACAAAATCCCTACCCTAACTAAATTATGTAACTAATAAGGTGTGACATTCAGAGCGTATGAATGATCTGCACATGGTTAACACAGAGGTGGCTGAGCTAGAAGCTAGGAGCTAACGGTTCTACCTCCACAAACAGGGCTAAACAACAGCAACAGTGCTGACAGAGCTAACAGTGTTAACTGGGGGGAAACCAGAAGATGGCCCCTATGCTTCTGTGATAACGCTGTCCTGATATCAATGTTAACCACCTGGCAGTGATGAATAGTCACATGCACTAACATGTTCATGCAGCCGGAGGCAGGAGTGAAAACTGGTCAACATTTGTTGTGTTATGATTATAGAATGATGGGTGCAGTAGGAGAGGCATTAGATAACAAACAGGAGGAACGCTATACAGAATGGCTTTTTTTTGTTGGCAACAATCATGTATTTCGCAAATAATGAACAGATTTTATTATCCGAAAAAGGCCTAAAAACAGTGCATGTAGCCGCCATAAATGGGGAAAAAAATCTCTCCACGGAAGCATGCCCTCGGACTCC